>NC_092814.1:168813633-169130300 GCF_023375885.2 Dermacentor andersoni | reverse complement strand
CTTATTCTGATACGTGGATTTCCCACTAGCCTACATTTCCGTTGATGTAGACGACCACTGAAATTGTGAATGGTAGGTTATTCGAGACGTTCTACGTATATAGCAGTTGGCTTCAGGAGCTCTCATGAATTTTGAAAATTTCAAGTGTTGTGCTTTAGAGGTATCATATACAAGCTTTAGGTCTCTCCGGGTAGTTTGCATGCCCTTCGAGAGCTGCCGCCTGTAGCAGTCTTGAAATTCGTAACCACAGTTTGGAGCACTGTGGAAGCTAGAAGGCTTGCCCTGGCTCTCGAGAAAGTGTTTAAGCTTGAAGTGTAGGTTGAGGAGTTTGAGGTTGGTCACACAAAGGCTTTTTTATGGCATAGCAGTAGGAGTGTCAAATGATAAAAAAGTGCATGTGTGTCAAGCGTGGTTAGCTGCTCATGTGGTAGAGGCGTGTGTGTGTGTGTTACTTCGTTGCTGGTGCTGTTTTCAAAGATCAATTAATCAATTAATCAATATAACTTGAACTAATAAACTGCAAAGCATGCTGGCACAGTGGCGACAGCAGCATATGAGCATACAAACATGCAACTGTGTGACAATCTTAATGCATGACTGCAACATCTGGAAGGAGGCTTGCTTCTTTTTCAGTAAGCAGCACAAAGTCCGTATTTTGGCATTTCTCGTGCAAACCAAAACGAGGCTCATTGCCAGTGATCTTGTCTTTTGTTCTAATAGCATTTGTTTATCTTGAACTTAAAGCGTCGTTTCTCGCAGGTCATGCAGGTGATAGCAGCATTTTACCAATGCCCAGCCCTGGTGCCCTCCATCAAGAGCGAGCCGCTTGCGTTTGCCTTCAGGCAGATGGTTGATGCCTTGTTGGACGCAGTTGTGAAGACAATATTGTAAGTAGATATAGGTGTGTAGTGTAATATAATAAGTCAAGTTATAATTTAAAACTGTGAAACGCCTTGGTGGCCTAAGCTTGATAGCATGTGCCGTTGTGTGTGATTTAGAATATTGCCACAATAATCAATTGTGGCAATATTGTGCATACTGCAGGTGTGACTGCTGATCCAAAGTATACACTTGCATTTTCTTGATGGCGTTTCATAATGAGGATTTTCTTTGTGTAAAGATATTTATAGAATGGGCCATTGCAGCATCATATTCTTTATTGTGCATTCAGTACAAAATTCGTTTGACCTTACTGCTACCAAATTATTTTCAGGAAAGGAATATTTGTTTACTGTCTGCAATGAGCGTGTTATTTGCTTATTGCATTACACTCTTCTACCTATAATTTATTGCCATACAGTTCTCAGAACCTTAGAACTTGAGCTGTTTTTATTTTAATTACAATATCAAAATCAAAATACGCCGGATTGCAATCTAGACTGCAAGGGACTTGAAAAAATTACAAGAAACCAGGACCTCTCGTGGGCGTTAAAAAACGTTTAGGCAGGTAATGCACCTATTTCTTGTGCTGAGCTAGCTCCTTATGAAAATTGCAAGCATATTTCATTTCACACAGTTTTGCAGCAAATAGCAGGCCTATCATTGTCTCTAAGCACAACCTTTCCTCATTTGCGTGATGAAAATCTGTCGCATGCTTAATTTGGGACAAGTCTTGAAAAATGAATGTTTTATAATTTTGAAACTACACAAAGTATTGGTTGGTGCTAGGCAGTTTTCAAACAACTTCACCATGTTGAACCTAGCCATTACTAGACGAGAAAAGAAACATGCACAGGAGCACTCATTCAATCAAATGCAATGCTTTTCCACGTGGCAAAACGTACTTTTAAGCAAGAGAGGGTAGGTAGCCAACTTACCACCATTGCGACTCATGCGGGTAGTGGCAACACAGGATCAGAAATGGTTGCAGCTCTGCGGTTCATTGAATATGTGAACACTTATATACAACCCCAGTGAGGGGGTAACCATGGAATATGTTTTGGGTGGTAGAGATGGTTGTTTTAGGAGACAAGAAATTTCAGGCTTTAGTTGAGAGGCTACAGAAAGAAGGACCATGTAAATAGCCGCAGACCAACATAAACTGCGTAAGAGGGACGTCACAGTTTAGAGCATGAAGTAGAAATTGGGAGCATGAGGAAGTGCATTACACTTTAAAAGTACTGCAGCTGACAACTTTATGGGATATCGCATATTAAGACTGAGATACACAAGAACCCGCCGTGGTTGCTCAGTGGCTATGGTGTTGGGCTGCTGAGCACGAGGTCGCGTGATCGAATCCCGGCCACGGTGGCCGCATTTCGATGGGGGCAAAATGCGAAAACACCTGTGTACTTACATTTAGGTGCATGTTAAAGAACCTCAGGTCCTCCACTACGGCGTGCCTCATAATCAGAAAGTAGTTTTGGCACGTAAAACCCCATAATTTAATTTTAATATTGTATAACAGACCAGTGCCTTCGGATTACAAAACAAAAATTTAAGGAAGCCGGAATTGTAATTAGAAAATCTGCTACACAGCACTTTTAGCCCAGATAAGTCTCGTTTCACAAAAGAAAAAATAACTATTTAGGCACTAAGAACTTCTACATATTTTTTGTGCTCAAGTAATCTTGTTGGAAAGAGAAAATTATCAATAATGCTCCTAGCTTAAACCTTATTTATGGCACGCCTATGCTTGGAAAATACTGTTTCAATCTCCAAATATGTTGTCCAGTTATGCCTTACTCGACTTTCCAAACTTTTCATAATGCTTTGCCATGACATTGGTGCACAAAATAACAGGTGTGTTTCTTGTGTGTTTGCTCAGCATTTCATTTACTTCCCTAATTGACTCTTGCAATATCCCTCTTTCTTTTTTTCAAGGCATCATAACTTGAATTTTCGTTTATTGGAGCATAATACTGAAAATTTATTCCTTTATGTGGCCCAGAACACTGCGAGGTAAACTCAGGCTCTTTCAGTGCTGCTATACATTGCTTCTTCTCTGATAAGAACAGATTTCATTAATACATCTATTGTTAAATACGTTTGTGGGAAATGTACATGTTCTTGTACTTACCAATGTGTTTGGTGATTGTGCATGTTTAGATTTCATGTGATTTATGTATATCTTGCACTCTGTATTGTAACACGTAATAAATGCATTTACATTTTTCGTGAAAATGCAGCATGTCTTACCAGTCTGTGTTGCATGTTATACGGATCTGGAAATCGTGATAACAGTTGGTGTTGATATACATGCTCAAAAGTGTGAAATTTGCTAGGTTGTATTTGTGCAGCGAAGACAGCGTTTGCAATATACACCATGGAAAACTAATATGTAATGCGATCCACACATATAGGTGTTGTGTATGCCCATCGAAGCTTCAAGACCGGCTGTTGGACGGTGCGTTTGGTAGCCGAACTTGAACCTTCTGGCATACACGAGAGTTACGCGTGGATCGCTGTACATAGTAGTAATTGAAGGCGTGTACTGCCGAACCTGCCTTCCATGCACACCAGAAATAAAAGGGTGTACACCCTTCCAACACCCACATAGAGGGGTGTTAATGTGGACTAGCACCCTTACACGCTAAATTTATTTTGCTGGACACCCTTCCTCTAGGGTGCTATAACTGCGCCCCAACGGTAGGGTGTAGGCAACAGCATCCTTAGGGTGTCTGGCGACAAACTGATTTACACCCTTGAGGGCGTTAAAATGTTTAGTGTCTACGCTGAAATCTTAGTTGGCTGAAGAACAATCTGTTGTAACTTAGGCCAATACTTGTGCGTAGCCTTGAAAGAAGAGTCTTTATTGCAGTGAATAACTCTTTTATAATTGTACTGGCGTACATTTACACATACTTGAGAAGTGTGAACAGGCACTTACTTACGTTTGATCTTTTCCTTAATTGTGTAGTGGTCGAAACTGGGTTTGTTGTGTCGGTTTCATTACGCCGGTCATCTTCAGGCCACTTCCTCATGCTCTGCCCCCCAATGGGCAAAGTGAAATAAAACTTCACTGTCACGGGCAACCGAACTTCAGCAACGAAATATTGAGAGGCGGATGTGCTAACCACTACACGATCGCGCATCTCTTCACTTCGGGATTCACGAGGGGCGTTGCGGCTCATGCCCGAATACAGTGATGGCGTCTGTGTGTGTACTTGTGTGTGTGTGCACTGTGTGTGTGTCAGCGGCCACAGCAAGCAATACTATAGCTGGGGAAGCCGACGTTGTGTGCATCGAAAAGAAGTTGTTCTTTAGGGAACTAAACATCAATATCAACAAGATGGTAGTGTGACGAAGACTGTGACAGCCTGCTGCTGTTGCCGTAAAGAAGTTTGGTGCTGGAGGAATCGCTTAAGTCCGCTGACTTTCTTTTTTTTTACATAGTTTAGTATTTCCTCGTACAATGCCTATTCTTTTGGTAAAATTACAATATGTTGCTCGCATGCCCATCTTTCCTTGAACTTATGCAGAGTAGTCGGAAGCATTCTTCATCCAACCTCTTATAGGACGCCCGTTAATCTTATCGTTTGAAGGCTGATATCATCCCTACCACTTGAGTATTAAATAAATACATACGTTAAACTTCTTTATTGTACGTCGGCATTAGCTTTCCGGGTCATTCGCTGCTGAAGCACCCTGGAAGCCTGCGGTGGCGTCACATTTCACTACTGTCCAAAGCAGTAACAACCACCTTCACTCCATAAGTTTTTATTTCATATAACTGTCGGCCTACTCCGTATCTCGAGGTATTATAGATATGTGAAATGCTTGTTAATTGAAACAACCTCAGCGCAAACGTTTATTTGACATCTTCCCCTACATGATGTCTTGTTTGCCACCACGCGTCTGACTTTCAGGGCAGTGTTGCGATCTGTAGGAAGCCCTTCAAATAGCAGGTGTGGCTACAGCTCGCAGGGGGCTCGGCGAGTGATTCGCCACAGGTTGTCGTCTCTTTGTTTGAATCGTTATAAAAATGGAGGAACATGGCAGGACTTACTGAAGGGCATTGTAACCCTTATTATCACCCACCATTTTTTGGTTGTGTTCGTAATGACGCCAAAAATTTTGCCGTCGATGCGGCGATCTAAAGCGATAGATTGCAATGTAGCGAGGTGGATCGCCTTCTAATCTTTCGCTACATTGCCGAGATTGTAACTGCACGCCAGAGTTAGATGAATGCGCGATATTGTACAGGCATAAGAATGAAGATACGCGTCTTATGGTAGAGGCATGGCATATCTATAATGGTGGAAGTGCGTGCCTGAGTCAGCCTTCGATTACTTTACATAAGGAAGAGATTAAGTGCCTTAATAGTTATATCTCACGTAAACCGGCACGTGTACCCGATTGACACGTGGTGTTACCATTCCTGAGCATGCGCAGATAAGTTTTGTGTCTTCTTTCTTTTTTCGCCTCAGTGCTCCCTTCAGTTGACAGTCGGCGTTCGTGTTGTCCACCTCTCTACTCTTGTGTCCTGTCTGCACGCCTCACTTCTATTTTGCGAAAGATGAAAGCCAACGCGGAGCGCATCGGGGGATGAAAGACGCGAGGAGGAAAGCGGAGAGGAGGGTGCAGCAGAACCATGAGGCGGAAAGCGAAGGAGGGTATCACGAAGACGTGAGAAGAAAAGCGTAGTAAGGCGACAATGGCTACGACATGGCGCCAGAGTAGCGCGCGTCGTCTCGGAGGTCTATCGGCGGCGGCTGCTGTGAATCGAACCCACGCGTCACCCCCGTGCTGGCCCTCGCGAGCTCCAGTTTACCGAGGCAGTCGCGCCGCACTTCACTAGCAACATGCCGCACGAGGCAGATGGTCCGCGCCAGCCAATATATGGCGAAATGAAAACAAGTGCAGCTGCGCTCAAGTATCGCGTTAGGGAGTATCGTAATCGTCAGTGAATTTTTTGTGCACAGAAGAGCACCCCTTTAAAGTGTCGCAACCATGTTTCGTAAGAGAACGAGGGATTGCATGGGAGGTGAGAAGATATCCCGAGCGTCTACCGAAGCGAATACAAATAAGGAGAAAGCAAAGGATTAACGCCGGCGTATGCGTCATGACAAGCGCAAGAAAGGTAATGGTTTCCTTTTTATCGCTTTTGTTTCTTATTTAAGACGCCCCTGGTTATAACATGAGAAGTACTGCTTTAAAACCTGCCTGCGTTGTCAATGCCCGTGAAGACGAGAAGTCCAGAGCTTTTTCTTCACAGCGGACCGTTGTGCAACTTCTCGAATTCGACAGAGAACATACATAAATGATAGACACCTACAGATGCCGGTAGAGATAAGAGAGAGCTCACAAAAGAATAATAATATACCGATATATAGATGTCTGTGTCACGTAAACGGGTTCTTTTTGTTTCCCTTGGACAGTTGCACCACATGCGCAACAGAACAGCTTCTGCGAACGGTAAGGCTTTCTTTCTTGCAGTCTCGTTATAGCCATTGCACGGTGGACGGTGCTTACTCAAGCTGCAGTATCCGCAGCTTTTTCGCCGTCTCCCCTTTTTCACAGATGTTTTTGTTTGGTGAAAATAAAACACTGACTAACTGACTGAAGTGCTCCGAGACAAGTTAGTTTGGGAGTTTTGATTGCGTAATATAGGTCTGTTATCAAACACGTAGTACTCGAAATGTGATTATGGTGGGGCTGGCTGGCAAGGATAAAAACTTCAAGAAAGCAGGAATTGTCGCGGTCACAGGCTCGCACGAAAAGGAGGCGAGGAGCGAACGAAGAAAGCCGCGAAGGGAAAAGTCAGCGAGCTGTAAAACAGTGCACGAAGTATTGCCGAGATTTCTCAAGCTGTCCCAGCCGCACAAAAGGCGGCTCGGAGCGCGCTATGCTTTGGCGTCGGCGAAGGAAAAGATAGATACATAGGAAGAGGGGAAAGAACATTTCCACGGATTCCACCTTTTTCCGCAATCGTGTCTCGGGACACTCGGGTCTAAACTGGAAAAGGCTTTCAACTCGACACCCTCTGAAAAGGGAAAGAAGGGCAGCGCGCTTCGAGAGTCTCGTGAGGCGCACGCCGCTCACCGCCGCGACCTTGTCGTCTGCTCTGTGCGGTTCGATGCGCCCCTGGGTCCTCGTCCCATGCTCGGTCACAACCAGGCGTCAATCCCCCGGTGTTCCCTCCGGCGGGCTTTCTGCTTACACCCCTTCCTCTTTCCCCCGCATCTCTCCCGCCCCCTTACACCGCGTAGCATCCCATAGCGCCTCTTCTTAGTCGCCCGCACTTGTCTCTTCTATCGCAATTTTTTCAAGCGTCGTTTGTTAGAAAGTTTGCACCGCCCAGGCGGCGGCGGCAGGCCAGAAAAGAGAAAACGCCTGCGTGCGCCTTTGTGCGTACCAGCCGCGTCGCTTGTCTCCAGTGGCTCCTGCGAGACAAGCGCTTTCCGTTTCCTCTTGGCACGGAGCGTGGCTTTCTTTATTTCTAGCCCTTCACGAGAATGTTCAGCGTTCGTCTGCAAGAGACACTCGCCTTTTGTGAAGACACTTCCCTAAAGGACAAGCAAAGGACAGAAGAGCTGCGGCGCGTGGTCGTGATCAGGCTAAGCCTGCTGCCGCTGCCTCAGCTTGCAAGTCGCCTCGCTATTTCCTCCCCGTTTCCCCTCTTCAACTCGGTGGATCTTGCAAAGAACGTGTGCTAGCGGCGAGAACAAATAAGGGAAGGGGTAAAATAATGAGGTGAGTTCGAGGAACAGAAAGCAAGGCTATTTACCAGTGTTTTTCTCTTTATCTTTGAAGAACGAAATATTTTTTTAATGATCTTGCCCCTAGCTATCTCCGTTGGCTTGGTCCCCTAATGTTGACGCTGCCATTACTCCGTGCAATAATAAACAGCGACAGAGTGAAGATCCCACCAGCCGAGCACACAGCCCGTCAGCGCATGCACACTTCCAAGAATACATTGCACTTTATGTCCAGCGCGACATGTCGGTTAAGCGCGGCCAGTGCTCTCTACACCCCCTGTGCTGTCTGCCTTATGACGTGCGCAGTTTGGCAGCCGCAGGCTTCGTTAATGCATTTTCTTTTGCGCGAGTCTATGTGCCGCAAACCTTATACTTTGGTTGTAGTGGGAGTTTTATATGGCGACTGGGGCTGAAAGTATTACAATAACGTACTCTTCAGTTTTATTTTTTTTTCTCTTCGTTGCCCCACTAAGTAACCACACGAAGCCAAGAGTAATCGCGGACAACAAAAGCATCCTGGAAATAACTGGTTCTTTATTGAAATGCAAAATTGATTATGACTGATGGTTTAAATTTCTATGCGCTTCATATTCCTAATAAAGTGAAATGAACACTGAACAAAACGCAATTTCCTTTCAATGGGCGCCTAATCTACATACTTAACAAGACGCTTGCGATGCTTGGCCAGAACTATGGCGACTGTTGTCCTTTAGAATATTTTGTTGGGTATTTACGTACATACCCCTTCCTCAACTTTCATTTCCTATTTAATTTCGCAAGTTTAACTACTCATCGCAAGTTTAACTACCAGCAATAACCAATGCTACATACAAATACAAAAGACAGATATTTCTCATACATATGCTGCCCTTGGCCCAAATATATGTTAACTTGGTATTGTCATTACTACAAATGGAGCACCTCGGTCGCCCCCACCCCACCTCTTATCCCTCTTTAATCTCACTAATCACCATTAGCAACTTTCAGAAACGAACTCATTGTTGCCTAAAGGTAGCAGAACTCGCTATGCAGTGAACGGATTGACATTACAAGTATAGACAGTGCAATATGTTTGCACTATCGGAAGATATGAAGTGCTTTCGTGGCGAAATAATGTAATGTTTTTAGTTTACTTTTATTCTTTTAGCACTTCCTCGTTGGTCCAAGCCGGGGCACTAGAATAGTCAACAAACGCAATCTTTACATTATATAGCAGCCTTGATGTAAAAAACAACCCACTCGTGGAGTCGTACGGACTGCTTAGGTTAGTTTTGCGTGCAAACTTCTTTTGAACTCTACCAATGTGATGTGCGCTGAGACGTGTGTTTCTGCGCGATAATAGTTTGCCTCTTGTATGGCACTGTGAAGCTTGCAGCATTTTTTGTTCTTGGATAATGGACATTTTTAGAAGGGCTAGAGAAAATAACACAAATGGAACGCTTAAATGTGTTCTACCTTGTAGCCCGGCAGTTGTGTCCTTTTCGCTCATGCTGTGGTGACACGGCATGCGAGCGTGACGCGTATGCGTGTCGGAAGGAACAGTCGACGAGCCGCGCTCCAGGTGACGAAAGGGAAAGTCCCCCGTTTATTGTGCTGGCCGATAATATACATTCTGGGGACGTCACGTGTCACAAGTAGCTTGGCACTCGCAGCCTCGCAGTGGTTGTCCAGCTATCTGTCGTGACGTTACACGCCGCACACAGGCAGGCGATAACAGCACACATGCCACAATTATTTCTGTGCTAATGAGAAGGTCTTCAATTCCTCAACTGAGGAAACATTTCACGGACTTTTCGTATACCAGGAATTAACGAAGTGAGGCCTGTTCACGGTGTGGCACACGTCCCAAACAGCTTTTATCAATTGTCAAGCTGCATGGTTTTCGCCCCCAAAATCGGCACATCGAAAGCAGCCAAGCCCACCATGACGGTTGGGAACAGCTTTCTTTGGCTCGTTCGTCCGCTTTCGCGGCGGTTGGTGGTCTGCAGACAGAGCGCGTGCTCTCGCCCAACCGAGTGAGTAACCGAGTTGCGTGACGTGTTCGTTGCCGAACGCCAGCTAGCTTTTTTGAGGCGCACCAGCTGTCGCCCGAGAGGTTTGTGGCGTCTGAAGGATGTCATGTATGTACGATGCAGACCGGAGGTTGCGAGTTGTGCTCCGTTTGTCCGCCGCCTGGGCTGACGGTTGCGGGGCTCGTTCGTTGCCCTGCTCCGCCGCGAGTCTCTTGTCGAGATGCGCCGTTTTGTCTGGCCGGCTCACCACTCGCACAGTGCGTGGGGTCTGCATTATGTTAAAGTGAATGGTCGGAAGAGTGTCTGGCATCCGCGGAGTAAACGAGCGGAGAAGAAAGCGCAGCTACGCAACCAGTTGTCGTGCCTTCGTCGTCACGCTGTCGTGATTCCGCTGTCACCTGGCCGGCTTGGCCATGGTACTGTTGTCGTTGCGTCGTCGTCATCTCCGTCGTCGCCTATACATCGTCGTAGTCATTGTATCGTCGTCGTCGTCATACCTTTCATGACGTCTACGCCTAAGCATGTCAACGGTTATTTGTGCCGTCATCATCACATACCTTTATTGACGCCAGAAGTATACGTCGGAAGTATTGCTAGTGTGTAGAGTTAATTTCTGCGGTCGGCATAAGCTATTAGCTTACATTGACAATCAGCTTCGATGGTTTCTGCAGCTATTTTTTAGATAACGTTTTTGGATACAGTTTGAAAAAAGAAAGAAAAGCAAGGGTTTCGGAGCACGTATTCATAAAGTAGTTGATTCGAAAGAGCGGATCGATTCTACGAACAGGTTGCATCAAGGTGTAATAGCGAACAGAATAGGAACGAATGGAGCTATATAGTCACGTACAGTTCTTACGAATGAAAACCCAGTTTCCGTATTATGCAGGTGCATAATATATATGGTCATTTTCTACACTATGAAAGGGTCACTTACACAGTGTAGAAAAGTTCTTTGAACCTGTGTGGCACGCGACGCGAGTAAATCGCTTCGGTTTGCTGAAAACGAACAAGAGAAGTCGACATCAATTTTTTTTTTTTCTTTTATTGTGAATAGTTCGTTTTGGTGTTCTCTCAAACCACTCCCGCTTCCCAGTTCAAAGTTTATGCGTTAGATCAATAGGTGAAAATTATGCATATTTAGTATTATTTTTTCAGAAATAAGTCGTTGTTTAAATAAAGAATGAAAAAGCGCACTTCCGCTTCCGTGAAAGAAAGAATATAAATGTGAAAAACGACACTGCGATGGTTTTGTGCTCCAAATTGTAGTAGCGTTTTTGCCTAAGTTCTGACCTACCTGCGCTTGATGTCGTACATGGGGTACACGCGCATGTTAAAACAAGTGCTGGAAATTAAATTGCGAAAGGGTTAGGAAAACGCAGAAAAGGGAAGCATTGTGATAATCTGGCGGCTACTGCGCAGCATAAGCATGATCGAAAGTAAAAAACGGACGAGTTGGTAAGGAAGCATGGCTAAATTCAGAGCCGTTCTCGTATGGGAAAACATGTGGGCCAAACTGGCCGATGTCTTTACACTAGGCTGAATGAGCATTCGAATCCCACAATGCACGCAAGAGACTGCAATTCACAAGGTAAATGCACACCCCGGTTTGAAAATAAAACAGTCTTTTATAAGCACAAAGATCGAACAACTCGAGAAGCTGGAGAGGCTCACGAGATAAAGAAAAAGTGTTCATGGTGTGTCAGTCATGCTTCTATAGCGCTTCATGACACTGAAATATCTTTTCTAGGTGGGACCTAATCGTGGCAGTTTTTTGGCGGGCTGACACCGATTAATAGTCATCGTTTTTTTTTTTCATCTTCTTATGACGTTTGATGGTGTAGGACATGTCGGGTTTATAAAGTCTCTAACCTTTCGTATAAACTTTCAGTTGCAAGTAGCGCCGTGTCCTGTCTTTTCTTGTGCCTTAGCTTGTGCCCCAAGTTCGTGCTCTGAATTTAGCCATGATAAGAAAGGAAGTTGTGCTAAGTACGTCGGTACGGCAAGGTAGTATGTCGTATGAAGAACACGGAGCGAAATTGTCAGACTTCTTGGTCAGGTTATTGTATCCACTTTCCAAAGGGAGTTCATCTCGGTGCACGCGATCAAAGAACCCGTGCTGGAACTTGGCACTGAAAAACCCGAGGCCAGACATAAAAAAGAGCTCTCCCTCTGCAGTGTCACGAGAGCGAGTAAATCTGACAACCGTGTTGTCACTCAGGTGCCATAGGGCGGCGAGCAGAAAAGCTGCACATAGAGTACAGATACAAATTAGAATGAAATACTGGCACATCATGTTCGATTTCTTTTCTAATTGATAAGCGAACGTTTCCTCCTCACTGATCCTCCTCTAATCAGTTTCATTGCCTAATGGCTGCGAGGCAAATTTTTTAACCAGTGGGAGCACGCACACCTTGACCGGGATAATGCGTCGACTCTATTGCGACTCTTTTCCTTCTCGGGCTTCGTGAACTGTCTATTCGGGAGCGAGATAAGATCATGAGCAACATTGCTACAAGTACTGCACGTCTTGAGCAAGGCAATGCTGTAAATTATTCTAAAGCGACTTTCATAAAAGGTCAACATTTCCTTTTTTCCACCGAGTCTTCGGTGAACACATCACGAGCACCAAACAGGAGTCACTTCTGAGATAACTAGATTGAAGCAGTTACATGAAGGAAAAGACGCTGTTCTCTGTCACCAAGATGGTAGCCAACCATTGCAGGTCAACTCAGTCTCACAAAATATCAGTGCTGCACTTTTACCACCCTCGAAAGTGGATTTGTGCGACTCCAATGCAGCCCTTCAGAGTTTGCAGTCAGTTTTACGAAGCAGGACTCAGGAGTAATTGATACATAAGTTCTCCAACAAGCTCTCCCTGTATCTTGTTTTATAAAGACATGCGCATCACGTTCAACTCGGCATTACTGCGCATGCGCACTAACGATGGAATCAACGAACATGCCATCGAAAGCTATCTTAAACGTGTTCCCTCTCCTACCCACAACGTATAAACATTTGAACAAATAAAGCAACAGGGTTCTGTGTTGACTGACACTTGGCTCGATCGTATTCCTCGCGCGAACGGCATGAAACATGGTGTCAGAAGTGCGTGGCCACCCGTGATAGAATTCTTAAAGCCTCCTGAACCGTTACGCCTGAGTGGTGACATTGCCAAACAATGGAAGCTTTTTAAGCAAAAATTCGAGCTTGTCCTAGCAGCCTCGGTGCCAAGAGACAAGCCTCGGGATGATAGCACGAAGACTGGCCTACGGCTCAGTTTGGGAGGCGAAGATGTATTGGAAATCTACAACTTCACTTTCACTGAAGACGCCGAAAGAATGGACTATGCGACCGTCATCAAGAAATTCGATGAGTACTGCGAAGCACAGGTGAATGAAATACATGAGCGGTACCTATTTCGACGACGAGTCCAAGCAGAAGGTGAGCCTTTTGAACCATTCGCAAGGGACCTGAGGCACCTGGCGAAATCATGCAACTTCGGTGTAATGGAAACTTCAATGATCCGTGACCAAATTGTATTTGGAACGAGCTACGACAAAGTGCGCCAGAAGCTGCTAAGGGACAAGGAATTGACACTGGCGAAAGCTGAGCAGGTGTGCAAATCTGCCGAGTTGTCAGATGCACAAAATCAACTTTGACCACGCGAACAGCACCAAGTTGACCGTATCCAAGCAAGGCCAAAGGAAACTGTTGCATCCCCAGTATTTAAATGCAGTAGGTGTGGTCGGCAGCACGGTTCGAGGAATTGTCCGGCGTTTGGACGCACCTGTAGACGATGCGGAGGCAAGAACCATTTTGCTGTGCAATGCAAGAGCAACAGGCAAGTGGTAGAAGTCAATGCTGACGAAGACCTCACGATTCTCCGCGTATCGGTAGATACTGTCCAAAGCCATCGTGACTGGGTAGCAGAAGCCCTAGTCGGCAGCAAGCACATCAACTTGAAAGTGGACACCGGTGCACAAGCCAACCTTCTGCCGTACGGTATGTACCGCGCACTACAGCCCGCGGCACAAATAAGATAAAGTAATTCAGTGCTACGCTCCTATGGGGGAGGAATCATCAAGCGCTTGGGTGTAGCCAGATTGAAGGTCACAGTCGGCAAGACGGCGACCGAAGTCGACTTCTTCCTTGTAAAGAAGGGGCGCGTGATTATTGGTCTCGAAGCAAACGAGCGCCTGGGACTCTTCGCCAGGTCGGTTGATGCAATGACGACAAAGGGAACTACAGAGTTTATGGAGGAATACAACGACGTCTTCACCGGCACCGGATGCCTTCAGCGGCTGCACAAAATGGTGTTGCGACAAGACGCCGTACCGAAGGTCCAGATGGCTAGACGAGTACCCCTGGCGCTGCTGAAACCACTGCGGGCTGAACTCGACCGGATGCTCAAGGCAGGCATCATTGCCAAGGTGGAAGAGCCAACAGACTGGGTAAGTCCGTTAGTTATCGTCAAGAAGGACGGTCAGCTACGTATATGCATGGATCCTACGATAATTAATGAAGGTCTCAAGCGTGAGCACTTACAGATGCCTCGTCGCGATGACATAGAAGCCGAGCTAGCGGGAGCACATATTTTTCACGACTACACGCCAAATCTGGATTACATCAAATACTGTTACATGAAGAAACATCCAGGATCTGCACGTTTTCGACCTCCTTTGGGCGTTATCGTTTCCTCAGGCTTCCTTTCGGTATAGTGTCAGCATCCGAAGTATTTCAAAGGTACATGAACGAGATCTTTGACGGTATTCCTGGTGTATGCGTGTACGTCGACGACATCCTAGTATGGGGCTCTTCAAAAAAAGAGCACGACGAAAGGCTACGAGCAGTCCTTCAGTTCGCGCGTAAGGCGGGATTAACATTCAATGCTTCAAAATTTGAAATTAGCGTGCCAGAAATTTCTTTTCTTGGCGATGTCATTTCCGAAAATGCATACGGCCAAGCCCTGATTCCGTCTAATCAGTTCTACATCTACCGCCACCGAGGGCCAAGAAAGGAGTTCATAGAATGCTCATCATCATCATCAGCCTGGTTATGCCCACTGCAGGGCACAGGCCTCTCTCATACTTCTCCAACTACCCCGGTCATGTACTAATTGTGGCCATGTTGTCCCTGCAATCTTCTTAATCTCATCCACCCACCTAACTTTCTGCCGCCCTCTGCTACGCTTTCCTTCCCTTGCAATCCATTCCGTAACTCTTAATGACCATCGGTTATCTTCCCTCCTCATTACATGTCCTGCCCATGCCCATTTCTTTTTTTTTGATTTCCTTGACGACACCTAGCACAGAATGCTAGGTGTCGTCAACTATTTCGCCAAGTTTGTACCAGCACTCGCAGAAAAAACTAAGTTACTCCGAAACCTGATAAGAAAATACGGTGTTTTCGATTGGACGGATAACCATGCCACAGAATGAAACCATATCTGTGCAACTTTAAACAGCCAGCCAGTTCTGGCTATCTTCGACCCGATGCGTGACACTAAAATAGCTTCGGATGCGGCATCGGCTCAGCATTGCTACAGCGTTACGAGGACGCTGGGAAACCGGTTGCATATGCTTCGCGAGTATTCACCGACACCCAAACACGATATTCAGAGATTGAGAAGGAGGCGTTGGCTATGGTATACGGGTGCGAGAAATTTCGCCATTTTGTGTATGGACGCACGGTCACCCTCGAAACAGACCACCGCCCCCTGATCAATATTTCGCAAAAGGCAATTGCTGACATGCCACCGAGACTGCAGCGCTTCTTTCTGCGTTTACTAAAATACAATTTCACTCTGCACTTTGTTCCAGGAAAGCAGTTCGTGTTGCCAGACCTGTTTTCGCGTGCCTCTTTAGGAAAACCGCAAAATGATGAAGCAGAAGAAGACATCGAGATTCACGCCGTAGGTGTTGTATCGTCACTTGTTAGCGTTGCCACGTTAGAGCGCCTATCAAAAGAAACGCGAAATGACAGCTACTTGCATAGTGTCGTCACGTGCCTTCAGAAGAACCAACAAGGTCGATCCAAATAGGTCGCGAAGCTTCGGGCGAAAAGCGGTTCAGTACAGATTGTCACCGACATCAGCTAGGGGGGTTATGGGAGCAGCGATTGAAGCGCGACTATGTTTGGAGGGAACAAACATTGGGAAAGAAAAAAGCGTTTTTTTTTAATTCAAGCGAGACAGTTATATTCATGCAACGAAAATAAAATTCCTGGTCAACTTTATATATTCGTGACGAGTTAGGAAATTCAAGCTTATTCCATTTTATTATCATTAATAAATGCATTTATTTTCAGCGCCCGTCGTTAGAGGGGGCGTTGCCATTATCACTCGCAATGCAATGCACGTCTTCAAATAGGCAGAAAGGCGCACTCGTAAAGTTCACGTGTTGAAATACGCCCCCCTCACAGTTTGTGCTTTCCTGCTTGTCGAAGTTTGTCTCAATTTGGTGACGCGGGTAGCTTCATCGCTTCTTAATCTGTTCAGTTAAAAGTAGTGAGTTACGACCGCCAGATAATTGTGTAGTTGTTCTCGTGCCACTGCGCTGGCCGACGGGCTTGGCGTCCGATGATAGGATCAGCAGTCAACACCTAAAGCTTTCGTCGACCTTCAAAGAAAGTATGTTCTGTGCAGGGGTGCGATTTCGACAACCGTACGGCTGGCTTTTCCTGCATCGCTTTCCGCGCCGAAAGCTCGAAACGCCCATCAAGTGGAATGGCGGGGCACTTGAATATATAGCTACAAAAGCAGGCCAACAAAACAAATTTTGCGCCTTCGAAAACAAAACGACGTCACTTCTGCTTTTAACGGACATGGCGTCACATTATTTTTTCTTCCGCCGGAAGTCTTCCCACGACATACAGATGGCGCTAAGCCCCATGAACCGTCGATGGACCGCCATGTTTTGAACGTATGGGCTCCTATGGAAGCTTCGCCACCAGGTATATTTACCTTGGAACCAACCTGTGCAGGGACGGCTTAAGCATTTCGATAGGGAACTGTCAACAGTAAGCGGGGTCGAGGTGCCAGCCAGCATGCGCCAAGAAATGTTAAGAATCCATGAAGGCCACATGGGACTAAATGAGTGCAAAGAACGTGCGCGTCGTTTGGTTTTCTGGCCCGGTATGAACACTGATGTCGAAAATCTGATTAAAAAATGCTCAGTATGCCAGAAGCACGCTTACAAGCAACACAGCGAACCCCCTTTTTATCCGCCCAGTGCCTGCGCATGCCTGGTGTAGGATTGGTGTTGACATCTTCCAGTACGCTGGGAAATCGTATCTTTGTGCGTATGATGCATTGTCTAATTTTCCCGAGGTTGAGCAGTTGCAGGACACGTCAGCAGCCGGTGTGATTGATAAACTAAGCGCAATATTTGCTACACACGGCATACCAAAAGAAGTGTGCACTGACAATGGACCGCAATTCTCCAGCCGCGAGTTTCGGCTCTTCTCAGAAAGATACGATTTCCAGCATGTCACTTCAAGCCCGCGGTTTCCACGCTCAAATGGCTTGGCCGAGAAAGGGGTTCAGGTGGGTAAAAGAATCCTTAAAGAAACAACCGAAGGAAGAGAGGACTTCTGGCTTGGATTGCTCGGTTACAGGTCGTGTCCTCTGGAAGACGGCAGATCGCCGGTTGAACTGCTATTTGGTCGACGGCTTCGAACGCCATTGCCGGATTTTGCCGAAGTACGCAGCACGTTTGTGCGGAAGCATCGGCAGACGGAACAGCCGAGACGCTCCCTGGCTCCTTTGCGGAAAGGACAAGTCGCGCGAGTGCGCGGAGACCGATGGGATACCAAAGCCAGAGTGATACGAGCGGAGCAACCAAGGCCCTACCGAGTAGAGACAGAAGACTGCAAAGTGCTGCGTCGGAACCGGCAGCACCTTCTTGCGACAGCCGAACCTTTCAGCATGGAGTCATCCACCGGAGATTCCATGGACGGACGACGAAAGCGACAACGACGGCATTGTAAACCAACATACGTCGTCAAACGGAGGTGCACCGGCGATATCATATGAGACAAGTCCGCTTTTGAGGAGATCAACACGGCAAAGAAGACCACCACAGCGCCTGCAATACGGCAGCAATTTTAAGCAATGTTCGTAACCTCTCGCAATACCGTTCGATAATATTTTCACTTTCGTGTTTGTACAGAAAAGAGGATGTATGGTGTTTTATAAAGACATGCGCATCATGTTCAACTCGGCATTACTGCACATGCGCACTAACGATGGAATCG
The DNA here is from genome assembly GCF_023375885.2 of Dermacentor andersoni. Lineage (NCBI taxonomy): Eukaryota > Metazoa > Arthropoda > Arachnida > Ixodida > Ixodidae > Dermacentor > Dermacentor andersoni. The sequence continues at coordinate 169,112,395 of NC_092814.1, read as the reverse complement.
ACGAACATGCCCTCGAAAGCTATCTTAAACGTGTCCCCTCTCCTACCCACAACGTATAAATAGTTGAGCAAATAAAGCAACAGGGTTCTGGGTTGACTGACACTTGGCTCGATCGCATTCTTTGCGCGAGTGGCACGAAACACTCCCTAGTGGACAGGATATAATCTTCCAATGACTACCGGGTATCTGCAGCACTGTTGGTAACGACCTTGCTGATGATACAGCCCGGTGAGCCCATCTAGGGACTCCCACAATTCTCATACCTTCGTCTAGAACATGCATATCAAGGGGTATTCGTTTGCTTGCCGGAACTAAGACGCAAACTTCTTCGAACGACCCGAGTATTTCGAACTATCCCGTCCATAGACTGCACACTTCGTTAACAACATTATACGTTTCAAGCACTGATGGAACTTTAGTTTGCCGCCGCTGGTTAGGGGTGGCTTTTACGAAAGCCTACTCATTTCATACTGTAATGGAAGACACATCCATCTAAGACTCGTGCAACTCTTGAAAGACAATAGAACACGCATTGTGTTTTAATGCAATAGCATCAAGTGCCCCGTGTCGCAGAAACTCCGGCGTCGGCGGCGGCGTTTCCGGCCGAGAAAATCATTTCGAACCACGCATCCCGAACCACGCATCCCGATCCACGCAGGCCTTTCGCGTGGCGCAAAGGCGTTACTGAAATAATTGAATTTCTGAAAGTAACATGCCTCAGAAAATTCGCTCAGTAGAAGCTATGCACAACGTACAGGCATGATAGCGTCTGATTGCAATTTTAATATACGAGAAAACATAATTCTGTTACGCAGAAACACAAACACATACCCCCTTTTAGCGCGATAGCCTTTTCCAGCTGCCGTTTGAGATTTGTCTTAGTAGGAGTGGCGCCGCCTGCTCGCTTCCTTGCAAAAAAAGAACCATAAAGCTTGCCTCCGCACATAGCGGTCGCCGCTAGCGTTTCCAAGAAAGCATTACGGTTACATAAGCTGCAGTGGCCGAGAAGCGTGCTGAAGAGTCAGGGTTCTTTGAATGCTATCGGCGTTCCACACTTAAAGGCGAAGCTTAAGCGTCCTCCAAAATTTTCCCATCGTTATACCATAAAACGTGACCTTCTCGGACTGCGTTAAGCAGGCTGGATCGCAGACAATTTTCTGATACTGATATCCTTGGAGCGTGGCTAGAGAGTGTAGACGTTCTTCTAATGTCGTTCTTCTAGTGTTCTAATTTCTTCTCTAACCAGAATAAATGCGTTCGGAGGAGCCGGCTATACGGCACTGCGATACTTCAGCGCGCGAGCAAGTTCGTCGCGCGGGAGAGTAAAACTAGTAAACACCAGGGTTGCCAGATTGGGCTATTCATAGCCGAACTGGGCTACTTTTTATGCAGGTTGACGTAGAAAATTCCGACTTAGCTACATGGCTATATTTGGGCTACTTTATCTTAAGAACTTTGGAGTCCCGTGGACTACGTCAACACTATTCAACAATGGAAAAATTCTGGACCACCGGTTTATGAAAACCCAACGCTCGTTGGAGCTACAAGTATATGTAGGCAATCTCGAAGGCTGTGTTTTTAGGCAATGTCGGCGCTGGGAGGATGGAAATAAGTCATGTCTGCCATGTTTATACGTCTTTCCAGCGCCAAGCTCTTTTGTCAGCGCTACCTGCCGCAGGTTCACGCGTGATTCAGTGAGAAAAGTGGTAGGGCTGACAGCTGTCGAGTACGCTTTCCGTGCCGGCTGCTATGCCCAAAACTATTATATCGACGTGCACAACGGCTCAAGCATTCGCACGCATGTCGTGGCGCGTCATTTTCGCCCGTTGTTCTTCAATGTTTATGAAGGGTTCCTCGAAGCCTATTGCTTCGTTTTCCCGCAAATAACCGCGTTATTCATTTACCCAGTAACTTTAACGAAAAAGACCCAAGTCTCTTTAACCAAGAATCGCGATGGTTAGTCTATGTATACATGCTTAAGCGAAGCGCAGTAGTCTCGACTGTCGATCAAAACAAAATATCCTTCTCTAGTATCACCAAGCATAACGAAGTTATGGGCTAGCATCTGGTGTGCAATAAACAGTGCCGGAAATCCAATGTCCCCCTGCCGTCTGAGCTTGGCTTGTCCTTTCTTGCAGTGCTTCGTTGGAACGCAGCCATAGAACGCGTGTTCAGTCAAGTTTCTTTGACAAAGAATGATTTGAAAAACTGCATGTCGAACGGGACACTGCAAGCTCTCTTTCACGCCAAGTTTCGTCTGGCAAAGAATGGAGACTGCTGCAAAGATTCTGAGCCAGCTGAACAGTTTCTGTCGCATTTCAACTCTGCAGTTCTGTATGGTTCAAGTGTCAGTGGACGTTAAGTAAAATGGGGTTAGATTATATGCTTAATACATTTGCGTAAATCCCCAGTGTGAGAAGTATCAACTGGGACTCTACGCAATGTCCTTTTTTCTTTCGTTCTTGGTATTAGTCAAGCAGCTTTGTATTACGTGAAAGTTGCGACTATTTCATAATACATCTTGAAGGTTGCATATTATTACAATGATAAGCTCTGTAAATATATAAGAAACAACGTTCCTCCACCGTGAAGACGGCAAGGCAACTGCTCACCAAAGGTCGGTCAGTGATTGCCTTGACGACGTCAGGATAACTCGTCGGTTTTCATACCATACTCATGCGACAATTTTTTTCTCCTTTAACCAATGTGTGTACGAGTAATTGCAATTATGGCTCACTTTTTATATGCACGTACTTTATGACCATTGTAATTCAATTTTGTTCGTCTCACTAGTCATTACATTGTATTTTGCTCACAGTATTTTCCAGCTGTGATCACATAAAAAAGAGAAATACAGCGTTAGATTGGATATACGTAACAGCTGCTTGTGGTACTGTTACGTCCATATTTTATTATTTTTGCACATGTCGCATTGGTGGTTGGGCAAAGAGTTCTTGAGTTTGTAAAGGTGTATATAGTGTTCTATTGTCTTCCTATTGTGGTGTATAGCGCTTGAATTTGTTAGACAAAGGTGCTTACTTCGTACTTAACTTCGTGACAGCCCTGCGCGACCGGTAAAATTGATTTTGTGTGTTCCCTAGTGGAATTTCATTTCTTTGTTGTTGTTGTTGTTGTTGTTGTTGTTGTTGTTGTTGTTGTTGTTGTTGTTTCAAGTTGCATTGGAAGTAAAGTACACATCTACTCTCGGAAATATGGCACCACACGCATTAGTGCCTGCATTCACAGAAACTTACGTACACGTCCACATATTACACGAATCTTCCCAGCGAACCCCTGTTTAACTATTGCGCAGTTCAACTCTTTTCGACACTAATACCACGTGAATTATTGCCAGTGCCGTAATCCACGTGGCAATTAAAGCTATAAACCTTAATTCACCTCTTCTGTTAAGGGCCAGCAGGTCGCTCCCTTTGTGCCTACTCAAAGGCGAATTACAGTCACAACTGCCGCTTCTTCGCACGAGGAAAATGCGAGAAGGTTTCAAGTTTTCTCCAGAGACAAGTGTGCCTCCAAGCGGTGTCATTTGTTAACTCAGCGTCGATATGCTTTCGAGTATTTTGAGAGAGAAAGAGAGAGAAAGCGGGAGGGAAATGCTTATTTTATGAATCAAGCTGAGGAATGACCTTCCTATTTTAATGCCTTGAGTTCGGGCAGCCTCTTAGACACTAGATCGTGACCAGCCGAAGCTGATCCTCGAGTTTGGAGCTGGCAATATTTTTCCCGGCTCTTATAAAACTGTCTCGGGTAACGCGAGGCGTGAAGAGCAGTGTTTTATTTCGCTACTACGAAATAACACGCTTTTGCAAGTCTGTGTTCGTGTGTCTTAGCCTCTTATCTGTCTTCGTCTTGTAAGCATAAAGCTGTATTAATGTCTTACCAACATTCCCAAAAAGTGACCTTAGTGAACTAAAGTTAGCTCAGAACGTGGCTCAGCAAACACTAATAACGTCATAACGTCATTAGTAAATCAGAAAAGAAATCCTTGTTCATTCTAACATTAAGTGGTGTCTGATCCACGTTTGAATGACAGCTCTCACTAGAATTCTTTACGCAGATCTTGGGGCCAGTGTTGCGCTGGTTGCATGCGGCGGAACTTACTGGGAGCCGGAAATACGCGGTGAGATTTAGACACCACATACACCTTCTATAAGACACGTGCAGAACATCATCAAACATTTTGGCTATGTTTTTGGCTACTTTTCGCTCGCGAAAAGTTTGTCTGGTTATTTTGGGACTCTGTTTTGAGGTCATCTGGCTATATTTGTTGGGGCCATCTGGCAACCCTGGTAAACATGTGGGGCGGTGTGTGGTTGCCACGTCTTTCTCAGTTGATTTTGGTGGCGTATTGCGCGAAAATCGATTCTGTGACGTCTGCTGCACCCTGCATCATATTTGAGTGAATATACGCGCAAAAAAAAAAAAAAAACAGAAGGAAAATGCTGGAAATGATTTATGTCCCTCTGTAAACGCTGTCATTCTTCCTTCCATCAGCCGCTCATTGTCGCTTGCAATAAGGGGTAAAAAAGATCAAACGAGTGTACAAGGGCTCGATGAGTCATGCAGTTCAGTACACGCAGCGTTGATCAAAATGACGAGAACATTCAAACGCCTCATAAATGGAGAACCTGTCGAACTAAAGCGCGAATTGTCGGCGCTTGCTGATAACTTTGTGTGCCGACGTTCTTGAATTGATACGTGGCAAAGCCTATAAACTGAGAAAAATTTGAGAGAGCTGGTTAACAACGATATTACCCATCACTGAAGCGTAGGGCCACTTGTGCATGCCCGCATGTCTCTATGGCGTTTTTTCTTTAAACTAAAGCTGTGACAAACTAGTCGAAGGCATTGAAGTTCAACCAACGTCATTGTTGCTTGTTCTGCAATTCTATAGCGGACTTATGCTTCAAATGAGCCAGAAACGGTGTGCTTCGGATCACATGTTGACCTGGAGGGAGATGTGCTACTTTAAACACGCAATATTCACAGTGTACCCTTAATTAAGAAATTCTACATCACCACCGAAAATAAAGCCTATGCTGCACGGAAATCAGCTAGCTCTTACTATGTCCGAGGTGTGAAATCAACGCCTCACAACGGGCCAATTCATGCGGTTTGGGGCAATGCAGTTTGGTGTAGATAAACTCTAGCACTATATAGTACTCACACGCTCACGGTCACCAATACACGCGCACACACACAAATAACAAGTCAGATGCGCTGAGTGAAGCGGAAGTCAAAAGCCAGATTCAAGCAAGCAGCGAGCTGCCAGTAAGTATGCTAAGGGCTGGTTCGCGCCAGAAGATCACTTATAGAAGCGTATATTTTGGGGATTGTGTGGTAATCTTGTGCATGCAGTCACCATCCCAGACGAAAACAGCCTTTCGTTTTTGTTTTTGTTTTATTCTGGATTACCGCACTACATATGTTGTAGAAATGTTTGACGTAGTAGTTCTGCGCAAACCCGCAAGGTGGACAGAAGTAATTATTAAAGGGAAAATCATCCACCCGTTCGTAGCAATTGCTACGAACGGGTGGATGTCTGATTTTTCCTTTGTGTTGTAGAAATGTGGTGACTAGCTGTCACGAGAAATCTGATCAAATAACTGGACTTTATGATGCAATGGTGATTTAACAAAATGTTTCGCGAAAACTGTCAAGAAATGTAGAAACTCGCAGAGAGAGAAGGAAAAGCTTCTGAACATGAGGCTGAGCAAGCGATATGGGCTAAACTGTGCATTGAAGGGCATTTCAGACTTCATCCGCCAAAATTCTTAATAAAACCGTTCCGCGTATTCAATTCTGCCCTGCACGTGTTCAGGCAGTTTGTTGAAGGAAGCCCACTTAGAAAAGAGTCAAATTTACTGTAAAGCGAGCTTATAAAAGTGCGTGACGTGATTGTGAATTGTGTCCAGTACCCTTCCTATACTTTTATCTGTGTCTTCCTCGTGTTTTTTTATCCATGATTTTATTCCTTTATTGTGACATTTCGCAACGTAATACCATCTAGCAACTCGCCCAACAAGCCATTCTCATCAATTGTGCCCTAATTTCTGAGCATATTTTATTATTTTACATGCATAAATTTTCCAAAACTTAATTTCTGGCTTGCGTCACTTAATCTTCGATCAGAAGCAGCTGACGCTTGTTGAAATTACCACGTAGGCAAAACACGCTTGTGTATTTGATTTTGGTGCACTCCGGCAGAAATATAAGTGCACATCACCATCTCTCGAACGCTTGGAGGATCAAGATCAGGAAGCGCTGCAGTTGCGAAATGGAAGGTAAAGCGAACTTGTAGCGAAGAGCGTTCCTAAGCGATCACACGTGCACAACCATTCGAATTGAACTCGCCATCTAGCACCAGCGCCACCTGCTCGTAGCATCGCCAAATATTTCAATTTGGCGATTCCCTCGTGAGACTATAGAACTATTCCAGACTCTCTATCCCTACCCCACGCTTCGCAGACTTACAAAGCAACGCGGGCGTTACTTCACTTTCAGAAATCGACTAGCCTCAGCGACTGATTGTAGGCCTAATGGGCAACCGGACGTATACGCATTGCTAGTAGCCTCCCTCCCTCCCCCTCCTTTCCTTCGTTTCATTCCTTAACCGCCTTCTCCCTGCTTAGGGGAGCAAACTGGACGCGCGTCTCGTTAACCGCACTGGCTTCCTCTTTCTCCTACTCCTCCTCTTTCTCTCCAAGGCTGAATTGCACTATACACAACGCCGGAAAGGGGAGCCGGCAGTAGTTACAGGGCTACAATACTACACGAGCCCGTACATAAATCTTAATATAACGCAGATGCCTTCTCCAGATTACCTATACCGTACCTCGGAGCGAGCGTAGGTTCCCGCAGCAACATGCAACTGGATGGCAGGCATGGAAGTGATCACACTAAGTAATAGTAAGTTACGTTTCCGTGACTTACCAGCGAAAGATCCTACAACAGTATCTATAGAATCTGGAGGTCATAATGGCGGTTGGAGGATACATTTCAAGCCAGGCTTTCATTTGTAAAAGCATGAAAACCTGGTATCCATTGCTGTTTCCGAACCTGGTATCCATTGCTGTTTCCGATCCAGCCATCAGTTCCAGGTAAAAACCCAAAATACAGACCACAAGCAAAACAAATGACCCTTAAAGCGTACTCGCAATTGCCTTTTGATGGTTAGCCACCTTGACTTGCATTAATATCAATAAAATTAGCTTTTTTTAATTACATGAATTTTCAAGGATATGTTGGCGTTAGTAACTAGAATCAGATACCCTTCGCATTAAAATGCGGACTGTGGATTAAAATAAGTGTTGAGAATCGTCGCAAGCGTAGAAAAAAAACGGTTCCATTAAGTTTTGGAGCACAGCAAACATATCCCTAAGCATGAAGTACCCAATAAAAGTGTGCCAGCCCAATTCATTACTCAGCATTGTTTCTCAAAGCTAAAGCCCGAGGGCACGGGATCGAATCCTGGCCGCGGCGACCGCATTTCGGTGGGGGCGAAATGCAAAAATGTCGGTGGTGCCGTGCAGTGAGTGCACGTTAAAGAACTGTAGTCGACAGAAATTAATCCGGAGTCCCCCACTACTGCGTGCCTCATAATGTTATCGTTGTTTTCGCACGTAAAACCCCAGAATTGTTTTTCTCAACGCGAAATTCCGCCTTTGAATTGTATAGTTGAGCAGTTCCAAACTGAAACAAGACGCCGAATTATAAAGTACAAACATATCTCTCCTACGAGACCTTCAATTAGAGATATTAGCTAAGCAATCAACACTAGCAGAGTCTCATACGTTTCTGAGATCCGCGTTTTTGGGTAGCAATGGGTTAAGATATATATGTTGGTGCTCTCTTGTTTTTCTTATCTTCTCAATAGCACCCGTCGTGCACAAAGCACAGCAATCTTTATGGGCAAAATATTGGCAGTATAGGTTTTCTGCGGCAGCATTTTATGCGCTTCTAGGTTGGTACAATTTAAAATACGATGGTTTGACAAAGGTGCACATTTCGAGATCTTTTATGTAACCGCGGCGATCTTTACCTTAAATAATGGGAAAAGCTGTGTGGGCTTGAGAATTTCGGTTAGACTTTGCTACTTTTCAACATAACATCAACGTTATTAAAATGCCTAGTAGCAAGATGTACTTAATTTTAACCTCAGGCGTCATATCACATGGCAAACCAGTTCGGCAGAAATGTGCAAGGTGGAGGAAGTTTCATGAAAGGGAAAACTGCCATGCACCCGACAAAAGTGCAACGTAGCACTTAGCGGCGCTTATACTCCGGAAAATTTCACTCCGATCGATGTGAGCTTCATGTCTCAGGAAAACGTTTTAAATAGTGAAATTTGAAAGAGTATAGTCGTTACTTAAAATATAAACCGCCGGTTACCTATAAACAGTGAGATCGAAATTCTGTAAATGTTACGATGCTCATAGTATAGCTCTGACATACAGATTAGATAGAATGCATTCACTTCATTAGTAAAGCGCAGGACTGCTCCTGTCAGCAGCTTGAATTTTGTGAGAATATTGCATGCAGTCATGGCGTACCTGAAGATGCACTTTGTTCTTTAGTTGTAGCATCAATACAGCTGTGTGTATAGTAGAACAACAAAAAGATCAACAGCAAAATGTATCATTAAATCGGTCCTTTATTTTTCTTTCAATTTTTCATTAAACATCGTGGTAGGTTCCCAGTTGCGCTAACTTGAAGACACCGGGATAGACTATAATTAAGGATGCTTTCGGCCTCCGGTAACGTTTTGAGCTCTTTTGGAACACGGTCTATCCTCGCTCCTTTCCTGTGACATTAATTAAAAAGTTCCGGCAAGTAATTTAGGCCGCTTTATTGCTGTCAACTCCTTGGAATATCTTATGCGTTGTTTGCGACTACCGTTTAGTTCTCCCAATGAAAACCAAGGTTTCATTTTATTCATCGTCGTTAGGTAGTTCTTTCTCTTCGACTTGGCTTTCTTCTTGGAGCAGAGCAATTTGTTGACTGTCTGGCACACATATATATTCAGTGAAGCCCGAGGTACAGACAGTAATGCGTTGCGAAAATATACGAAGAGTTGTATTGCAACTGGAACTTGTCTTCATAGTTCGCACGCTTCCTTACGTCGGCTTACCAGTTGTACTGTGGCGCTCAGCAGTCATATTACTTGAAGAGTAAATAGGAGTGTATTGCACTGGAAAGTTGTGAATGGGGCGCTCATTTCTTCCCGATTATTGACCTTAGTCTGATCCCACTGTGTCAGTGTGAGCAGGGGCAATTGATCATAGTAGACTAAAGATAGAATAACGCTACGATAGTACGTGCTTCTCCAATTTAAGGATATTCCTACGTATCATGTGCACAGTAGACTTTGATGTGTTTTTGATTTTGCTTAACCAAATTGACCCTGCTGCAGGTTTATTGCTTTGACATGTGAAATCCCGTAACTTAATTTCAATTTTTCTTTAAAGAAGGTGAATATTGAAAGTAAGGATCCGTACTCATGCTTCAGGCAACAAGCGCGTTACCTTGAAGGTTAGTTTGAAAAATGTGCACCCGCCGTGGTTGCTCAGTGGCTATGGTGTTCGGCTGCTGAGCACGAGGTCGCGGGATCGAATCCCGGCCTCGGCGGCCGCATTTCGATGGCGGCGAAATGCGAAAACACCCGTGTACTTAAATTTAGGTGCACGTTAAAGAACCCCAGGTGGTCGAAATTTCCGGAGTCCTCCACTACGGCGTGCCTCATAATCAGAAAGTGGTTTTGGCACGTAAAACCCCATAATTTTAAGAAAAATGTGTTTCAGAATAAGCCTGTAACATGACTTGGTATGCGGCAGAACTTCCTAACCTAGCAACAAGAGCCTAAGTGTCGAGAATGCCCAATACTTGCTGCAGGCTGCGTCGCTGTGTGATGAGATATTTGTTTTGTAAAGGCTATGACCACATCGTCAGTGGAAGCAAGAAAATTAGTGTGTAGGAGGTCTTGTAGTGTCCGTGCTAGAGGAATAAGTGCCAGGTTTAAAAGCGCAAAAGCAAGAACCGACCCAAATGCAGAAGGTAGACTAATTAAGAAAGGCATGTACACTGCGGGTGGCAGTCAGAAGGAAGAGAAGAAATTTCGTTTTTTAATGGTGGTTTTATGCTGGATGTCGTCGTAAGCTATAGCAACAACGTTTTAGCTTTAGCAACAACGTTATTGGGCACGCGCTGCTATAGCGATGAGCGTGGTAACGGCATGGCCACTCCAGCAACATCCAATACGGACGGCACATTCGTAGGAGGCGTATTGTGGGCACGGGCGCTGAGGCAGCAAAGACAAACACAGTATAGCAGCACGCTTCTTCTCATATACAGTCGTGTTCTTGTTCAAGTCTTATAGTCATCAGTGCCAACTTTGTTGAACATGTTTGAATAATTCGTGGACATGGTGAACATGGTGAATTTGAACATAGTGAACAATTTTGGCGAATATGTCAGGGCTATGCACCGCTGCCCCAAATGACGAGGGGTGGTGAGTAATTTGGAAGATAACTGGGGTAGAACAAGGCTCCTAATATCGTATTCGGTGCTTCGCCATTATACTAAAGGTGTTTTTGTAGCGGCCATACCTACAAGGGAAAAATAAATTTAAGTGGCGTGATTTCTGGGGCGAAGTTCTTGTTACCACAGTACTAATCACAAACGAAGGGGGCAGCGTGGACTATAGTCGACGGAAACGAACAGAGAAAGGTAACAGATATTTGATCCTGCACTCTACTCGCATAATTAAAGGCACGCGTGTTTTTGCTCAGAGATCAACATACGTACATATTTCGTTCTCTAAGTAGCTCCTTCCGCAGCTAAATCAGGTTTCACGAAGGCTACATAGGGAACAACTGAATGTTTTGTTGTACTTACTTCACCATTATTCACTACATGTAGCAACAATTCGTGTTGTTGAACCTTGACATAGGTCCCCGAATGTACTCAGCCCTCCTAAATATAGCAAAATGGCTACCTATCGTCTCTTTAAACCACAAGCAAGCATTTCAAGCTTAGTCAACTTAGAGCTTTGAGTCGTACGGTGCTCTGACAAGGTTTCGGGAGGCTGTTCTTATGGGAGATAGAAATGATGTTTACTGGCGGGCATGACAATTAGTGGCATGCTATAAGTGAGCAAGCGGCTAGTCCAAGAGACTAGTCTTTCGCTCAAGAAAATAGTCTCTCAAGAAAAGCAAAAATGAAAAATGTGGTGTTCTTTGGAACCGGCAGCATGAATGAGTGGCTACTCGCTCCTGCTCTTCTCATTGAGGCGTGGCATTGCAATTCGTGTGGAGTGACTGGCCAATCACACAGCGGTTCTGTCGAGACACCAGGCCTGTGCAGATTGCTTCCATAACGGATGAGAACAGTAATTTGACTTTTATTTACGTTCGGTACTAAGAAACTTATTCACAACAGGGCAGGAGGATCACTCTCTAACTTAGTCTCTCAGACTGACGGCGCATAATCAATAGCCTCACGTGCTTTAATAAAATGTGGCTCGAGGAAGACGCCATCCGTCTCCATCGTCTTATCAGCGTTTAGTGTCGAGGATTTCTTAAGCAGTTGTGTTGTAAGCCTCTTTTAAAAATGCAGAAGAAAATGCGCTGCTGGTTTTCTTTTTTTAATTTTTGCTGGCTACAGAGTTTGCCAAAGGGTCATAATATTCCAGTTGCCCTGCTGCCGCATACGTTTATTCTTCTTCGCTGCCTTCGTTTCCTTTCTTGTACTTTTGCTTATCTTTCGCCCTAACTTTCCCGGCCGTCTTGCTGCCGGATTTTTCACCAGCAATTCTACGGCTCTTGGCGTCTTGGTCGTCATCGTCTCCGCGTTTCCTGGCCAGGTACCCGTGCTCTTCATGGTCAGGCCTTTCTGCAAGGACAATTAACCCGCGCCGTTGGAACACAGTTAAGAAGCTCTCGAATGCGCTAATGACAGATCCATAGGTAACGCGCTGTTTATTCCATTCACAGTCGCTAGCATTAGAAGTAGAAATACGTTGAAAAAGAAAAGCAGCGCTGTATAAATAATCAGAAGTAAGCTAAAGTACTCGTCACTGTGTTATGGCGAGTAAGCGAGAATGAATTTTATCGGAAGTTTTCTCTTTTTTTGTCATGTTTTGCAGGCACTTTTGCGGAGTCATATAGCGCCCAGGCAGTGCGGGCTCTTCGCTTAACTTATACACTATTGAAACGAACCAAACGTAGCTCAGCGAAAAGGTGAATGTAAGTTGATAGTATTAACATGGCTTTTTGGGCATGTTGAATTGAATGACACGTTAGTAACATTTGTTAGTAAATTTCCTGGGCAACTCATTGAATTGCCCAGGAAACCCATGCTGCGCTTCTTTGTGTGATAAATCCGGTACCGCATTATTTTTCTTTCTCTACGAAGACATTTTTTTTTAATTTTTTAAGGTAACTGAGGCATCAGAAGACTCACATCTTTATTGTACAAAAAGTTCTGAGACATTTGCAGCAAAAGGATAGACAGTTGGGCGAGTTGGTACGGTAACATGATTTTGGCTTCTAGCGCGAAGTGAAACACGGACACATTTGCAGCAGCAGGCCAGTTGAACAACACAACCGAATTAACACGATGTCGAATCACTAAAACAAAGCTGACTATACGTGACATGTTGCATCGACACTGTTTTCTCGTGTTCTTGCACCAGCCTATGCAAGGAAATTTTCAGCTTTCCTTGAAGCGTGGAAACTGCGTTACCTATTCGAGTTGATTTCGACGTTTTCAAATAACTTGCAAGGGTTCGCATCAGTCCATAATTTAACTCGATATCCGATGTCATCCTCGCGACACCCTCTGCAGACCGACTCACCTTCGGCGTGGCAGTAGGCCAGCGCTGCAAGAACCACGAGACCGAGAAGGATACTGGTTGCTGCCTTCATTATGGATCGCGACGTTCTCGCGTCGTCCGGCGTCACCAGCTTATATCCGCGGCTCGGGACCAACTGCGACATCCTCGTGTCGTCGTGAATCTTGTATTCATGCCGCCTTCCGGCGCAGCTGCAGCTTCAAAGTGTGAACGCGTCACATGGCGTGACGTTTTGAAGGTGCCATGCTTTTCTGACGCTGCACCGCACTCGGGGTGGTCAGCGGGAGTAAAGAGTTGTGGCTCTATACGACCGAGAAAACAGATGCCATCGTTTGCTTTCAGTCGGAATCCTACGAATAAAAAAAAAAAAGCTTTTTGGTTGCTTACATTCTCGAGTAATGCTTCACCGTGGTGTTCAAGCCGGAAGACACGCCAGTGGAGGCGTGTGAAGTTGACAGTCGCAGAAGTACGAACTTCTATATTTGATGCAGGCGAACAAAAAAAAGAAGCAAATACGCTTATCCTCACATTTATTGCGATACTTCGCATGCTTGCTGTCGCAAGCACCGGCAGTTTACGCTGTCTTTCAAGTGTTTGGTGAATTAAACTATACGTATGATCTCGTGGCTTACGTAGTAAACTTAGTCCATCGTTTTTCGGCGCAACTAAAGTACTAACCTATAAACTACGCAACTATAGTACTAAAGAGCGCGCACTCGCAATCGATGCGTCTTTTCATCTCGCAAGCATATAAGGTACTCTCACGATATTCGTAATTATTCTTACAACATTTCATAAACAGGAAGCACAATTACTCAATTGAGACATTGTGCGTGTTAACGCACTGACAAAATTTACGAAAACACAAGACGCATAATTGAACCTTGAGAGAGGTCGTGTTACCTTTTCGTGTACACTGTGCATCCCTTCCGTGGTAAATAAATAAAGGGGTGGTATAACGCAATGTTATTCCAAACTGTCTCTGTTACATTTCTGCAATCAGCCCTCCACGACTGGTAAAGCATTGCTCGGGCCACACCCACATCGCCTGTCTGTCACGCGACATCACGAAAACCGCGAAAACTCCCTACCTGATATGACGTGTACACTCTCAATATGCGTGATTAGATCGAATAAAAGAAAAATGATTACTTACAATTCTGCACCTTTTTCGCCATTACCCCACCGCTATTGTTCAAAATTTTTTCGGCCTGCGCCACTTCTCCTGTCCGTCACGCGACGCAACGAAACCGCAAAACTTCGCTCCGTCAACGTGACGTGTATGCAATGAAGACGTATTAATGCCGCATAAAACGGAATTTTTTTTTTTCCAATAGCCAGACTGACCTGTTTCGATAGGCCTAGAAGATGCCTGCTCCGCCTATCACTCTCGCAGTAACTATTCGGAGCTGCCGGAAGAATGGATTTATTTGCGTATAATATATATATATATATATATTTGCCTAGCAGTATAGCGCTGTCGAGCCCTTTCGGCCTCATATATGGCATTGCTCTGCCGGTTTATCTTCGCTGAGGACCTGCTTTAGCGGCACTTTATCCTTCCGTTGCACGCCACCGTGATTTTCCACCAGCCACCGCAAGCTAAGCAATTAGAAGCGGCCCAATCGCTGATGCCGGCACTACCCTCTTCATCGAGTTGTCTATTTTCACTGCGCTAGCTCGGTCCCACCGAAACCCTCTCTACTTCTGCGTACCCCTCGCCTCTTGTCAGTCCAGGCCGGCTGTGCCATAACAAATCATCCAAACGATTAACCTCCGACATGATGCGGTCTCAGGCATCAAGGCCGGTACTTACTAAGCTCTTCGCACCATAGAAAGGATCACAAGAACGTGCGCCTGGCCCAATCACGATCTTGTTTTCGCAAAAGGTGTCCGGTCTATTCCAATCTAGGCCCAACAGTAACAGAGCTTCAATTCAAAAAGCAGTTTTTATGTCGTAGAGTGGTTCGTAAGAAGAGGCGCGAGCCAATCATTATAGCGCATTAACAAAGGCCACTGACCAATGACAGACGGTTTTTACAAGCGAAGGCCCCATATTCACATGAAGTTCAAGCGCTACAATTGTTTGAAAGAGCAAATTCCAGCCAATCCTGATACTGGGCTCACCATTAGCGAAGGTGGCCGGCCAGTGGCAAAGAGCTATCGCCAACGAAAAGCTTTGTGAATTCGTCCTAAGAGGCCCATGCCCTTTGACATGACAAATGCTATCTGAAAATTGCAGAATCGTAAACTTGTACGCCGAATGGCGCAATAGTAGGGTGAAGCCAGTTATATACTGGCCTGAGCTCGGTTTTTTATATTGAATTTAATTTTACTGTTTATGACCTATCTTGATTTTATTGTAGACGCTGTCATGTCACTATAGTTAAGACCTTTACAACGATCGGAGCGTGAGTTAAATCATGGATGCTATTCCATACTTCTTTAGGTTTCACGAACTTCCTGCAACTGTCTCGCAAACCATGTTAGAGCTCGCCAATGCAGACATCAGTTGATGCTATTAGTGGGTAGAACAAACAAATAAATCAGACAATATCGGCAATAAAAAAAAACAAGACATCAACGAGCAAGCGCGCATCTAACGAAGACGTCGTATGAATCAAAGTAGAAAATAGTATCGTTCAACAAGTTCAGCGTATGAACGCTATGTTTGTACTTTGACGGTATCCCAACGTTGAGAACGAAGACTGGTATACACAAAACACCTTCCTTTTGATGCTTAATGCTAGCCTCTATGCAGGAATAGTTATCAAAGAAAGCTCAGGATTTCGCAGTGCTGTGAGTATGACGCACACTTTCCGTCTCTGCCGACCACAAAGTACGCAGTTTAACACCAGATGAGAGATGCGTTCATGCATGGACGCGCACCACAAACGACCCACGCGCCCAGTTTCACACACACACACAATATGAAATAATCACTTCTTGGAAGTCATACATAGTATAGGAGCCAGTGAGACACTTAAATATGTCTTACGCAGCGTTGACCTTAAAAAGAAAATAAAACAAAGCACAGCCCAGGGCATGGAGCCTGAACAAATGCAAGAAAATGTGTGACACTGCACAGCATGATAAAACTGCCTTTGGAAAAGTGCGCGGACAGTGGACGTCGCGTTGTGTACGCACGAGACATCATTACTTAATGGACAGAGGACGCAAAGCAAAGTGAACAAAACGCAAGGTGTTCAAGCGGTAATGTGAACTACCACCTTTCAAAAGTGGCTAAAATTAGATGCACAGGATTGCGCCATCGCATTTTGCTGGCTGCATGGATGCGCAGAATCCCAAGAGAAATAGTCTGAAGCGCAAGCGAGGCACAAAAATAAGAATTAAATCTAATATAAGTGAAACGTGTCAAGTTGGAGAGTTACTCGCAAACGAATTCTGCGCGCACGACCGAAAGTTTGAAGAGCCGGCGCAGCGGCTTGCTGCGAACACAAGGCAGCCCGGCGGCACGCCACGCGATGGCTCGATGCGCACGGTGGAAAACCGCAGCGCGGTAAGAGCAGCGGAGCGCGGCCGGCTGGACGACGCGACAAATATCCAATATCCCGCGAGACGAGGATGAATCGATGGTGGCGCCCACTGAACAACGTTCCTCCTGGGTCGCTGCAGATCAACTGAGCCGGAATAGGCGACATCGGGTGGACCAATAGATCAGCGCGCGTAGCTGGTATACCCGTCACTCGCGCCTGCGGCGCGGCGCGCGCTGCGGGGCGAAAGGGCAGAGTCGGGTGATACTTCGCGCGTTCTTTCGGCCCTCTCCGAGAACGAGAGGTTCTCTTTTCCAGGCCATCTTTCAGGAGGGTCTGCAGTACACGTGCAAGCGTAAAAGAAAAAAAAAACAAAAAAATGAAGGAAGACAGAGCTGTACCATGTCTTATCACCGCGAGGCCAGCTATGTACGGCTTTCTCTCTATTTTTTTTTTTTTCAGGCTTGGTTATTACGGGACTAAAACTATTCTGCGTTCGTCTATTTTTTAGTTTCCTTTCAACGTGGGAAGAAGATACGTGCAAGTCGTTTTATGACTTTTCTTGGTGCACTTTGCAAGCTGTGACTACGAAACATTCGCGCTCCGATTATGACCAGCAAGAAGTGTTCGAGATTTTCCTCACAACCACGTTTGCATGATAGCGACGCTAAGTGCATCGCGCATTCGTGTAAACGGAGGTGATGAGTGAGGAAGACGCATCGCCTCAATGCGAAAGCCAAAGGTAGCTTGAATGGATGCTAGTCGCATTAAGAGAATTCACGCAAACGACTGGTACATCAAGAGGGAGAGAGCAAAAGCCTGGAGTTGGCTCTCCTCGAGTTAGGGACGAGGCGAGCTCGCTAAAAGCTGTCACGGGCTCGTCGCGGACGCCGCCGCGCACGAGTTGATGCGCTACGTGTAAGCGCTGCAGCTACATATTATCATGATGCGTTTGAAAACGGATGCACTAGCTTCGCATTCATGTAATCGCGGCTATAGACGCCCAAAATGCTTTTGAGTAAAAGTAGGAGCAGCGTTGTCACTTGCATGGTGCTTCCCTAAAGTTGGTATAACCTATCTTCTGCATGAGCATCGCTTACGCGTAGCAGACCACGTGATAATAGAGTTTTCACCGCAGCGGGCACCGCGGAATGCGTGTGGCCGTTTACTGCAAAGCGTTTATGCGCATAGAAGAGAGAGAGAGAGAGAGAGAAAGGAGGAAGGAAAGGCAGGAAGGTTAACCAGACTGACTCCAGTTTGCTACCTTACACGTGGGGAGGGAGACGGGTGAGTGAAAGAGCGCTGGCGCCTACAGGACTCATAAGTAGGGAAGGCGCCAGCACTCGTGGCGTAATAAGCCCGGGCAGCATGCGCCGGTTTAAAAGCACTAAAGACCAGGAAATCAAATTGGGTGCTTCAGCTGTATGTAATAGTTTATCCACTTTTCTGTCCCAAAGCGTGTAATTGGTCAAGCTCTGGATTAATTTACATTACCGGGTGTTCTCTAAAGTGCTTGCACAGAAATCTCAGTTCGCAGGTATTTCGGCGTTGTGCGCCCAGCAGAATCAAGCCGGTGCAGAGATATCGAAATTACTATCGTTGTGTGAAAATATATGACAGGTCCAACCTGGAACCCAACCCCAAAGGTACGCGTATGAGTAATGGCCGGTTTATTGCTCGTACGTCAGGGTGACTCCCAGGGCACAGCGACTAGGGGTGAGGGGTGCTAGCCACTCAGCGCACGAAAATTTGTATTACACCGGCATCTAATGACTGAGAAGAAAGGAAAGCGAGGGCTCAATTTTTATTAGTCATTTCATAAGAAGCCAATAAACAAAGACGCCAAGTGCTGCATAGGGCAGATTGCTTGTACTTATTAAATGAAATAAAGAAATGGTAAATTAATGGAAATTAAAGTGAATGAAAAAACAAGTGGCCGTAGGACGGGGCGGGGGGGGGGGGTGGGAGGGGAGGGGCACGAACTTACGTCTTTGCATTGCGCGTGCGATGCTCTTACCAATTGAGCAACCGCGGTACCGTTTTCACATCCACTTTCTGAGGTATTTGTGTTTGTTTGCTAGAACTAAACCTGATAGTCTTCGCCAGCGCCACTACTCACTGCCTTGACGACAGATGTGGAACATTCTTTCTGCCGTAGGCGTCACGTGTTCTAGCAGATGAACACAAATACTTCAGAAAGTGGAGGGCAAAACGGCGCCCCGGTAACTCAACTGGTAAGAGCAGCGCACGCGTTATGCGAAGACATGGGTTCGTGTCCCCCCCTGCGGCCACTTGCTTTTTTCATTCACGTTAATTTCCTTTAAATGATCATTTATCTTCTTCAATTTAATAAGTACACGTAATTTCCCTTGAGCAATCCTTGGTGTCTTTTTTTGTTGGCATCTTGTGAGTGGCACTTAATGCACTTTTGAATATCTACTGTTATAATGTTTACTGCGATAGAAGCGACAGAAAAGTTTGCAGTGATTGTGCGTTAGACGGTGAATCTTACCCAACTTGGCTGCCAATGAAGTCGGGGAAAGAAATGCCAGCCCACGTGAGTGATTTGTCAGAAGACTTTCCCGTCTTTTGTTTTTTATTATTTTTTTTCGTGCGCTAGGCTCTTACTTCAGATTCTGTCGCAACGTGGTCTCGGGATCGGCACTGCTTTTTCTTCTTTTGAAACAATTCTGAAGCAGTATTATCTAGAGACACTGCGAGTCACGACGTATTTGGTCCAGAAATAATAAAACGACAACCAGAGAAGATGCAGAAGCGCCTTCGCGATCGAAGCGAAGGCGAGAGCAAGCACCACAAGTATGAAAAGTCATACTGCTTGCTTCTCTTTTAAAAAAGAAAGCAGTCGCATGTGTATTATTAGAGTTGCAAACAACGAAACTGACTACCAGCATGCAAAAGAACAGTAAACTACTTCTGTTAAATTGTATTTGTCCAACTTGCATAAGTTAGTACAGAAGTGACAAATGAATACACTAGGTTGACATTTATTCAGCGGCTAGGCTTGTGTATCGAATACTATCACATCACAGACATCCATCAAAGTTGCTCCATCTTAAACGCAGCCCTCAGCCTCACGCGCCGAAGTGCAATGTTCCCGGCGTCAGAGGGAGCACACGCTCCTTTTTATTATTTTGTGGGCTCGCCACAGTTCGTGTCGTCGCCATGTTACAAAAGTATTAGTACCACCTGCTGTACAATATCCGCTCAACTGTTCACTGAAAATGTTCAAACCTGTTTAGAATCATTTCTGAACCGACTCATATCGGCGCTGTATCGATGCAGACCTTTTGCATGTGACAGATGGAATAAATACTTATTTGTCGAGAGGCACTTAGTCCAGGGCGTCTCTTTACTGCGTCCCCTTGGACTTCGTCCTTCGCGACTTGGATGCACCACCACCTTCAGTTGTTTTTTTTTTGTTTTGGCCCCAGAAGCGTGTCGTAAGAGGTTCATCAAACATTGTACTCACATGTAGTCGATTTACTATCCGGTCACGCCATCCGCCATGACAACAAATGGGCGCATCTGATCGCGGCTAACGGTCTCCCTGGATATTTGTGTTTTACTGCTGCTTTAAAAGAGAGAAGCGACAACCTTTTCTGATCGTCGCAGGAATGTTAGATCGCTCGGGACCGGGCTCAGTACACCGTGCGAAACGTCCGGTGTAGTCGACCAGTCGTACACTCAACGATTGCTTTGTATTCGTTTCGCCGATACGCCAGGAAATGTGCCTTCCTTTCTCTTTCAATAAAGCTTGGTAGCAGTGGCTCTCGTCTTCGATGATCAACTGCTATCCCTCCAATCGCACATGTGCCGGGAAACGATTGCCAAGGTCTGAATTGCAGGAAAAAGCGAACGCGGGTGTTGCAAGAAAGCAATATTGTCAGTCAAAAAAAAAACGCACAGAACTGTACATTGTGTCCAGGTGCCCTTGAGGTGTACTTTAACGAGAGAAAAACAAAACCCACGCGAAAAAGAAAAGCTGCACATGTACCAGAGTTTCATACAATAATTACTAGAGGGAACTGGCGCTAGTGTCTACGGGGGAGCTGCAATGGGGGCGGCTCAGCCAACATGGGAGATTATGGGAAGTACATGGATTTGCCTAAGCGTCGTCCATCTGGCTTCAAACGGCTTCGTGACTTTGTAAGCGCGTCATTATCAACAGAGTAATACATAATAAATAATCGAATATACATTATTAAAATGGCATTATTAAAATGCTCCGATGGCAGCATTATAGCACAGCACCTCTAGCACACGAGCCAGATATTGAAACCATTACGCCACGGACGCATGCATCGACAAGCAGCATAGAACGCCCTTACGAATTTCTCGTGGGCAAGTCAGTGCCTTGAGACGCTTGGCGCGTTTCAATTGGGCCACCTCGTCAAGCTGAACCGCTGCAATTAGTAGCGAGTGTGCGTGTTCGCAGCGTCTTCTGGCACTTCGAAAATTATAGATTGCACTGAAATTTACGACAGTGAAGGCATATAGCGTAATAAACAAATCCACAAGAACGTCTGGATCCATAAGAATGAAGATTAGAGAAATCCGTGCACTTCCCAACATTCCCATGGTGGTTGAACGATTGCAGCGCCAGAGTTTCCTGTAGTAATTATTTAGGAGACCCTATGACCTGTGTCGGCTATAAATGTCTAAAAGACGTGCGAACCAGTCCCTAGGTAACAGAGGATGACCCCGAAATATCAACATTGCTATGTAACAGAAAGAGAAAGAGGTATATATAATGCACGGTAACGAAGAACTCGTAAAGAGAGAGCAGAACAAAGACAGAACAAAGCAAAATGGATGTAGAAGTAGTCTTATCTTGAAAGGCTGTAACGTCTATTCTGATAATTGAAAACCAGACTAAAGATCTTGCTTTCGCAAGCAAAGGGCCACCTATCTTACAACTATCTTTTCCTGATTGTTTGATAAAGCAACCTTTTTTTATATATAAGATTGTAAAAACGTGTGAAATAAAAATCGCAGCCGTTACACTCTGAATGTGTGCTAAGAGGGGCTGTAAAAAAGACACAGCACGTCACTGAGTACAAAGTTTACTTATTTTGGGCTTTTTAGCTTCCGCATCTGTAGAATACTCTGCGAACCCGCACAGTCGCTACTGATAGCGGCTCAACCTGTCGAAGTGTCCAATTCGAAACGCGCGAAGCGTCTCAAGGATTAGGAATCTAGATGCTTAGGAATCTCGATCTCTTAATAATTTTAAAACATTGTGCTCGCCCTGTTTCACTTTACCTTTATCCAATATTTCAAAAATCATTATCTACTAGTCAGTTGCCGCAAGAGTGGAAAGTAGCAGACGTAGTCCCAATCATAAAGGCTGTTCAAGAAAGGACGTTACTAATTATAGAACTATTTAGCTTACATCAATTTCCTGCAAGATTATAGAGCACATAATATGCAAGGCTATAATGAAACACCCAATGGATAATGCGTTGCTAACGAACCATCAACACGGTTTTCGCAAGGGATTCTCATGTACGACACAGCTTCGTTAGTTCTACAACGACCTAGGGTCAGCAATTGATTTGGGAGGGCAAATCGACTGCATTTTTTTAGACTTCAGCAAAGCATTTGGCACTGTTTCCCATTCTACGCTTCTTGAAAAACTTCGACTTATTAATATAGATTCAAGTGTTTTTCAATGGATTGAGAAATACTTGTCACAGCGCTGTCTGTGTGTGTGTTCTCTTGAAAGGTACCGAGTCAGATTATCTAGAGGTCACGTCAGGCGCCCCGCAGGGCTCTGTGCTGGGGCCTCTTTTATTTCTTGTTTATATTAATGACATTCATTTAGGCATCAGCTATAATATACGCCTCTTTGCAGATGACTGTATTATATATAGAAACACAACGTCTTTGAACTACTGGCCGAGTTAGAACGTATTCGTGAATGGTGTTCCACGTTGAAGATGAATCTGAACACGAATAAGTGCGTCCATGTGTGTTTTACTAAGAAGAAAAAATAATTAATGCGACTTGCGATATAATGAATAATGCTTTAGGTAAGAAATCAACTACTAAATATTTGGGTGTGCTGTTGTCGGGCGACTGCTCTTGGAATGCCCACGTAGATTATGCGGTTGCCAAAGCCGCAGTATAATTAAATTAAATTCAGAGAAATTTAAAATGTGCAAATTCCAACCTTAGAAGCACGGCGTACCTAACATGTATAAGACATGTCTTGGAATATTCCTGTACACTTTGGGACCCATCTCAAACATGTCTGGTCAATAAACTAGAAAACATTCAGAACAGAGCAGCCAGGTTCGTCTTGGGTAGGTATGGTCAGAACTATAGTTGCACTGAAATGAAAAAAGAGCTGAATTGGGAATCACTTTCGTCACGCCAAAAAAAAATGCGGTTAAAACTTGTACAGCAGATATTTAATAATAAAACTGGAATTGGTAGCGAAAGTTACTTAAAACAGCCGAATTATATATCTGGACGGACTCACCACAAGTACGAAATTGGGGAATATCAGGCCAGGACGAACCTGTATGCAAATTCTTTTTTTTTTCTTTTGTAAAAACTCGCTCAGTGGAATCGACTGACGTCTGCAGTATGCAGTCTGCAGTGCGCAGTATGAATGAAGACGTATTTCTTTCAAGCTTCTAACCCCCCTCTGTAGCGCCTTCGGGCAAAGCGGGGAAATACATGAATAAAGAATAAAGACGCTGGCTTGCCCGCAAGAAATTAATAAGGGGCATTCTATGCCGTTTTAGATGTGTGCGTCTGTGCCGCAATTGTTTCTATGTCGGGCTTCCTTGCTATATGTCTTGTGTTCGACTCCTGCCGGCAGATGACTATAATATGTTTATTTAATTATTGATTACACAGTAATTTGTTGGAAATTACGAGTTTACAAATTTGAAGAGACGTTTAAAACCGGAAGGACGAAGTTTAGGCAAATCCATGTACTTCCCAGAATTCCCATGCTGGCTCCCATCGCAGCTCCCGTGGACACTGGCGCCAGAGTTCCCTCTGGTAATTACTGCATGAAACTATGTATTCGGTGGTTTCTTAGCTTTCCTCTTGCTACACCAAGTGTCAGTACATGCCTTACTGGTTTGCTTTGTCTCCTCATAGATGGAGCGGGAGCTTTGAGGCACGGACATTGAAAAACGTATGGGAGGGTAGACCTATAACAGCTCCACTGTAAAAGTTCCTACAATGTTAGCAATTTCCTGAAAAACATCTAAGCATGGAGATGTAAAAGCTGATTATAGGCCTATAAACTCAGAGCCAGACAGAATGCCCACTAGATGCCACCTTAGCAGCGACACCAGAGACCTCACCTGTATGGAAACCCTCCCTAGAGTAAATGACATGGCCGTAGGGGTGTGCGAATAGATTTTGAGATGTTGAGATTCAGTAGGAATAGAATCGAATATTGATTAGTTTGCGGATGGTGTATAGCCTACTCACCATTAATATCGAACCATTTTATATCCTGCTATTTAAAACATTAGGAAGTTTCTGCATTACGCTGCGCATTATAAAACATGCTTTAATAAGAGCACAAAGAGAGCATTAGTAACATTTAACTAAGCAGTTTGTTCGCAATATTAGCGCTCTTCTGAGCATATGCAGCGTTACATTTTCTTATGAAGTTTAGAAAGGCAGCCTTGCTGGCCGATTAATGCATGTGTATATTTTCATTACAAAATTTAAAAAAATCTGGAGGACGCTTAAGCTTCGCCCTTAGGAGTGGAACGCTATAGCAGTCGAAGATCCCCCGACTCCTTCTCACGCTTCCTGGCAACTGTAGCATATGTAACCGTAAGTGTTACCGGAAACACTGGCGGCGAACTCTATGCCCGAAGGCGATCTTTCTGGTAGGAAGGTGGTCTCATGGATGGATGGATGGATGGATGGATGGATGGATGGATGGATGGATGGATGGATGGATGGATGGATGGATGGATGGATGGATGGATGGATGGATGGATGGATGGATGGATGGATGGATGGATGGATGGATGGATGGATGGATGGATGGATGGATGGATGGATGGATGGATGGATGGATGGATGGATGGATGGATGGATGGATGGATGGATGGATGGATGGATGGATGGATGGATGGATGGATGGATGGATGGATGGATGGATGGATGGATGGATGGATGGATGGATGGATGGATGGATGGATGGATGGATGGATGGATGGATGGATGGATGGATGGATGGATGGATGGATGGATGGATGGATGGATGGATGGATGGATGGATGGATGGATGGATGGATGGATGGATGGATGGATGGATGGATGGATGGATGGATGGATGGATGGATGGATGGATGGATGGATGGATGGATGGATGGATGGATGGATGGATGGATGGATGGATGGATGGATGGATGGATGGATGGATGGATGGATGGATGGATGGATGGATGGATGGATGGATGGATGGATGGATGGATGGATGGATGGATGGATGGATGGATGGATGGATGGATGGATGGATGGATGGATGGATGGATGGATGGATGGATGGATGGATGGATGGATGGATGGATGGATGGATGGATGGATGGATGGATGGATGGATGGATGGATGGATGGATGGATGGATGGATGGATGGATGGATGGATGGATGGATGGATGGATGGATGGATGGATGGATGGATGGATGGATGGATGGATGGATGGATGGATGGATGGATGGATGGATGGATGGATGGATGGATGGATGGATGGATGGATGGATGGATGGATGGATGGATGGATGGATGGATGGATGGATGGATGGATGGATGGATGGATGGATGGATGGATGGATGGATGGATGGATGGATGGATGGATGGATGGATGGATGGATGGATGGATGGATGGATGGATGGATGGATGGATGGATGGATGGATGGATGGATGGATGGATGGATGGATGGATGGATGGATGGATGGATGGATGGATGGATGGATGGATGGATGGATGGATGGATGGATGGATGGATGGATGGATGGATGGATGGATGGATGGATGGATGGATGGATGGATGGATGGATGGATGGATGGATGGATGGATGGATGGATGGATGGATGGATGGATGGATGGATGGATGGATGGATGGATGGATGGATGGATGGATGGATGGATGGATGGATGGATGGATGGATGGATGGATGGATGGATGGATGGATGGATGGATGGATGGATGGATGGATGGATGGATGGATGGATGGATGGATGGATGGATGGATGGATGGATGGATGGATGGATGGATGGATGGATGGATGGATGGGTCCCCTTTAGAACGGGGCGGTGGGTTGTTCCACCAAGGTCTTGCTATTATGCTGCCTAATGCCCTACCTAGGTCAAAAAAGAAAAAAAAGAAAAAGAAAAAAACCACACGATGAATTTCCATAACCCAATTTCCTGACCCCTTATTGTGAACCTCGTTTTTCGTCTCCGTTTTCTGTCGTTTACCTACTTTTCTTCCACCAATCTTCCAATCACTTCTTACAAATCTCTATTGCGGACATGTTTACTTTCCCCGTGCTGTCGCTAACCCCAGGGGTTTCGAGGAGGCCAGTAGTGCCTAAATTGACCGCTGGACAGATATCTCCACATTCTAATACAACATGCTCCGTCGTTTCCCTAGCCTTACCGCAGCAAGCACATACTTCTTCTTCATTCTTATATCTCGCTTTATAGGTGCGCGTTCTAAGGCATCCTGATCTCGCTTCAAAAAGTAATGAGCTTCCCTTTGAGTTATCATAAATTGTTTCTTTCCTGATTTCGTTTTTTTCCTCTTAAGTAGTTACTCATGGCAGGTTTCTTTTCCATTGCTGCCACCCGTGAGATTATTTCAGCCTCTCTGACTTTCCGCTTGACGTTCTTTGTTGCTGTGTTCCTCACGCTGCAGGCCGTTACTTGCTGGTAAGCTTCCTAGTTCTTTTCCTCCACTGTGAATCAATGTTTTTTCTGTACAAGTACCTCAACACTCTCCCAGCCCGTTTACTTCCTTCCATATTCCTCACTCGTTCTTCATAATCAATTTTACTGTGAGCTTCCCTAATTTCAATACTTGTCCATCCTTGGGGGTAAAACAAGCGCCATCTGGAGGTGTTGCAAGGAATAGGGCGCGTCGCTCCGTGGACTCCAAGATATTCGCGCGCCGGCGCGCGCAAATGGGGGACACCATATCCAGTCTATGTATGGTAGAAATGCCGGAAAGGGGCTTTATCTGAGTTTTCGCGTACATAATTATGTTTTCTCGTATATTGAGATTACAGTCCGACATTATCATGTCTGCAGGTTGTGTGCAAATGGTACTTTACGATTTTTCTGCGTATTTTAGCTTGAGAAATTCAATTAGTTCAGTAACTTCCTTGCCCCACACGGAGGGCCTGGGTATAGTTGGTTGGAATTTTCTTCTTCTTCTTTTTTTTTTTGCTGACACGGTATGCGACAATTGAGAAATAAACTCAACAAGAGGGGACACTCAGCGAAAACTGGTAACAGGAAATAAGTCACGCTAGCATTAATATTGACCGTTTGCTGTAGCGAGCACCGAAAAAAAAAAGTGAAATAAAGTTAGCATTGTTTTATTTTTATTATTTTCCGGCTAAATTAAATATGTATGCATATAAATTAAGTTGTACTTTGAGACTTACTTGTGTTACCTAGTGACAGGCCAATGACGCGCAAGATTCCTGCGTCATGCGTCAAACACGCCGCCGAAGCGAGCGAGGCCGGCTGCGTATGTGAGCGTTGGCCCGTTCAGCAACATTCTGTATTTATTTTTTTGGATTTAGCCTGGTTTGTTGGGATCTTGGCGTATTCTTGCTTTCCTTCTGCACTGCGACAGGGTGCCACTGCGCTATTGGAATACGGCAAGGTGAGAAATTTTGTTTGATAGTCTGCGACGCATTTCAAGCAATTGGGCTTACAGCAGGAAACCTAGACTGGTGACGCAGTTATCAAAAAACAGCTGGGACGTCCTGGTGCAGTTGAGTTAATTACTCGTATTGGGAGATGTTTCCGACGCTTGCTATGGGTCCGGCATTATTGTACCTAATTTTGGTAGTTCTTGGGCACGCTCGCCGCTCACCGCGCCTGGTGTTGTGACGCAGTTAGCGAAAACCAGTTCGGCTGTGTGAGGCAGTTTTTTCGCGTGTACTGAATGTTACTGGGGCAAGTTCGTGATGCTTTCTGTGATCTTCAACATGATTGTAATTCATTTCGTTACATTTTCGGATAATCTTGAGGCACACTGTCCGCGCCTGTCGTGACGCAGCGAAAAGCAGCTCGGCCGTGGTGACAAACTTAGTTTGGCGTATACTGAATCTTATTCGGACAAGCTTGTGACACTTTTTATGACCCCGCAACAACATATACTTTCTTTCGGTACTCACGCTTGTCGAAAAATTTGGTGGACGCTTAAGCTTCGTGTTTAACAGTAGAACCCGATAGCATTCAAAGATCCTTGACTACTTCTAAGCTTCGTGTTTAACAGTAGAACCCGATAGCATTCAAAGATCCTTGACTACTTCTCACGCTTCCCGGCAACTGGAACGTATGTAACCGTAACGTTTATCGCGAAACGCTGCCCACGAACGTTGTGCACGAAGGTGGGCTTTCTGGTAGAAACGCGGCGTAGGCCGCGATGCGGCGGAGGCAAGCACCATCTATAGGTATTGCAAGGAACCGGACGCACCGCTCCGTGGCCCCAAAGACCCTCGGGTGCAGGCACGCGCAAATGGCGTGCGCCATTGCTGGCCTATGAATGGTAGAAACCCCGGAAAAGGGGTTTCTTTGAGTTCTCGCGTGACAGAATTATGTTTTCTCGTATATTCAAATTACAATCAGAGAGCTATAATATCTCTAGGTTCTGTGTATGTCATACTTTACGACTTTTCTGCATATTCTAGCTTGAGAAATGCAATTAGTTCAGCAGCTTTCTTGCACGATATGGAGGGCCTGGTTATGGGTGGTTCGAAAATCCTCTTGCCGAAACGATGCCCGACGCAAACGCCGGATTTTCTGCGACACGGGGCCCCATAGCGTTGTCGCGTTAAAACGTGACGAGCGAGTGCGAAGAGCGATAATACGGCAGTGTGTTGCTTGCACTGGCAGACCCCGCAAAAGATAACGCGAAGGAGCTCAAACACCAGGAACTGGTAACTCGAAAATTATTTCTGAACGACTGAAAACAGGCTTTGCACCCAAGCGTTTGTCTTGAGTGCGAGTAGAAAGAATTCTGCGAGCGTCTAGCATGGTCTGGTTGAGAGCCTGTGTTGTGGCCACCTCTGTGTACACGTAGCGTACTGTCGCGTTGGTTGAAGCCAAGTTCTTTTAGAAACGCACCGTCGCCCGTGTATTTGTGCTCTTAAAGTGCAGGAAATAAGGCCGGGGAATGGGGGAATGCTTGGAAATCGGGTGTTCTCGTGATATGTTATTTACGGTATTGTTCGGCACGAGTCTGCCGTTTTCTGCGCCATTTATATAAAACAAATTGCTTTTGTTTGTAATGCCGCCCATTCACCACTCTCGCATGCTAAGCCTCTACACGCATTATTCCTATAAGACCTAAATACCGAAATGGCACATGTTTCTAATTTACTTTTTTTTTCAGCTCACGCCGTCCGCTGGAGCTTCGTACGGGAACTATTCCTGCTTACCTGGTGCCACAACGTTGGATGAATGCACAAATATTCCGGAACGAGCATTTATATAGAGTAAAATAAACATTTCCTCATATCACAAGACGTCTTGCGTCTTCTTTATGAAATTGCACGTGGCACATATTCGATGGATGTTTGTAACGATCGTTCGCAATCGTTTTTCACTTAATAATAAACCGATTCCGCACCAAGACCGCTCGCGGTTGAGCAGTAGAAGCAAAAAAATACGCCGATCAGCGCAGTCAGCGTAATGCGTTCCAGCTAACGTTGAGAACACGCGCGCCCGAAACCGGAAGTGTGGTTCAGGTATTAATATTGGCGGCTTTGGACGCTGCAGTCAATTCGGCCGCTGGTGTCGATGTTAGTGTCCACTCTGGTTAAAACCTTTTTCTGTGCTCCGACGCCGGACGCCGACGCCGGAGTTTCTGGGACACGGGGCCCTAACACTATGGCGTTAAAATGCGTACTGTCTGCGGTGATGGCATACCGAAAGAGGAAACGACCTTACTCTAGTTGGAATGGTCGCGGCAGATGGTGCCACTGTTCTATAAAGTATGTTGAAATAAACGTATTCATATTTAATCCAATAAAAGACTCAGGTCCTCCCTCCCTTAATAGTACCAAACAATATCTATTGAAGAATGGTGTTTTAAACAACAGTTTATTGCGAGTAATCGTGTTAGCCGGAAAAGCCTGGCTGTCTGAGTGAGGCAGCGAGCTCTCCATTGTTATATTGTCCACTGTGAATGGGGTCAAATTTACAGAAGTTTTGCTTCAAGTTCATGCTTGATCGTTTACAGTTGACGACGCAGATTATCGAAAAAAGTAATCGAAAAATATTCCTATTTTTGAATAGTACCTATTCGATCGATTACTCGAAAATTTCGAATATTTCGGCTGCTTCCCAAGAAAGATTAAGGAGCGGCGATACTCACCAGTGGCTGACTTGCGCGACCCTCCCGTGTCTTTTCTGCGATTAACCCACAGCATGCCAAACGTTTCAGAACACTGCTGGCGTGACCACACATGCCATCGGCTTTGCATCGCTCCATAGCCCCGCAGATCGAGAATAGTCAGAGTTCTGCACTCTTCTGAACTCCGGAGCACCAAGGGGACTAATGCAACGAGCCTTGTAAGCAGGTCACTGACAGATCCTCTTCACAAAGCGGCTTTGAAGGTTTCGTAATAGGCGGTGCCCGAACTACATCCACCAATGACCACCACTACATCAGAACGCTCCGAAAGAAGTGATCTCAGGATAAAGAACCAAACTTACTCCTTCGAAATAGACAACGACCAATTTACGCCGACACAAAGAGGAAGAACACAACACCAAGAGGAATACAAGTAAGACAAAAGTGTTAACAACTATCGTGACTATCTATTTATCTGTTATCTATCTGTGTTAACAACTATCTATCAGTGCCACATACTTCGCTTAGGTACTTTTACTGAAAAGGAAAAGCTCGAATAACAACCTGAACAATTTTTCTGGCATTAACCTTCTGCCAAAATCTTTGTTTTTCTTCTACGCCGTCTTTTAAAAGCGACGCTTTCTTCTTGGCGAACACTCCTGGAATTCGCTCCCCATGGCTGCTGGTGCTGTCTTGCCTCATAGGCACGCGCCTCGCGTCGCCACACCACGTTCGCGCAAAAGCATGTGCACGTGCACCAGCTTCTATTAGGCCAGGGAGGCTGGAGAGAAACGGGAAAAACAACGCTCAACCTTACCGTTGTCCCTCGCGTCACCCCATACATCGGTCCCTACCATTCTTCCTTCTACAATGATCACCTTCGTCCTCGTGACGTCGCTGCGTCAACGTCTCCACATCATGCATTCGCATCAACTGCCGTTTTCAGTGAACCGTTGTCATAGGTACGGCTCATAAACCTAAACATTCCATGTTATTGCAAGTTGTACTGATCACAATAACGGCACTTGTACGCATCGCTTTTAGTTTTACAGCATTTAAGTAACTACTTCACGAAAGCTTCGCTTCACACAGGTTAAAACATGTGCGTTGCATCCGCACTTTTTTTTCTCTTTCTTTGTTAGTTTTCTGCACACTCGTTTCTTGATATTACCCATTCTTCGTTAGTTCCACATTATTTCTTTTCTTTTTCTCTCTTGGATCATTTTATTTTGTAATCTTTATATTTTATTCCATCACTAAATCTCGCAGTTATTACGCTTCGCTAAATAAACGCTCCCGAAGTCAGCTCGTTGTATTGAGGAAGCCGGACTGGCTACTAATTTATTTTCGCTTTTCTTTTAGAGCTCTTCAGCGCCCGTTCCTGCGTTGAGCGTCGGCGTGCCTCGTCGGTGGTGTTATACATCATAACCGAGCGAACTACAACAGGTGGAAGATGAAAGCGAACCCGGAGGAAAAAATGAAAGAAGAGCGAGCGAGGAGGGAAGCGGAGGAGGAGGAGGAGGCTACAGGGAAAGCATGAGGTAGAAAGTGGAGAAGGAGCGGAAGGGAGAGAGCCTGCGCATGCGCTGAGTTGCCGGTGGCCCCGGCATCCGCCGCCGCGTGGGCGATCTCATCTGCGCTTCCGAGGTGGGGCCAGGGTGGCTACGCTCGTCCGCGCTACCCAGCGCATGTGACATGTATCGCTGCTCCTGCAAGGGGTCATGGCGAGTGGTTACGTGTAATCTGACGCTCCCTTGGGTGTTGTCGCCGCTGACACTGGTGACACGATTACATTCGACGGAGGGCCGCTCTCGTCGTTGTCGGAACGAAAGCGTGAAAAGAAAAGCGTAGTGCCGCGCGAGACGGGCTGTGCGGCAACGATGGCTACGATATGGCACCAGAGTAGCGCGCGTCGACTGTATGGAAACAAAGCGCGCTTCTCACAGCGTTCGCTTCCTAATATGAACCTGTATAACATAACATAACATATTGACACGCGAAATGAAAACACGCATAGAGCTGCGCTCACATTTCGCATTATGGAGTATCGTAGGTGAATTTTTTACACATGTATTGCTTTTTTTTCTGCTAAGCCATTTTTTTAATCAGCAGAGACTGTTTCATTTTCATTCCCAAATTAGATGAAGCCTGTAATCCTTATTAAAGCGAGCAGGAGTTGATTGATGGTTTGTTTCTATTTACGTTTTCGTTTTTCCAACAACCCTACTTTGTCATCTGTGGTGTAATTACGACTAACTGACAAAAAGAACCGTAAGATGAAGACCAGGGAGAGCTGTAGATAAGTACTGAATCAAAATTGAGCAAGCGTGAATGCCGATATGGTTTCTACGCTGTGTACAGTTCGCCAGGGGACAGTTATTGTTGATGTTGAGTCCACTTCGACATAACTGCGGAGCGTCTTTTTTATTTTTGTTACGCACGCACGTGCGTAACAAATATCACTTGGTGACCTGTTTGTTTTGACCTGTTTGTTTTTGTTTGTTTGTTCATGAGCTCAATGATTTCAACTAACAACTGATCTTGGCAGTCACTTCGAAGAATAGACTTTTGATATTGTACTGTTGGTTTTGAGTGGCGAAATTGCCCATTGTTTCTAACGTTCTTGATCAACAAACCAAAGGGCGCCACACAGGTCTACGAGTTCGGTACTTGCCGACGTCGTAGGTGAATTTTTACTAGTTTTACTCGTATTTTGGTACAGAATTTTTTAAATGCGTTTTTCCTAATTTTTACTAGTCATCGGTCTTGTCAGTATCACCACAGTGTCGGCTGATATGGTGAAAGTAGCAGAGGCGTCGGTTCAAATATATGTGCGTAGTCATAGTATACATTTCACAGAAAATGAACAAACTGAGTTGTAACGCAGCACTGGATAGGTTGGACTTTTCGGTCACTGGAATCGCAAGATTCACACCAGGCCAAATGAAGCACATCGTAAAAAAGGACGAGCTCGCTGCAAGCGCGATGCGCGCCCTCATAGAAACACGGGTATGAAGAACGGTTGCAATGAATCTTGTATGTGGTCTTGTCTGTGATGGCGACGTGTCATTCGTATTTGTGACCTGACATCGTAACAACAGCTATGCTCGGCTCATGCTGTCGCTCAAAGCCAGCAAGCAGTATACTCAAGGCGTCCAGTACCCACAGGGCGCTCGGAACTGCCGGAGGTTACACGCTGCTGAGTAAAATACGGGTGGCATCTAAGATTGACCGTCTCACCTTAACCACTTGTCGTCCTGTGTATGTTCCACATCGACAGTCACCGAAGGCATCAGCTGCGGCGCAAGGCACGACTACTGGGTCGTAAGCCTTGCATTTAGAAGCTATGAGAAAGAACGTTCGTCCCCTACACTGGCGTTTACGCTTCACACTATAGTATTGGCGACGCTTGTAGTATTGGCTCTGTGTCCGCGTAGAAGACGTCTTGGGGCACAAATGCGATTTTCGTCGGGCTAAATTGACTTATGTCGATTTATAAAAATGAATGCCCATAATTCGCGCAGAGGGCTGTGAGGGATGCCGTAGTGGTGGGCTCCGAATCAATTTTCGCCGTTTATAGTGTTCTTACACCTCAGCCTAAGGTACCTACATGAATGTTTTCGCTTTCCACCTTATGAAGATGTGGTCACCATTGCGAGAAATTGAACCTTTTACTTTGTCTTCGTGCTCTGCAAGGGCACGCCATGGCCATTTAAATTAAATTAAATTATGGGGCTTTACATGCCAAAACCACTTTCTGATTATGAGGCACCCCGTGGTGAAGGACTCCGGAAATTTTGACCACCTAGGGTTCTTTAAAGTGCACCTAAATCTAAGTACACGGGCGTTTTCGCATTTCGCCTCCATCGAAATGCGGCCACCAACGCCATGGCCACTGAGACAACGCGTTGTGAAGCCGCGCATGTAGAAACGTGGTTACGGCTTAATAAACGAAAGCGCCACAGTCGGGTGCCAATGTCTCGCTAATAGTATAAGCACTCGTCAAGAAAACGAAGACAAGTTAACTTCTTGAAACGTTGAGTCGTTTGTTACATTAGTTAGTGACTGTGTTAATTTAGTCATTAAAAGAGATGCCTTAAAATCAGCAAATGCGTGCTGACGTTTATGCATTATGGATGGTACACCGTAGAACAAAATATACTCAACAAAAGCCGCCCGCACCATAACAGAACACCTCTGGAGCCAGGAGATAGTACGGTGGCTCGGACGTTGGTGCGATGAACGGCGTGAAGCTCAAAGTACCGTTTTTGCAACTTCAGAACACTGAGCATGCTAGCAGGTTTACCATCGGGAGATTCGAACAAGCATTCTTTTGATTGACTGAAATGAGTTGTTCGTCCCTTTTCTTGAACAACCGACAAATCATACAAGAATCGCTGTTTTTGATCTGGAAACCCACGTTATCCTCTATATCTTTCTGTGTTTTGTGCCTTCTTACTTGTTCGTACTGTAATTCAGAGTAGCTGATCGGAAATTAAACTCCCTTGTGCATGTAGGAAACGGTCTTACAGGTGCCAAGTCCGTTTACAGTATGATATATCCTTCTAGGGACGAATAGAAAATTTCACTCACGCAAGCTTATTTAGCCATTTTTTTTTCTTTTCTTTATGTCGCGCTTAAAAGCAAGAGAATAGAGAAATGTCGCGTGGCTGTACTGCAGGTGTGCATTGCCCACGCGGAGTAAATGTTCGACACAACACACTGAAGAGAAATGTGTCCTGTTTGCACGCGTGCTTACCCTGTGCCGAAAGGAGATTAGCAGCCACTGTGAGACAAGGCAAAAAACAAAAACAACAACAACAACAAAAAAAAAAAACGCACACACACATTGAATACCATAGGTGAGGCAAAAAGCAATGCTAACTGTAGCCGAGGTTACTGAGACCTCCAAAGAAGGAAATGAATTTGGGAGGCACGCACTGCAGCTTCCACTGAGCCGATCGGGAGTGCAAACAATAAAAGCATTCCTAGAATGATAAAAACAGGGTCGCTCTCGTGGATTGAGAATTCAATAAGAGGTGTCCTGAGACTCCTTTTGGAAAATCCGCACTCAATCGCGAGCCTCTTTCGCTTTCTCCCTATCTCTCTCTTGCGTCTCTTTTTTTTTCCTTTTCCCGTGGATCCTTTTTTTTCTCTAGGCGTATTCCAGAAGGTGGCAGGCCGCCGTGCGTGATACCGTTATCGCTTGCGTAGGGGAGACAGCAGTCACGTTCTCCAGGTAATGCCGTCGCCATTGCGGCAGATAAGCCTTCCGGTCCGAAGGGGATTACGTTCGCAGAAGGTGGACAAAAGTAAAGCGCGCGTGGAAAGAGCTGCCTCGCACAAGAATAAAACGGAGTTTTTATCGCTTCTGGCAGAGACGGCCTGGCCGCCTCGCTGGCACTCCGGCGGAGATTCAAGCCCTGGCATTTGCCGCCTAGGACTGGCAGAGCCTCTGCCGCCTTTCAGAGAGCAGAGACGCCCAGGTTGCGTCGGCAGCAGCGTGATGTTTGCTTCCTACGCGCCGCACACAACAAAAGGCCGCCACCACCATGTTGACCGCGAGGACCCGAGAGAAAACATTGTTAGATTTCCGGCCCCGATCAATCGCAGAAAGGAACATTGGCCCCATTTTTTTTTACAGGCGCATCGTTTGAAACAAGCTTCGCGCGGCCTTTGGAAGCAGTGTAAGACCTGGATGAAAGACCCACATCTGCAAGCTTCCTCAGTTATACAGGGCGCGTCGCAGTGGAGCCTCTGAGCAATCGGCGCCCTGCCGCAGATTCCTCCTTCAGTGCTTGTACTTAAAAATAAATTGAGTAGGAATTTTGTTTTAAGAGTTCTATTTTGTCTTCTTATTCCTGCACCCCACTCACTATAGCTTTCAGCGCTGCTCCGGGAGCTTTAGTGAATGGGAAGCAGGATAACCTCGTAGGTTGTTGTTGCACCGGATTCGTGGTCGCGCATGCTAGAAATTCTGTTCATCTTAACCCTTCATGTACTGAAAATGCATAACACACAGAAAATTTTGCATTTTACACAGGCAAACATTTTACGAGCATCGCCTGTTACACATTTAGATTTTTTGCACGGAAATTGGTAAATTAATCCATCTTGTATTGCACGTTACTTTCATTAGTTGCTGGACATTCCAATATTGTTACGTGTGCGTTGTTTTATTTTGTGCCACCTGATCGTTTTGAAAGAATTGTCACGGTAGTTATGATATTGTTTTCGTGCAAGACGCACTTTCTGTGTTCGAAACTTTGTAATCACTGTCGTCAATTCAGTAGCAATAGCGCCATGTCTAATCAGATTGCAAGTGCGATGCCTATAGAGTTATAGGATCTGGAATATAAGTGAACACAGTAAATAGCTGTTATATCCATAGAGTTTCATATAACTACTAGAGGGAACTGTGGCGCTAGTGTCTACGGAACCTGCAAGCAGGACAGTTCAGCCAGCATACCAATGATGGGTAGTAAACGGATTTGCCTAAACGGTGTCCTTCTGGCTTTAAACGACTGTATGACATTGCAAAGTGATCATATTTAAGAAAGTAGTACGTTATAAATAATTGAATAAACATTATTAACATTGTCCGACGGCAGGATTCGAACACATAACCTATAACAAAGAAGCCCGATATTGAAACCATAACGCCACGGGCTCACGGACGAGCAGAACTAATGCAATTGGCAGCGATTAGGCGTACTTGCCGAGTCTTACTATGCCTTCTGCACTAAAAAAAGGTATAAATTACTTTAAAAGTTAGTCCAATTTGGGCCCAGATAAAGCGTAATAAACGAAGCCACAAGAACGTCTGAAGCCTGAAGCACGAAGATCAGACAAATCCATGTACTACCCATCATTCTCATGGTGGTTGAACGAGCGCAACGCCAGAGTTCCCTCTAGTAATGGTAGGGAACTCTGTGGTTACATCTACAACGGTGCATGTACAAATAACAGACGGACTTGAGCACTGCGATTACATTCGATTACCACCGATTGCGCCTTCCGTTATCGTAATCGATAAGGTGTTATGCTTTCTCGCCACAAGTTCACCTATTAAAGAGATACATTCTCTTTTCAATCCTTCTTGTGGTATTTCTGCTCCTTCATCGCCACTACGTCGTGACATCTGGTGGAGGGGCTAATTTTCAAGACAAAGCCAGGAATTCTTCAACACTAATCTATCAGGGCCACACCAAGGACGACTAGGACCAGCAGAAAGCCTCAAACAGATAACATTCCGAAAAAGTATGGACCCTAACCTGACATAGAACATTAACAGAAAGACTAGAGCCAAGTCAGCCGCTTTAGTGAGAGCTCCAGCGTCCCCTGCAACCATCGCGGTGCAGCGATGAAGGGAAGCCCCCAATCTTCCGGAGATCTTCGTCGTGCGAGTCTGAGAGCAGTCTGCAGCTAGTAAAAAAAGTGACTACGTTGAACAGCCTGAAAAGCGATGCCAAACTGCATATGTATATCTCTTCGTAGAAGAGGGTGATCTCATATGGTTCGAGAACTGAGAGTTAACACTAACGACATGGCATTTGGTTTGCAGCAGCTTCCTCAGGACCTCCACGAACGTCGTAGGAAGAAAAATAGCCGGGGTGTTGCTGCACGGATACGAGAGTGCAGCGACCAAATCATCGATATCGCCGTCTTTGTGCAAGAAATCACCTGTCTTTTTTTAAACGCCGAGCCCAGCTTCTCAGAGACGAAAGTTTGTTTCTTTATTGTGATGTGATACAAGTACTGTTCGCCCTGGATTGATGCGCAACCCACCAAAGACCGTCGCAGGATTTCTATCACAAGCTAAAACAACAAAGGATACGTGTGTAAATGCGAACCACACGATATAACTGCAGCATCCCATGAGACAAGAAGTACCAGCTGTTAGGGTTGGCGTCCCGCACCTCGTGCAGAAAGAACTTTCTCTCACCCGATCTTCTTACACCAGGCCTCGTCGAAATGAAGCGTGACTTCCTAATTTGCCATGACCATTTCGAGTGTCTGCCGGTCTGGCGGAAGCCCCGCAGTGTACAGGCCTCCTTTGTGTGTGTGTGTGTGTGCGACATTAGAGGGACCCGTTCCTCGAACGGCCAAAAGGAGAACTTCCACGAACCAGCAACGCACAAGGGAGACGGACAAGCGTCTACAATTCCAGGAAGTGGGACGGCCTCCTCCTTGCAGCTGACTTTCTGTTCCGGTCACGTGACGTCGACGGAAGCAAGAGCCCTCCTCCTTGCAGCAGGCTTTCGGTGCCGGTCACGTGACATCGATGGAAGCAAGATCCCTCCCACGATTGTAGAGAGCCAATTTAAGGGGCTCCGAAATGTACTTTTGATACCTTCATGCTCTTCTCATTTTCTTTCATCAACCTTTGAATAAACCGTGCAAGTTTCGCACTAGAAATCGTCTCGCCCTTGCTTGGTCGCCATGGTCTACGGGATGCCTGCAGCCCGCCGATAACGCCACGCTACCCAATAAGTAACGTCGGTTCAATAGGCAGGCGTCGCTACAACTCGGGAGCCGTACAATACGCTACCCTGGAGTACGCAACACAGCCTGCAACCAAAATTGCCGTGGCCTCAGCTGGATACGGTGATCTACGCCACTACTACCCGTCGTCATCGCCCCTTCGTCCTTCGTCGCCAACGCCTTTGTGCCCTACCGCCAAAATACCGGCGCTAGCCGCTGCATTCTGCCCGACCGCCTCTTTGCGTAATTTTTCAAGAAAGACGGATGTTTAGAGCATTCCTGACCATCGACCACTTCGTTATGAGAGCTGGGAAGCCGACGACGTTCACCGCTGGTGACCATGCCGTAGGATGAAATTCGATGGCAACAAGACCATGTCAGGTAAACGATCGTATAGCAGGAACTCAATAGGGACATCGGCGACCCTTCCGTGCCGGGACGCTGGGGCAGATACCCTTTATTTCGACGCTAGCCGTGCACCGCCCATGTTCGAGGAAGGTCTGTCACCCTTAGCGGAAAAGTAGAGAACAACCGATTGAGATTGCTAGCTTCGCTGTTATTGGCCATCACGATGATGAAGTAAGGAGAGGTCGCAAAGTCGCAGTGCACGCTGAAACCCGTCCAAGAACCAACGTAGTTTTGCGACCACATTGCGTCATTACGTTACGGCAGTGGAGAAACGCGAGCTATCTCTTATCTTCCGCTGACAGCCAACTGCAACGCGACATCAAGAGCCACCAAGCCCAAATCGTTCATCACCGGTCAGAAGAGTAGCGCTTTTGTAGGCACAGGAGCTGACTATTGCGTCGTCAGTGGAGCCTTATGGGCCAAGTTGAAGAAATGAAAGGCCAGATGGGGTAGCCCTCAAATCCGGACAGCTAGCGCATCAAACGTTGCGGTTCATAATGAAACTTACCCGCAGCCTTCCTTGTGCTACAGCACTGCTAGTGGTATTCAACCCTGGCCCTCGACTTCCTCAGCCACTCGGTGCAGTCATTGAGCTGCAATCAAAATTTAATATGATTTGAATGGGCCAAGTTATTGTACAGGATGGGGCTCCCGTGGATCACGTCTTGAATGTACTGTCGGCCAAAAAAGTAAACGGCTCAATTGGCCGGAGCGGCTGCGGGGCCACACCGGGGCGCTGCTATCGCGCTCCGCGCGCTGACGACGAGAGTGCCCCGAGTGACGCCAGACTTCGCCCTCACTGTCACGCAGGGTCTCGTCACGCTTGATAAATTTCTAGTGCACCGTTCGGTTGCTCTGCTGCTGACGGTCGCGACGAAGGGGACCGTGCGTCGCCGGTAGTCCAGCACATGACGCTGTCGTGTAGTGCATCAAAGCGCAGCACTCGGAAGGAACGAAGACCCGTTGTGATTGTTGTTTTGCTTATATTCACCTCGTGTTTCATATTAGTGCATGTCGCCGGCGTCCACCGCTGCTCGATTTTAGGCAGCATAACGCAAGTAGCCGCAATGGAGCCTACGGTGACGCGCGCTCTTTCACGTCCGCGCAATAAGTTAGATAGTGAGAAGCGCTGCGCGGACGTCCGAAGCTATAACGGCGGTGCTCTACGACTCGATGCCAAAGCGAGTAAGCCAAGTCATCGCGGTCGACGGCAACTTTTCGTCGCACTGAGGACCCCTTCAAACCATGGAATGCTCCCGTGAATAAACTTTCACGACTAACTAGTTTCTCCGATTCGTCTTCCCTATTGTAACTTCGTCTTCCCTGTAACTGGCCGTACATTTCTCAAGTTTCATAACGGCCTACGCATTGTAGTAGCTAATTAAAGCAGTTTTCAGAGGCTTCACTCATATAAATAGTAAACCCACTGCTGGAGACACTGCCGGAAAAGTAATCTTGACAGTAAAGCCATGCCCTCAGTAAAGCTTTGCGCCTGTAACTTATCGGGCTGTCGTGAAAAAGCGCACATCACTATAACCGCCGTCGCAGCTACTTGTGTTATGCAGCCTAAAATCGAGCAGCGCTGGACGCCGACGACATGCACTAATATGAAACACAAGGTGAATATAAGCAAAACAACAATCAGAACGGGTCTTAGTTCCTTCTGAGTGCCGCGCTTTGATGCGCTGCGGCCGCCCGCTACTGCACGACAGCGCCATGTGCTGGACTACCGGCGACGCGTGGTCCCTTTCGTCGCGACCGTCAGCAGCAGAGCAACCAAACGGTGCACTAGAAATTTATCAAGCGTGACGAGACCCCGCGTGAGAGTGATGGCCAAGTCTGGCGTCACTCGGGGCACTCTCGTCGTCAGCGCGCGGAGCGCGATAGCAGCGCCCCGGCGTGGCCCCGCAGCCATTCCGGCCTCTTGAGCCGTGGTACGTTTACTTTTTTGGCCGACAGTACTTCAAGATCGAATCCGCTTCACGCTTCGCGCCAGCATAATGTCCATCGCGCCGAAGCAGTCGCCCACATGAAAGGCATCATCAGGGTGGGACCAACACCCGCTGCTTTACCGTGAGATCTACGTAGAAAGCGAGACCTTTCAATTCCATGGAGGGAAAGCGATGGTGAAGGTGAATGAAGATGAATAAAGGCACCACGGCCGCATTTATAAGAAATGGTTGTAATCAGCAACGCGTTTGTACTAGTAACGTCTCCCCAACCTGGCCTCTCTGATTCAAGTGCCCTAACCTGCTCTCGACATTAATTCAGTTCTTTTCAGGTACACAGAAACAACTTCAAATCTTGAGGCACGAAGACTGTTTTTCATCATCAACGACATGGAAAACAACAAATACAATATCTCACATGGCTGAAGATTGCGCTCACAGCTCCTTGAAAAGCCCGTACCGCATTTCTAGAACGAGAGGTCATAAATTAGCTAAAAATGCTGCGCGACGAAATTATCCAACCATCGAAGAGTCCGTGGACGTCTTCGGTAGTCGTAATGAAAGAAAAGAGGATTGAACTCCATTATATTGCGCCAATTATTGTAGCTTAACGCGCTTAACGGGCTGTGCAGTGCTAGCTCTTTATCGTCAACTGATCTCAATACTGCATACCGGAAAACTGAAGTCTACAAGATTGATTGAGAGAAGACAGCCTTCATCCCACCGCACTGCCTCCTTGAATTTAAGGTCAAGTCATTTGGGCTTCACTCACTCCCGCAACATTACGGCTCTTCATGGATACGGGAGACCTCTCTCGTCTACTTAGATGTAGGCGTCTTTATCTCAAACTACGGTGATCATCTCAGGTGGCTTGGTACATCATTCATCCTAGAGCCAGAACGTGCCGCTTCGCTTACGAAGCATTCCTGTTGGCCCGGAATCGCCACATCATGAAATCTGATGTTGATCCACCCTCCACGGTGATCCAAAGGGAACGCACATCATTTTCTCTCGTTCCCTTGTGAAGGTCAAAGAGCGGTATTACTGGCTGCCCCTGGACACCGACGTCGCCCTTTACATCAAAACAGATCGAGACTGTCAACTAGAGAAGACGCCTACGAAAAAACCCGCGGGTCTGCAAAGACCTACCGAATCTCCTTCTCGACCCTTCCAGCATATCGGGATGAACTTACTTGGACCATTTCCAACGTCCAACATTCGGGAATAAGGAAACCATAGGGACCCCCGACTACTTTACCCGCATTGCCCGAAGGCAGTGCAACCAATAGCGAGTTACTTCGTCAGGACATTCTACTAGTACATTGTGCCTCTCGTGTCCTCATCTCTTTCGAGGAATGGCTTTTACGACTGAACTCACACAAGCCATATTGCAATACAAGCGCATAAGCCGGCGAAGGACAACAGCGTATCGTCCTTAAAAGAACGGCCTCATGAAACACCTAAATAAGGCAGCTGCGGACATGTTGGCCGTTTCGCCAACGTCAAGCGCAATACGCGGTACCTTATTGTTTCCATGTGGGTTTCGCTTGCAATGGCTTGTTGGTGGGCTGGTCAATTTTGGGGTGGATTTTGGGTCAGGGTGAACGTCCTACAGCGCTGAAAGACGAAGAAGTTGGGCAAGAAGGCAACAGACTTGAGCGCTAAACTTTCACCCACATTTATTTCGCAAGTACAGAAACAAGGTTTCAGACGTAAACAGTTTTAAAATCGTACACGTGTGCTTATCGCAATATCAAAACTCTGAAATAACATGTTAAATACGTAAAGGAAGTTTAAGCGCTTTTTCTTCATTAGCATCACGAAAATAAATCTCACGCATGTGTCGTTCATTTTCAGAATTTCGCTTGCGTTCAAAATTTTTCCTGTCAACATGACAAGGAAATGAACGCCTAAAGGGCCAAAAATGTCTATGCTGACTTTGCACTCAGCATGAAAATTTATTAATGCACCTGTCAGTTTGTCCTATGCGCTATTAGATTCGTCGGACGATCCCACCGCTGTCAACGAAATGTAGGAGTTGTCGGACGATCTCAACGCTGCCACCATTTGAAGGAGTTGAAGGTCGTAGAGAGGTAAAACGTCCCGCAGAGAGGCGGCCTGCTTACGGTGACGTCGAACGTGCACGTGTACGGTGACGTCGAGCGGATAAAACGAGCTGTTGTCGGCGGCTAGTGTGGGTGCTCGTTGTCGTGCTCGAAATGTACTCGTGAGCTGTGTGCTCGTTTGCTGTATACTTTGTCTTGCGGGCTCCATTTGGGAGTCACGCTAGACTATCGATGTATGTCTTGTTTAAACTGTAAATAATGTAAATAAACCCTGTTCACCTAGTTCCTCCCAAGTTCCTCTCTGCGACCTTCAACTCCTTCAAATGGTGGCAGCGGCGAGATCGTCCGACAATTCCTACATCTAGTTGACAGCGGTGGGATCGTCCGACGAATCTAATAACTAGTGGCAGCGGTGGGATTCGAACCCACGCCCCCGAAGAGACTGGTGATATGGTGCTGCTTCAGTGGGTAAGCGGTTGGTTTTGGCTGTAATATTTACCAGGCATCAATTTCTCTGTGTTTAGGATTTGATTCGCTGGGGATCTTTTACTTGTATTTTTATTTGTGTGGGTATCGCAACGAGTATTGTGTGACAGCAGAGCCAAAGCTTAAAGTAGCGACCATGGTCCTAATGTGTTTGACGGGAGCTGACCTGTTGTAGTTGTGTGAAGAGCTCATGGTAGACGTAGAGAAGGACTTGACGGAATCAGAAGTTCGTAAGACCATTTTTCAAAGTGGCAATGATTTGAAACTCATCGAAAAACTAGGTAAACGAATTCTAAACAGAATACAGGAACAGGAATCAATTAGGCAAGAACGCCAAGAGCGCGAGCGAAAACGCCAAGAGCGTGAGCAAAA
Source organism: Dermacentor andersoni (assembly GCF_023375885.2). Classification (NCBI taxonomy): domain Eukaryota; kingdom Metazoa; phylum Arthropoda; class Arachnida; order Ixodida; family Ixodidae; genus Dermacentor; species Dermacentor andersoni. The sequence continues at coordinate 169,068,663 of NC_092814.1, read as the reverse complement.
ACGGCAACAGGTTGAAAAAGAAATGGCAGCAGTGAGGAAACAGATACAGGATTTGCAGCAGTTAAAGGCAAGAAATCAACAGCGGCTTGAGAAATCTGTAGGCTGGACGCAGCGAAATCGGGAGGTAGATAGCAGATTTTGGTCGAAAGCCGAGAGAATAGTAGCACCTGCGAGATTAGCAGCACGTACACAAGTGAACTCGAAGTGTTAGCCGCTAAGGATGCCTTAGTGGCAGCAGAGGCCGTTAAGGGCCATAGTGAGAGCGACGAGGTGCTGTGCCAACAGAGGACTGTAGAGACAGCTAGGCCAGCTGCGAACAAATTGGCACAGTTAACGCGCGTGTGGGTCGCTTGTAATGTTAGCGAGGTTGCTAACGAGTTAGAGAGTAGTGCTTACCCGAGAGACGCGAGAACCCATGTCGAGTCAGATCTGCGGGCCGAAGTGAAGTGCCAGCTGGACGATGCAGTTTAGGGTAGTTCTCAGGATTGCGAGCTGCGTAGCTCAAGAGAAGACAACTGCATTTTGTTCAGGGATCGGTGCAGCTCTCCGCCAGTCTAGATAGCCAAGAGAGGGTAGATTTAGTTTAGGATCATTCGGACTGTGCGGGTAAGAGACCGATCCGGGCCGACGAGATGTGTACCGGCCAGCACGAGGCACCAGATGACGGCATGAAAGAGACTTCAAAGAGAAAGCGCCGTAGAAAGAAGCGCCGTAAAGACAGGAATGCGGTGACTAAAGTAGCGCAGCCAAAGACGGCGAAAGACGCAAAAAGCAAGGGCGCGAGGAAAAGAAAGGTGCGGTCGTCGTTGACGATGGTGACGCATGAAACACGTTCGAGCCACCGGTCAAAGGGAGACCGAGAAGCATGTTCTGAACGAACGAGGACAAAGGGTACGGGGCAGTTACTTTCCTCGTCGTTCCGTCATTCTTTCCGAGGTGCAGCATGTAGTGCGAAGGAGCGTAAGGTGGCAAGACGAGACCAGGTGGTAGGGAGTCGTGACGCGGTAAGTCGAGATCGTGATGAAAGCAGGGCGCCAGGACGCAAATTCGCAGGAGAGCGTAACGTCTTAAAGGAACTGATAGCGTGTCAGCCCTTTTGTTGTTCCTCGGTAGCCAGAGTAGCCTTCCAACCGCGACCACCTCGAGTACGGCTCAAAAGTATGAGTCAGACTTAAATGTTTGGAACGGGAGGCCAAGAGAGCTTCCGTAGAAGTAAAACGTTTTGTTTTGTTTTATTTTTGAGCATTGGAAAATTTTCGCGATTTGAGACTAAAATTTCTTTCAATATGTAATGGTATGAGCTTTGTTTATGTTGTCGTTTGAGGAGCTCCGTGGTTTGAAAGAGATGTTTTAAGTAAACATTTAGTTTCGCGAGGTGTTCATTAATGGGTATATAGGCTTTCTTTTTGTGTGTGAGTAACCTGAAGGTCAAGGTTATCGTTGAGAGGCCTATCGTAAAACGCGTGTGTATTAGTTAACCTTCTTTTTTATGCGTATTTTTTATCTTCTAAGGTTTAGCGCGTAGGTTTTCAGTAAGTGCGTGATTTGCACTAAGCGTTCTTAGTTCCTTTAGCGCGTCTCCTGTGTGGACGGAAGGAAGCAGGTTTATGACTGGGTTGCTCGCGTGTGTTTAGAGCGGCCGTATTCTGACTTCTCTGGTACGCGTGCGTAGAACGAGTTATTAGAAGACACATTTGTTTGAATGTTCCTCTGTGTTGCGGAAGTTACGCAAGTTTGGTTGTTCGTTTAAGGAACGTGTCCTGTGTGGATTAAAGGAACAAATGTGAGTAAGCGTGATGAAAACTTTGTGTATGACGCAAGTACGCGTTCGGAATAGGGACCACAAAGCTAGCGTGATTGTGATTACGTACCTGTGGAGTTGGCCAGACGGTTCAGTGGCAACCGTACATGAGATAAGTACGCCACTGCGATAGGGTAAGAACAGGCTGTTCGTGAAGTTAGGCTGCTTAAGATATGTTCGGGTATTGGTGGTTGAGAGCCTTCGGTTCAGTTCTGCGTAAACCTTTACTCTTGTGCAGCGCGACGGTCGGGTTTGGCCGAACTCAAGAGGAATGTGGACGCTCCCTTTGGCGGCACTAAATTTTGGGGCAAAATTTGGGGTTTCTCAGTCGAGTGGCTTGCATTGAAATTTTGATAGGAAGCCTGGTGGGTTAACAGCTAATTCCGGGCGTTTGCACGCTGAGTGGTATTGTGTTGCCGGGATCGATTCTTCTGTGCCAGTTGTTGTGAGATGGTTGAAGGCATTCCAAGTGCGCAGGGGTTGCAGAGAGCAAAGCCATCGTCTTGCTCGCCAGCCATTCTCTTCCTGCCCAGCGGTTGCCAGCACTGGCCAGGCGAGATTTTCCGGGCCGTGGAGGAGCTGTTAGGATCGGCCTGCAGGGGTACTGCTGCAGGTGCGTCCACTGCAGGTGCGTCGACCGATCCGGGGTGGTGGCGCCCTTCAGAGAACCAGCGAGGACAGCGCTAACCAACCGTGAACTTCCTTTGAATGACTTGACTACGGCGGCGTTCATCCACCAAGCGCCTCGTTCGGAGAACAGGAGAAAGGCAGCTCTGGAATTTATAGGCGCCGGCTGGGGTCGGGCGTGACCACCTGGCTACGGGGACACAGGACAATGGCCACCACGAGACTGCGCTGCAAAGGTCGTCTGCCCGCGGAGGGGGCACTGAAACCTGTGTGTGCGTGTGTGTGTTTGTAAAACGTCCCGCAGAGAGGTAAAACGTCCCGCAGAGAGGCGGCCTGTTTACGGTGACGTCGAACGTGTTGCCTCACCTAGGGATCTAGGGAACACGAAGTGGATAAAACGAGCTGTTGTCGGCGGCTAGTGTGGGTGCTCGTTGTCGTGCTCGAAATGTACTCGTGAGCTGTGTGCTCGTTTGCTGTATACTTTGTCTTGCGGGCTCCATTTGGGAGTCACGCTAGACTATCGATGTGTGTCTTGTTTAAACTGTAAATAATGTAAATAAACCCTGTTCACCTAGTTCCTCCCAAGTTCCTCTCTACGACCTTCAACTCCTTCAAATGGTGGCAGCGGCGAGATCGTCCGACAACTCCTACATCTGGTTGACAGCGGTGGGATCGTCCGACGAATCTAATAGCGCGCCTTACCTAGCACAATGGTATCGTATTCACAACGTTGCGAGTGCATTGTACAATGCACAATTGCGATTGTGCGGTTACCGTATGTATACCATAATAAAAAAAATTCCGACTTTGTATGTGTCATGGTTCCTGGCGCACGAGACATGAATACAAAGACACAGAACACATTTATAACATTACGCACCATACACAAGTCCCCATCAAATCTGCATAAACCCGGATAACTGGTTACACATTGAGTTTGGTCTCTCCCCTTCCCCCTAATATCTTTCACAAGTTCTTCATCCACCCAGTTCTCATTTCTCGCTAATTGTCCTACTAAGTCAAGTGTGATTGGGCACTTGCATGCCTGCTTCGGTTTAGTCCTCTCGTATGGCCCGGTGGACTACTGGCATCTCTGCTGAGGATTTGTCTGCGTAGAGTAATCCTGGCTTGGTGAGCGCTGCCACCGGCGAGGACGAGGTTGTCGTCGTAGCGTAGGACGGGGTCGTTGTCCTCGGAGCGAGCCTTTGCCGGAGACCACGGGCACAGCCGCGGGGCGTCGAGGATCAAGCCAGACTGGTGCAATGCCACTGGTGTCCTTCTCCTGGTCAGGTGGTCTTCGGTGCCGACGCCACCGGTTAACCGACTTTCCATCAAGTCTTCGAGCGCCCCTTTTGCTTCTCTTCTAGCGGTGTCCCGCAACTCCACACCTTGCTCTTTCTAGGATAGGATAGGATAGGATAGGATAGGATAGGATAGGATATCCTTCTATGATGGTGCGTACCCACAGCGGAGGATTGGCCAAGATTTTAATGGTATTAGGAAGATGCTGATAATACGAAAATAGGTAAAACTGTCACTTGGAAATGGATAAAAATAACGTTTGAAGAATTTAACGGAATCGCTTTGAAACAACTATGAAGTACTCCACGGCTGAGCAAACACCTCTGTGGTAGTTTCCAAGAGAGACGGCTCTTAGAGAAAGAATATTTAGAATGGAAAAATTTAAACCAAGTTGCCTGTACGTTAACTATAATATGTTTTTCCTTAAAAAAGAGAAACGGTGGCATAATAAGAAAAAATGATCTATGGTCTCATCTTCTGCCCAGATTGGGTACAGAGTGGAGGGCGTCAGACCAGCCCTATGACGGTAAAAGTTTAATACTGGTGTTCGACAGCGTAATCACGTAAAAATTACTTCAGTTTTTCTGGTGTGAAAGTAATTTTTGTGCCAAGGGAATAGTAAGTGTCGATATTCTCAACAATTTGCTACCGCTGGTATTATAACTCAACTGTTATGACTGCTACCGGGCGGGAACGGCATCGGGCCGGACGGCCAGGAGCATAATAACGCTCACACAAGAACGGGAACACTGCGCCCGTTTATTCACTGACAGCCCTTTTTGCCGACGTTCCGAAGCCGCTCCGGCGCGTGTGATGACGTCAGTCTCGCGCCACGGCGAACGCGGTTTTTCTGTCTTCGTTGTCGTTTTCACTTTGCAGCACTCTTCCCTCCTTAATGTGAGTACCGCTGTACGGATTTTCTTATACGGGTCGATCTACCAAGCACAGCTGGTTCAGCCTCTTCTGGAAGCGTCGGCACACCAGCTGGTTGATCTTGCCATGGTTGTGCCGGCACAGGACTGTATCGAGGACGGACTTGATCCATGTGACGCTAAAGCTCACCTTCTGCCGTTTCAACGGTGATCATTCGGGATCCTCTTGTTTCTTTTACTGTGGTTGGGAGCCACCTTTCTCCCTCTCCGAAGTTGCGAGCCCAAACAGTAGTGCCCGGATTCAGCTTGCTTCTTTGATCTGTCTGTGGACAGATAGAAAAGGTGGAAGGCACGTGTGCAACCGAGAACGGTTAAGCGTGCTTCTCGCCGCTTGTCAGCCAATTAGGTAAGACAAACCGCTCAGTGTAGGCTATGTTATTCGTTTTTCAAACCAACAAAAGTGACCTCCTATGAACGAGGAGAGCGTTTGATTGGTGTGTTCAGACAACCCTGCGGGTGACCGCTCGGTGCTTGCGTCGGCGATTACGCAGATTTGACGTCAGGAAATTGGAATAAGAACATATTGTAATAGTTTTACGTTGTAGGGCTCTTGGTTGTAGGGCTCCTGGCCCGACCGCTCGATGCGTACTCGTATCTGGTCTCAGCCGGACCGCTCGTTTCGTACTATCGTCTGGTCGCGTCAGCTCTCGCTCGTGCTTGTTTGGTTTGCTTGGTTTGGTCTCGTTCGTGCTTGTTTCGTTTGCATGATTTGTGATTGTTGTTTAATTTGATTGTATGTGCGATGCGAATTGTGCAGTGCTTTTTGGAAGCCAAGCGGCACCAGCGATTACAGTGTACCTTCGACGAGTCATGTATAAAAGCCGACGCACTTGACTCACAGATCAGATTTTCGACGATTACCAACTCTGTTACATGCCTCTCTCATATTCTTTGCCTCAATATATCACTAAATGAAAACATGTATAGAGATGCCGTCAAATTTCGCAGTAGGGAGTATCGTAACCGTCGGTGAATTTTTCAGATTTCATTTATTATTAAAGCGGCCGTTCTTATTTATTTTTGCATTGAAAAAAAAAAACCTAACAAAACAACCTCGTAGACGAACAAAGATGTGAAATCTTTTGTTTCTTGCTGTTTGTAATTGCCGATGCGAAAGAGCAGGATCAGACAACAATGCGAACGAAGGAGTGACACTAGCACGCGAAGCAGCAAACAATATTGCTTGTAAAACGCGCAGAATTCATGCAAGAAAGAGCGGAGCAGGTCAAGCACGTGTACAGGAGGCATTGTGTGTGGAAGCGGAAAAACTAGAGCTGCCCATACGAGCAGTGTGGTTCTTCCATTGCATCACTGACACCTTTACAGAGCTACTGCGTCTATAGACGCAGCCATCTCAAGCAAAAGGAAGTTCCTCCACATTTCTCTTTGATTTCTAAGACTGGCGTTGCATTAACACTGAGTAACACAGCAATCAATTAGTCACCGCTGCTTACACAGAGCCCACTGTATAGCAGTAAAAGGCCAAGTAGATCAACTCTGCGGCTCGCGAAATTAGTGATTAGACAGCCACACATTAATGTATTTTTTCTGCCCGCAAATTAGTGAAGTTTGTACCCGAACCTAAAGAAATGTCCACTTAATCTTCACTTAAAGGCTAGTTACACTAGAAAGAACAGCCTTAATGTCCGCACCAAACATTTGTCAAAGACTGCATTCCCTTGAGCTAAGACACGTCATTGGCCCGTGCACGTGGTCTAACGCTGCATGTGTATTTCACGCAACGCATGCCTAAAGGACATTGCAATTTCCCCAGACATACTTGGCTCAATGAGATACTTTAGTTTGTCGATTGTTGTGGTGTGTTTTGTGCAGGTTGTGCACCTTTCATGCACAGTGCATGTAATTTCATTTTCCATCATACTCATCTTTAGTAGAGTAGCATGCTAGGCGTACCGTCAGGCAAGACTCTCCCAAGATTCTTCATAGAGCTGGAATTTTTTTTTTTTTTGACACTCTCGTACACAAACGTAGACAAGCGTTTCAATGTTGTCTATTGTTATAAGGTCAAGCTGTCGCTTCTTAAAGCCCTGTCTCCAAGAGTGAGTATGGCCGAAGGCCCAGTGTTATATAACCGCTACTTCGCACTCTTTTACATCTGACGGTTGATGAAGGAGGAGGGAGCAGCACCTCGCTGAAACAGAACCGGAGCAGAACCGGAGGGAGGTGACCAACGTATCAATTTGCAGCACAGCCACTCGAAGCTGGGACGTCTGAAGACTTGCTGAGCATCCCAGGGGCCTCGGCACTGCGGTCAGAGCGGAAAGGAAATTCCGCCGGACCGGCCCAGCGCCAAATGGAGACGCATGGCTCTTCCGGCGCACGAGAGCCGGCGGCTGCCAGCCTTGATAAGAAACCTTTTTCTCTGTCCCGGCGGCGTCGCGGCGCTGGGTGAGTCTCTTTATATTGGCGCGATTGAGGCACAATCGGTAAAGAGAGAGAGAAAAAAAGGAGAAGAAAACAGAAACCGGGGACGGCGGCTGAAGCAAAGAGGCGCTTGGCCGTGGCGTCCTCTATAAATTTGTATCGGCCGGATACCCCCGAAATAATCCTCAGCGCGGCGCAGTTGGCCCTGTGCCGCTCGTGGAGGAAAGGAAGATTTCCGATCGGTGCCGGCGCTTTTCATCGGGGCGGAACCCCAAATGGCGGCGATCGGCACTGTCGACGTGCCAGCAGCTTTCATGCGTCAATCTTAACAGGGTGCGTACGAAAGACGCTGCGCCGCTCGCCGGCCGCGTCTTTATGGAGCGCGCGCGTCCCCTTAGTATGTCGCGAGAAAATGGGACGTAGACAATCATATGAAGGCGCATTCGACAAAGCTGGTTCCGTCTACAAATGGAGACTGCAGGCGCGTCGGAGACGAAGGAAACACACGAATTACCATGACGAAATGAGTACTCCGACGGCTCCGATTAGGGGCCTTGATAAAGAGAGCCTTTTTACGGTAGCATAGGACCTTCCAGCATTCCAAATGAGCTGCACAGAGGAAATGCTTTCGCATCATGCGTGAACAGACGTACGCAGTATCGTTACGACATTGAAGAGATCCTCGTTTGAGGATCTCTTTAATGTCGACGTCCTACCGGCGCTCGAAAGGGTAAGCAGGACAGAACATACGAGGACGAAAGGCTAATCAACGTTTCTTCCCTTCGCAAAAAACCAGCCTCCTCCGCATTGAAAGAGCTTGCGGTTCCTCTGGAAATGATGCTCAATACGGATGCGACTACATTGAACTTCTAATTCTCAGCCTCATTTTGAGCAAACAACTATAGACCGAGCCTAAAGTGTATGTGCTCAATCGAGTGAAGTTTAGGGTAGTTTAGCGTATGCTTTTCTTGAGTATTAGTGAAGTCATATTTCTTTTTTTGTTGCGATATATTTAAATGGTGTCACTTTTGCCAATTGTTGTGACTGCATTTGCACGACTGAGTCGACAGTCTGTCGACATCGGGTACAGAAATATGACTTTCGGCCTTGAATTTAACGGACTTCAGGAAACTACTGAAGCGGTTGCCTGGTGACGGCATTGGAAGCAGGAAAATTGTTGTAATATGCCAGCTATAACTCCTCTATAGGGTCTTCTCAGTGGCCGACGCGCGGCAGCCGTAGCCATGGCACATTGGTAATAATTATTTGCCAAAGTTGCTACGGATGGCAGTCAGTGAACACCTTTTCGAAAGCATGAACTGCTGCAGCCTCTTTCAGCTTCTACAGTTTCAAAGACTAGTTTCACTTAGAGAGGGCGTATTGGGTCCGGCGAATTTCGCAAGAATGGTCTAACCCCGTGCACGTAGCAGTTGCCTAAGCTTTTATTGCTGCGTGCGTGCGCAACTACTGGAACTCCCATGTTAAGACCCCCTTCGCTATTCGCTAGTAGCGTAACGTAACGAGGTGGGTCCCGGAATGTCGGGTGTCAGAATAATTGCGAGAGCACACTTGGGCGACGGAAGAAGGCACCAGCTACACTCTTAAGCAAAATTTCACCCTTTGGGCCGTATGTCTTCCCATACAACAATAATCGCCATCTGTCTTGTCCGCATTTCCTTTCTTTAACGTTGCCGGCCCGGTACCTCCAAGTCACAAATGGCATGCATGTTGTCAGCACGACAGCGCATTTTCGACAGCAAAGTAGCGAGCGCAGCGTTTTCAAGAAAGCAAACGCAAGCAAGACAGATGACGATCATTTTTGTGTGGCAAGATACGACCCAAAGGGCGTACATTTGTTTAAGAGTGTAGTAAAGGCTGTTTTGTAAGCTGCGCCCACTTCAGGTGGTCAGAGACACGCGCAATTAAGGCGGCAGACAGTAAGAATCCGAGCCCGTTTATGGCGCTTCACGTGACTAATGCGATAAATTGCCTGAGCTACCTGCAATCTCCGTAAACCGGCCCGGAGGGAAGGAGAAGCTACTTAACAATTGGACAACTAGATTGCATGGTGGACGTTAGTTTTCAAGTGCCCATATGCTGCAGCACTTAAGTACAAATCAAACAAGGTTGCATTAATCGTATCATAGGAAGCACGTAATGTAGGAGAAGGACAAATTATGCCATTTAATCCATCGCTTTGTAGATGGAAGCAGTATAAGAAAGTGTTGCGATGTTTGACGGCAAAACAAGTAGAAACAGAAAGGAATCTATTGAAGCAAGAATGATATTCATACTCCAATGGCAATGTCTGAGCACCTAATATATGGGCATGCTTTGGTTAAAAAGAAAGAAAGAGAAGCGTGACTTCACAAGGTAGGACCAGAGCAAAGGGGTGAACTTACGAAATTGTGCAACTTATGCGGTATTGGTGCGCAATGCCAGAATTATTTCTCCTCTGAGAATAATAATAATAATAATAATAATAATAATAATAATAATAATAATAATAATACATCGATCAATCAATCATTTTTTTAACGTTCCCAGAACAACACTGAGGTCTGAGTGCTTGCAGACGCGCACAGTAAAATAAAGGCAAAACATCAACAAAAAGAGAGAGAAACTTTGCATAATACGAGACAATAAACAAATTAATTGCGATAGCACAATTATGAGAAGAAGAGTTCACATGTAACAAAACGCAAGGTAATTTCGATAGGAAAAGGAAGAGAAAAGGACATCAACAATCCGTCAGCCTAACTGTAAAACAACAATGGAAAGCTTGAAAAATATAAAGTGACTTGTGAAAAGTATCGAGATAAACAAATTAGGTGTTATAAAGACTATTCTGCAGTCAGTTGTATGTTAGCTATGGCAGGCAGGAACATGGAAAGGTCTATTCTCCCTGCTGATCTTGCGCGGAATGCGGAATACGATACAACTGAGGAGTTCAGGGCAGGTGAGGATACCATGAAGGAGCTTCAAAATAAAGAGAAAGTCGGCGCAATTGCGTCGGCAACGAAGTGATGGCAGTGATGATAATCCAACACTTCTTGAACAAGATCCGGTGGTGGCTTCAGGAAAGCAGTAACCGTGTATGCTTAGAAACTTTCTGGGCCCTTTCCATGTAGGGGGGGGGGGGGGATGGGAGAACGTATGTCACTGTTGGATTTAGAAGTACCCTTCTAGACCTCCGACACCTATTCAAATTGAGACATATTTTTGTGTACAATTTGCGGAAAGGTGTTGGCGAATTGAATTTTCTTGATATCCTGCTAATATAAACAACACAAAGCGAAGAACGGAAGCAGGCTAGAGTTTATTTCTGAATGGGACATCAGACTGACCTGCTTGACGGGGAGAGAAAAAAAAGGATTGGAGATGAAGCAAGGCAATTTCAGGTAAATTTTATGCGCCTCTCTGTGTCATTTTCCCCTTGTCTTTCACACCGTAGTCATCTGGTAAATGACGTATCTGTAAAGCTGTACGCGGATTGCTTGGAGCCGAAGTACATTCTGCAAGTACATTTTACAAGTTCCTGTGAAGCTGCAACCCCCCCCCCCCCCCTCTAATATTAGGCGTGTGCAAGTAATCGCCGCTGGGTGACAGAAGCTGCCGCTTTTCGTGCACTTCATGTGATACACGCGTCCAGCATCATCATGCCCTCAAGAAACTGCCATAGAAGGTGCAATGCTTCTATACGTTGTTGATACAGTCAGCAAAGTTGCAATGAATAAGATGAAGCCGCGAAACGTCTGACAGAGAGGTATCGCAGAACGTCCTTAATGAATCTGAAAGCGCGGAAGTGTAATAGTGTAACGGCGCGTGTAACTTTTAGACGCACATAACGATGCACGTAGAATGCACACAAATCTTGCTGTTTCTTTATAGCAACACTAGCAGTCACACTGGCCCTATCTGCGGTTTGCAGAAAGAGGTGTTTGTAGAAAGAACACCGACAACAGAGTATAGTTTCTGAGCATTTGGCACGGTATAGAAAGTCGATAGCCGTAGCTGCGCCGCCTTCGCGTGGTCAGCAGCGCGTATAGCGAAATGGGACACCTATCCGAGCAGCATGCAAGGCCTGTGACGAAATTTCAAAAAATTCTGGGTCTACAATTACAAAAATGTCTTAGACTAGCATTGTTCGTAGGACAAAATTTCAGTCAGTCCTGATGCTGAAAACAGTATTAGTGAAGACAGCCGGTCGATAGTAATGAGTCCTTACAAAGGAAAATGTTTGTGAATTTTGATCCTGGGGCTGAATTCACAGAGCTTTTCGTTCGTTAAATACTGTTTTCCTTGGACGTTTGCTTTCGCTAATAGTATGTTCGGCATCACTATTGCACTGGCAACTGCTCGTATAAGAACAATTCTAGCGTAAGTACTTTTTTTTTTTGTGAATACAGACCCTGGGACGTTAATCGCAAAATTTTTCAGTCCGCAAAAAAAAGAAAAAAAAGAAATTTGCGCTAAAATTGTTCATGTATGAGCAGTGGCCACCCATCCCGATTTCAGAGAAATCGTAAGGGAAGACGGCCGGCCATTGAAAATAATAACTTACGCACGCAAAGCCTCGCGGATTTAAGTCCTGGTTCGTATGTGCCGCCAGCAATAGACCATCGTCATGGCTCCCGTTTCATTGTCAAGACAATGGGCATCGGGAACGACAGGTGCCTGAACAGCGGCCCATGATTAAATGCTTTTAAGCAGGAAAAGTTTTGCGCGTGTGGACCTTCGCATTCAAAAAGGCAACGCCGAAAGCAGCGACGTATGCGAGAGCCTTGTCAAATACAACAAACTTATAGGGGAAAGGCGAAAATGTGAAAGCCGCGTATATGTGCAATATACCCTTGAAAGCCAGTACTGTATGCCGCCACATGCGGATCGACATTCAGCTCGTGCGCCTGGATGTCAGAGGCCTATAGTTGACATCGCTTGAATGTCAACTATGGCCCCTGCCCTCTCGTCCGCACATCCCTCCCCTGCCTGGAGGGCCGGAATGGGTTCCTTTATGGTAATAAATTATGTATCTCTCACTAGAGGTCGCGTTTAATTGATGTACCTTTCTACTTTTATTTGGCTTCTCCTCATTTTCAGTATAAAGGTAAGCGCGGGCGGCGTTTCGATAGCTCGCAATCGCGATAGCGCGCTTTGACCGAAGAACTCTAACAGAGGAACTTATTTTAAAATGCCATCACGAGCCACCGCAGCAGAGGGCGACGAGGGCACTGTTGCAGTTTTTAAAGGCAACAGAATTGGACAAGCGATTGTAGCCGGAACAGATGTTTATGCGAGGCGTCTCACTGACCTTTGGTTGCCATCGAGTCCTGATTGTACCCCTGATTTTAAGCAAACAATCGCATTTCCAAAATTTAAGTCCTGGAACCATTACACTTTTCTACACACACCGGAGCACCTCGTACTGCTTCTATCCCCATAGCGCTCTGTGCCGCGCCGCCATTGGCTGCCCACGGTAGTAAGGTGAGAACGTGGTGAGAACGTTTTGAGCAACTAAGTGCCCTGTAATTGATCAAATGACCATATGCATGCCCAGTTTACTGGTCACATGATCAGGGAATGCGAGCCGGACGTAGTCATATTATTCAGGAAAATTTCGAAGTGGGCTAGTTCGTTGGACATACTTATCAAGTCATGTCCCTTCATCGCTCTGCGAAATAGTGTTAAGTAGTCATATTACGTTAACATCATGCCATGCCGCCATTCCCACACAACCAGTGATGGCTGGGCACGCCCGCTCTTCGATTAACAGGATTGTGCAGGCGTTCTAAACGGAAGGTCACTTGGTGAACCTGCCCCGAGGACATCGACTGAAAGCGACAACGGACTCCGACGACGTGCGCATCGCTGCAGCCGGGAGACGGGACCCGAAACTGACTGCAAAAGGAGTCCGCAATGACCTGAGGGCGGCGGCCAGCAGGCAAGTGATACGTGAGCGTATCCACTCTTGGGGCCTTCGAAGCCATGTGGCGGCGCGGAAGCCGTTGTTGTCTTCCCGGAAAAGAATCAGAAGGTTGCTGTTTGCACAAGAGCATCAGACTTGGACGAGGCAAGAGGGGTGCAGGGTCATTTTTGCGGACGAATCGATTTTCACCACGCGATCGGACCAACAGCCGCGCGTCTGGAGGACGGGAAACACTAGGTCGGTCGTCCATTTTTCGGTATCTTCATCTTCACGTTACATATTATAGACGGACAAGCGCGAACGTCTTGCGTGGTTCTTTCCTTTCGTAAGAAACAAGTTTTGTTACTGCATTCAGCAAGCATAACCACGATTCGCTACGAGGATGTCAAGCTGCGCCAGCGCGTGTTGTACGAGGAAGTGGCACGCGCTTGATAACAGTTTCACGAGCGCCGTGCCATTTGTGCTCGTCTTGACATTAACGCAACTCCGATTGTGTGAAAAGGGAAAAAAAAATATCAGAGCTCTTCCACTGTGTGAAGATGGAAAACCAGCGAATCTCTTTTGCTTTATAGTTGTATTAAGTTCTATATGGGTGGTTATTCTATATTGGTTGAATAAAGGCACAAACACGTAACTTCGTTATTTGTTTCGTGTTTTTCAATTGTTTGTTGTATATTGCTTCTTTTCTTCTTTATTTACTGTTTTTATTTTTTTATTTCCTTTGTTTTTTCTTTTGTTGTTTTTCGAATTTTTTACGCTTTATTAATTTTTTGTACTTTATATCTATACACTGACGTTTCGACACGCATCGTCATAGGCTAGCGTTTGGGCACTAGCGTTCATCGCTCCGGCGCACCCTTTTTGTCAACAGCATAACGTCATTGTTTGTTTCGTTTTCTTTGTATTTTTCTATTTTCGTTTGTACTTTGTTATTTTCTATATTTTTATCCGTTTCACTATGTTTATTTGTTTTTTTTTATATAACTTTATACATATACACTGACGTTTCGACACGTGGGTACCACGTGTCGAAATTTAGTGCTACATGAATACGGAGACAGAACGTGCGGATCACAGAGCGTGATCACGCGCTGAAACAGGGTAGAAAATGGCGCAGTTTCGGTACCTGCGCACGTTACTGCACGACCATAGGGCACTAGAATAATGTCCTAGTGGCGCGAGCAAGAGGGAGGGACAATGCGCCGGCTGAAGCAAATGCCAGTAGCCGCCGTCGGTGGCGCTGCTGTGCTTTTTTCTAGCTGCTGGCGCGCGGTCGAGCCGGCTCAGGCACGCTCTGCGGCTGTTTGCTCCGTGTGTTTTCCGAGCCGTGTTACGTTCAACGTGGCCATGCTTGTGAAGAACAGTGGATGATTTGAAAAAAAAGAAGGCGTATCTCTGCATCTACTGCAGCACAGGAGGTTCGATGCCAAAAAGAAAGACGGACACCCATTGTTACGCTCCGGGCTGCCACAGCGATTATCAGGGCGCTCCGAAAGCGTCATTGTTCGCCGCACCGACGGAAAATGAACTTCGGAAGAAATGGGAGAGCGCAATCTGCTAACACCAGACAAGTATCTCACTGAATCGTCAGCGGTATTTCATTAAAACTTCTTTCTGGGCGAGTTGGTGCATACTTGACATAAAAATTGCGTGCTTGTGTCTCGTGCTTGTTACTTTGTGGTTGCATGTGTTTGCGCTGTTACAATTTTTTATGTTCAGCGGTATGTGAGCGCCACTTTGAACCTATATCGATACATTTGGAGGGATTACGTCCACATCATCAATAGCACCGAAATGAGACTTCCACGTGGGAAGCTGTCGCTGGCGCCTGGCGCGGTGCCTACCCTTCTGCCCGACTGTACGTCCTACCTTTCTGTCGCACCTGTTGAAGAGAGGCTAAAAAGGAAGAGGCCAGCCGCAGAAAGTGCACCGATGGTAAGCACGAAGCCACGTAAGAGCGCACGGACCGCACAAAATGAAGAAAGAGCGGGAGATTGTCAGCTCCGCCAACCACTTCGCGAGATCCTGGTCGAGGCTGCGTAAGATGAAAACGGACAGTTTACGGAGCATGAACCATATTACCAATTAGCTCGCTCCAAGTAGTGAATGTTCCCTCAAGCTCTGGTGCCACTTTAACTGTGGTAGTGACTCAACCGTAGTTTTCGCGACAACGTACTGCAAAAGCAAGAAAGGCTCGAGATATTGCATGAAAACGTTCTGAATTTCAGTGGGCATGAAGACGAAGTGTCTGCTCAACTTTACTTTAGAGGTGCGCTGTGCCAAGACATAGTTGTACGCTCCCTTGCCGCTGCGAACCATTTGCTACAAGACTCTGAGAGCCGCATCATCTGCCAAGGAATAATGCCTGAAAGTGACTTTCGTGACCTTTCACATGTTTTAACTCGAGGTTGCATGCTGTGGTATTTGGGACTCCAGCATCCGTGACAGCCGCCTAATTTTCTATATCGTTGGTTGTGGCGATAAAGTGCATTTTAAAGACAGGCTGTGACTCCTGCCTGAACTTACTACTGATCACAACATGGGCAGCAGGAAATCTGAGGCTTGCAGAGTTTACCATATGAAAGACAACGGTGGTTTCTCATATCCTGCCTCCCCTCTGTACAAGTTTATGATTAACTTGGACAAAGACTTCATAGTTTCTTTTAGTCTTCTTGAGTTGCACGCAGACAGTGTTTAAGATGTTTTAGATGCTGTTAAAGCCAGGCTGCAGCATCAACTTAGCTGCCCTGATCACTTCGAATCCATCACAGCAGAACTCACTGCTTTCTACATCACAACCAGGCTACATTTCTTCGCAAAAAGCGTGAATAAGTGTAATGAAAGAAGGGACCATGCATCAAAATATATAAAGCTCATTTAATGTTCCTAGGACTCCATGCGACAAGGTGTTTTTGGTTATGTGTTTTAACAGCAATAGTTACTTATAATGGGATTAGATGCTCGGTGTCTAGGGAAGGTACACTTTAGGGTTCCTTTATAGCTGTGCTATTTTCATTGTGAATAAATAAAAAGAAACACTAACCTGGATTTTTTTTCGAGCGTCACTCTGACAGTATGTGCTGAAGATGCGGCGGATTTCTTAGGAGCTAAAATTTCGGGAAAAATTGTGAGTTTGTATGTGCGCAAATGCATAGTCAAAAATGAATTCATTCCGGGCTTTAATGTGTAAAACGCACAAAGATCTAATTATTAGGCACGCAGTAAAGGGGGGAGTGGCACATGGATAATTTCGACCAACTGGGGTTTTATAACCAACACGGACATGTTTGCATTTTGCCACCATGAAAGTGGAGCCAACGAGACCATTATTTTTATCCTACGCCCTCGGGGTTAGCAGCGCAACACCGAAGTCGCTACGCACTTTCCTGTTATTCGCGATGAGCACGCGATTTAAATGGAGTGGTAAATATAGCTCCATAGAAGTAAGGCAGGCCACGATATATTGGCTTTCGAGCAGTAGATGAGCAACAAGAAGCTCGGTGAATTGCCAGCTGTCACAGGCGATATGACGAGCGCAATGAAAGCGCCGGACTGTGCGAGAATACGCTAGCAGACGACATTGTCGATACTAGTCTCGATGTGGCCTTCAAAATCTTCCTTTACACAATACTTTGTTAAATACAATCCTTTTCTGTTATAATGAAAGAACCATGTCCGTAAAAAACCCTTGATAACACGGACCGCCTCAAAAGTAGCGAATATGAGAGCAGCCGGTCTGCTAGAAAAGGTCGCTGTGGCGACACCTGGTGGCGTCAACGGAAAGAGGCACGCGCGCCCCTTTCCGGTCGTGACACTAGGACATTATTCTAGTACACTATATGCCCGACCGTGGGAACAAGGAGACGAAGCGGAAGTACATCTCTCTTGCTTCGGTGCGAAGTAAATCGAAAAAGCATGCAGACATTCCTTTCGTGTGTTTCATTATTTCTCTAAACTTGAATTCGTCAATTCAAGCAACAGATCACAGAAATATCAGATGTTGCCTTGAATAATTATAGAAGTCACGTGCTTCTACGAGCGACATCACGCTGCGGACACGAGCACGTAGGCGCAGGGACACGAGGGCGTCACCGTCCGGCTTGGAGCGCGGCGGCCGCGAGGAGAAGGAAAAACGGCGTTTGGTGTGAAATTTGAGACCGTTCCGCGGCGCCTAACGATGCAATTCTTTGCAAACACGATGGTGAGCGCGCATTGTATGCTCTGCGCTTGTCAGCTCAATATGTCTAGACCTGGTGAGGAGCCCATTAAGAGGAAGCTTTAGCGCGGGTCATCTTATCTAAATAAATGGAAAAGGAGAATTGGTTTTTCTCGTCAACCACTGCACCAAATGTGACGAGGTCTGTTGCACTTAACAGAAAATCTTAAAATCTAATTACTGTTAATTTTAATTTTCAATTAAGTCGTCAGTCTTTTCTTAAAAATTGTCAAAAATCGAAAATTTTCTGTAAACGACACTACAACGTTTACAACTCCGTAACTCAGGAATGAAAGATGATATCACAATTCTGTAAATTGCATCTAATAGTACATCTCAAGCGGACAAAGTTCATATGTCACACATGATTCTCAAAAAAAATTAGTAATATGGAAATACAACTGCAGAACACTTGTACACGACGTAATAAATTCACATAAGATATAAATTGGCACATCGAATTTGTCCGTTTTGAATGATCTAATGGATGCCGTTTACAGAACCTCGATATCTATTCTTAATGCAGAGCTATTAATGTGTAAACTTCGTGCTTCTATTCTTTTTCGAACTTCCAAATTATTGATACTCTTTCAAAGAAATTCAGGCCCTAAATTGAAATTACGTTTCCATCAGTCACTAGAATTTAACTTTCACTCTCAAATGCAACAAATTTCAGTAAAATCGCTCAAGGGGTTATCTCAGGAAAGCGTTGTTGTGTTTTACATGTATTTGAATAGGCCGCGTCGGAGTTGGGCTCGAGGAGAGCTTTCTCTTAAAGGACCCCTCACCAGGCCCCATAGCAAATTTTGGTTATTTTGGTTATACACTGAAAGCTGTTACGTGTTCTCTAGGGAACGTCCTGCCGCAAAAAATGCTCAAATCTCCTGATTAATACCCGAGATATATTTCAGTGCCGCGAACCCATGATTTCAGGAGACGAGCTCCATTGAATAGCGAGACACTCTCTCCACACGCCCCGTGTAGCCTCCGCAAGCGAAATTCCCTCCCTGCGTTCTCCCATACCGGACCTCGAAGATCACCTGACGCATACGCCACGGGCCCCGCCTACAATTTTTTTTCCTCACTTTATTTCTTCTTTTTTTTTTGCGGCCCTGTGCACGGGCTATTGTGATTGTCTGGTTTCGCGCAGAGCACGATTTTTCGCGCTGTGCACAAGGACACATGACTAGCGGTATAATTCAGTGCTACACGAATTCTGAGGCAGAAAGAGCGGATCGCAGAGCATGATCATGCGCTGGAACACGGCAGAAAATGGCATAGTTTCGGTACCTGCGCACGTCATCGCACGACCGTGGGAACAACCAGACAAAGCGGAAGTACCTCTCTCTTGCTTCGGTGCGAAGTAAAACGAAAAAACACGCAGTTATTACGTTTGTGTGCTTTATTATTTCTGTAAACTTCAATTCTTTAATTCAAGCAGCAGATCACACAAATAACAGATGGTGCCTTGAATATTTCTCGAAGTCACGTGTCACCACGAGCGACGTCACACTGCGGACCCGATTACGTAGGCGCAGGCACGCGAGTACGACACTGTCCGGCTTGGAGCACAGCGACCGGGAGGAGAAGGGAAAGCGGCGTTCCGACTGAAATTTCAGACCTTTCCTCGGTGTATTAGCGATGTAGTTATTTGCAAACGCGGTCGTTGGCGCTAATTGTATGCTCTGCCCTTGTCAGCACAAAATGGCTAAACCTGGTGAGGGGCCCTTTAAGTGCGCCACGCTTGCAGCACCCCACTGGCGCTGCGGGAGACTACAGCCTTGCTCATTGGCCACTGGAAGTAGTAAGCCTTTATTAAGCCTACGTTCAAAACGCTCTCACCCTCACGGTGTACCACAATGCAACGCTTTATTTTCACGGGCGGCCACGGGTGGCGCTGCATGTACCAGCGGCCACGCGCTCGCAGTGTCGTGTTTCAATCCGTGAGCCCTGTACATGACCTATTTTAATTGAATGCT
This sequence comes from Dermacentor andersoni, assembly GCF_023375885.2. Taxonomy (NCBI): domain Eukaryota; kingdom Metazoa; phylum Arthropoda; class Arachnida; order Ixodida; family Ixodidae; genus Dermacentor; species Dermacentor andersoni. The sequence continues at coordinate 169,049,495 of NC_092814.1, read as the reverse complement.
TTGCATCCAATTGGCTGTCTCTGTTTCTCTCATTTCCTTTGTGATGACTCCTGGTTGTCTATTTACACTTTCAATTACCCTGTACATGGACGCCAAGTTTCTTGACCTCTTCCCCCATTTTAGTCCACGCTTTTCAGGTATATATACTTGTGCACTTAGCCGCCGATTTACTACAGCGAAGCTGTATCTGTCGAGCCGTGTAGACCGAGAATTTCTCCCCATACGTGGGCCGATCCCGAAGATTGTGCAATACCGGGCCGACCCGCGGCGGAGGTGAAGCAGGCGTTAAGCACTCCGGCAACTTGCAAAAAACCATCCATGTGGCCCCGATCCCGCAAACGGGGAACGTTTCACCGGAGCAACGGCCAGGTTTTAGAGAGAGTTTGTGGGAAACCAATTTTGTGGGGCCTGTGTTGCGTGTGACCGCTTGCGGTTTTCGAGTGACCTCACAACCAATACTGCACTGTGGGACATCGACCAACGCACGGTCCCCTTGGCGACGTTGAAGCAGTGTGTGCCCCCGGAGTGCGGTTACGTGCGCGTCTGTACTACGTGCAGGGTTTCATTAGTAAAAGGTGTCGTGCCGCATTTTGCAACAATACATGGGTATGTATACCCCCAGTCCCTCACCTTCCCAGGCTCAACATCGTGGAGGAGCGACTAGTAGCGCCTCGCCATCCATTTATGTACATAAGGCGTTTGACGCATAGCAATACACAGTTCGCCATTAAGAGGAAGCTTTAGCTCGGGTGCTCCTATCTAGATAGATGTAAAAGGAGAATTCGTTTTTCTCGGCAACCACTACACCAAACTTGACGAGGTTTGTTGCATATAAAAGAAAAAAAAAAACGTAAAATCTAGTGTCGGTTGATCTCAAATTTTTTTATTTAGGTCGTAAATTTTTTTGCTAGAAATTGGCAAAGATCACAAATTTTCAGAAAACGAAACTATCAAGCTCACAACTCCGTAACTCAGCAATAAAAGATATCACAATTATGTGAATTGCATCTCATAGTAGATCTAAAGCGGACAAAATTGATATGTTACACATGAGTCTCAAGAAATTTAGCAATGTGTAAATACAGCTTTTGCAGAACCCTTGTACCTAACGTAAACGATTCACGTAATATATAAATTGACATATCGAATTTTTCCGCTTTGAATGATCTAATGGATGCCGTTTACAGAACAGTGTCATCTATTCTTGACAGAGAGTTATTTGTTTGTAAACTTCGTGCTTCTATTCTTTTTCCAAACTTATGAGTTTCTGAAAATCTTTATAATAAAATTCATGCCCTAAATCAAAATTGCGCTTCCAACATTCACTAGAATTTACCTTTCTCTCTCAAATGCAACAACTTTCATTAAAATGAGTCCAGGGGTCATCTCAGAAAAACGTTTTTGCGTTTTACATGTATTTGAATAGGCCGCGTCATAGTTGGGCCCGTGCTAAAGCTTCCTCTTAAAGGGGCCACATGCACAGTTTCGCTGGTCATCCACTTTCACAGAGTGAAATGGCAGCGATTTTTTTTTTCATTTATCTTCCTTAGCCTTTCTTTAAAGCTATGTTTCTCTGCTCTTCTCCGAATTCAAAAGACGCCCAGCCCATGTCAACCAGCACTGTCTCATTTGTCGTATTACCGTGGGCTCCAAAGGCCAACCGGCACACCGATATTTGGTTAACTTCCAACCCCGACAAGATATCCGATTTTAAGAACAGAATGACATTTTCGAACGTTACCGCTGGAACCATTGCGCCTTTCCAGATCCCACGCACAATCTCATATCTATCGTGACTCCAAAGTGCTCTAAGTCTTTCCTTCGTTTATGTATACGCCGAGGTACTTATATTGCTTGATTAGGGGCATGACTTGCTGCTGAATTGACGCCACGTGATTACTCGTTTCTTCATTAAAAAACAATATTTCCAATTTCTCTGCGATAAACTTAAGGCCTAGATTTGCCACTGCGTTGCAGTACGTATTCGCAAGTGTTTGTAAATATCTTGCATTGACTTCTAGTAGCAATACCTGTATGTCGTCCACACACATCAGTCTGGGGACCGTCTGTTGCATCATTTATCCATTACGCAGGAAGGATAAATCAAACCCCAATTCACTGTTTTCCAGTCGTCTTTCTATGCCATTAGCATAAATCATGAATGATAATGGAGACAGAGGACACCCTTGCTTCCGTCCTTGGTGAATTTCCACTACTTCATAATATTTTCGACCTTTACTCCTACTCACTTGTCTCTATCTCCCACAACAGCTCCGCGAAATTAGCACCTGTGTCTTCGTGCTTGAGGTTACCCCATAACAATTCCCTGTCTATGCCGGCGTAGGCTCCTTTAATATCTAGAAATGCTATCAATAAAGGCATATTCTGAGCTACTGAAATCTGTATGCATTGATCGAGTTAGTCGACAGATATCGTCTAAGCGTGTGCTTAGTCTGAACCCATTCAGTAGTTCCCCCAGTACATCACTCTTCTCCACCCGCCGTGGTTGCTCAGTGGCTATGGTGTTGGGCTGCTGAGCACGAGGTCGCGGGATCGAATCCCGGCCACGGCGGCCGCATTTCGATGGGGGCGAAATGCGAAAACACCTGTGTACTTAGATTTAGGTGCACGTTAAAGATCCCCAGGTGGTTGAAATTTCCGGAGTCCTCCACTACGGCGTGCTTCATAATCAGAAAGTGGTTTTGGCACGTTAAACCTCATAATTCCTACATCACTCTTCTCCACCCCCTTTAACAATTCTATTTCAGGGTTAACAGGGGGTTTTACGTAACTTGAATCAAGGATTTAAGAAAAGCAGTTAACCGTAGCGGAATGAAATCAATGACGTATGGATTGTCGTCATGTGGCTCTCCTTAGGGTATTTTTATATTCCACTTAATTAATTAGCTAAGATCTATTATGCAAAATTTCAATGTTCACTGTAGAGCCAAGTGCGTTATCGTTATGTTGTAGAGGGGATCCAGAAACGACCGATCAATTTTTTTTGTTGCAACGTACATGCTGCGCGGTGACATTTTTGGGCGTTTAAAGAAAGTCCGCGAAATATGAAATAGACCCACGTGATTGCGCCCATGCACTATCGTATCGCAGAGTTTTCAACCGTGCTTCGAGCGAAAGAACCGTGCGCGATGAGCGTGGCGAAGTGAACGGCCGTGGCTCTAGGCATCGGCTTCACAGTGCGTCAGCATCTTCGACGCTGGCACAAGCAAAGGAAGTGCCGTCGTCCCTGATAAGCGATCGGCTCGAAGCACGGTTGAGAGCGCTGCATTACGATAGCACATGAGTACAGTCCCGTGGTTTAATTTCATGTTTCAAGAACTTTCTTTAAACGCCGAAAAATATAACCATGCTGCATGTGCAATGCTAGAAAAAAATTGCATCAGTCGTTTCTTGATCCCCTCTACAACGTAACGATAACGCATTTTGGCCCTACAGTGAACATTAAAAATTTCGCATAAATTATCATAGATATCTGATTCAGCTGAATATAAAAAAATACTCTAAGGAGCGCCGCATGACGGCAAACCATATGTCATTGGTTTCATTCGGCTGCGGTTAACCGCTTTTCTTAAATCCTTGGTTCAAGTTAGGTGACACACCCTGTACATATTACCGAGGTTACTGTAACTGGCTGCTATGAGCTCGTCTTATCCTTATCACCTTTGCCTTTGTATATGAGGTTCATCTCGCTTTCACGCCATCTAACCGGAATGTTCCTCGTTGTAATTACTTGCTCTATTGCATTAGTCAGAAGTGCCTCGCGCTTTGGACCGAGGTTTTTGATTAGCTGTATAGGGATTTTATCGGGTCCTGCGGCCTTAATATTAGTGACATTTTTTTTTCAACTTTTTTCACTAAAAGTTTTCTATGCTAAATTTTGATCTTTCAGGCTCATTTGTTATTGCTGCATTTGTTTTAGTCTCAAATACATTTTCTTCCATGCCGAAGTTATCAATAATAACGTCTATGATGTACCGAAGCCCATCGTCTCCTTCGAAGATGTTACCGTCTTCATCCCTTATAGCGTTTGCGAATTTTTAGTTGGAGTAAGTTTGTGCACTTAGTTATCTCTCGCAGGAGCTCACCTGTCACCCTTTTTTTTCTCGGTATCTGTTCCATCTAAGGAGCACCTCTTCTTCGAGTGATCCCAACGTTCTGGCTTTTCGATTATCTCTTGACGCCTGCATGCGCTTTTCTGTAGCTTGCTTTATTTACTTGTTCCACCACTTACGCGGTTTCCTCTTTCCATTCCAACAATTTTTTTGCCGTGTTTGTCATATTTCTTACAGCATAATGCCTAACAGTTCCTCATATTCCCAGACTGTTGTAGGAAACGCCTCTATTCCCTTCTCCATATTTCTTGCGATCTCCATTATTTGATTTTCTTTCATTTTTAGAAATTCTGATGGTATTGGTCCATGTTTTTCTTTAGTATCTCTCCGAAATATTAAGGCTAAACCTCAATGATCGCTACACAGGCTATTGTTTATTTATTTATTTATTTATTTATTTATGAATACTGCGATCTTGTACACAAGATCATAGCAGGTGGGAAACATTGTGTTAAGATACAGAATTTCAGACACAAAGAAAACAAAATTGCACATAGAATTTCAACAAGAGAATACAGCGACAAGGTCAATTAACAACAATCAATTCAAATGCTCTTGAAATGAATGTAATGATGTCTGTCTGACAACATCATCCGTGAGGTTATTCCAATCACTGATGGTCCTTGGAAAAAAGGAATATTTAAAACAATTAACTCGCGGATTTAATGGTGTTATAGAAAGAGAATGGCGATTTCTAGTTTGGTACCCCGAGGAATAGGTAAGGATATTGGAGGTGTCAACTTTGAGATTATTATTAATTAATTGATAGAAAAACTTTAAGCGACATATGCGATTTCTGTTAGGAATAGAGGGTAAACCACTTTTTTTTGAGGAGGTCACTGACTGATGCTCGCCCGTAAGTGTTATATATAAACCTTACTCCTTTCTTTTGGATTCTTTCAAGTTTATTTATGTTTACCTTTGTAAAAGGGTCCCAGATAATTACTGCATATTCTAAGATTGGTCTAATAATAGTGTTGTAGGCAAGGAGGCGTGTAGCAGGGGTCGCTAGCTTAAGCGAGCGTCGTAAGAAAAAAAGCTTTCGGAGAGCGGTTGCTGAAACATAGTCGACATGCCTGGTCCAAGAAAGGTTATCAGAGATCCATAGACCTAGATACTGTTGGAATCGCACCGCTGGCACGAGTTGTTGGGGTCTCGGTGCTGACGCCCGTTATTGCCAACGGGTCGCAAGCCCCAAGGGTAGCGTTGGCCTGGCGGCCTGGGGCACTGGAAGCATCCGAAGGTCCCGGCAAAGCAAGAGAAGACTGGTAACAGAACAACTTGTTTATTCTAACATAGCAAAAGAGCGGCCGGTCAGGTCGACCGAAGTGGAGAGACGGGAGAGCACGCAACTCAACAGTACAAATCGGAGCCTCTCTCCTGGCGTCCGGGGGCAGCTGCTCTTATACTCCCGGCGTCGCGGTCCAAAAGGGAAGGAGGGAAGGTCACGGGATGAAGGTCACGGGACGGCGCAGCAGGAGCCCACGACGGCGCGAACTGTCGGGCCGAGAGACCTGCTGAACCGAGTGTAGTGACGCATCGCCAACCCTCACCCACACGACGGCGCGAACTGTTGAGCCGAGAGACGTCCAGGCTCCTCATTCGGGGAACTCCGCTCCCCGGCTGCCGCGCTTTGACAAGCGAGGGCACACACACACACACGCACACACGAAGACACGTGGCACTGAAACACGCCTGGACACGCTTGGCGGGTAGGCGTTGCGGCGGCGTCGAACAGGTCAAAATGTCCGCCGTTTTGAACAAAGCCCCGGCGTCCGTTGCATCCGCGCCGGCATTACCGCGCGTTGTAGGCGAAACGTAACAGACCGCCCCGCCGGGGGAAGGAGATCCCGATGGTCAGGGGACTGCATCCGCTGTCCGGAGGGATGTCGCTCGATGATGCTCATAACCGAAGTTGGGCGTCCCTGGGCGTTTCTTGAGCGCAGCGCACAGAGAAGGCCTCGTTCTCACGTTCAGGTGCACACAGGACACTGCAAAGTGACTTCGGGAGAGTTGACATTTTTGTTCTCGTTTCCGGCAAGCGTTAGAACCACGCCAAAAGTCAACCGCTCAGTCAGCAAGCACGGCACAACCCTCACTAAGCCCTGCCAGGCTCTTCCCCCTTTTATACTGCTGCCTAGTTCCTTACAGTAGTTTAGCAGCACTCAGAACGCGTCCACAAATCGGAAAAATTGCACTAAAAAGCACATCATCACTTTGAAACACTACACAAAAGCAATAAGTTAAAAATCCTGCCTCAGGAAGAAAAACATCAGTAACAAACAATTTTGAGGCTGATTCCCACGTTAGGGGCTTCGACTTAAGCCATCGGCGTTACCGTTGAGACTCCCTTTTTTGTAACGCACCTCAAAGGAATATTGTTGCAAAGCGAGGCTCCAGCGCAGGAGGCGGCCATTTTTGGGAGAGATGGTCTGCAGCCATTGGAGAGGGCAGTGATCCGTTTCAATGATAAACCTCGAGCCAGCTAGGTAACATGACAATTTCTGAACGGCCCACACGATACACGCACACTCTTTCTCGGTGGCGCTATACGCCTGCTCACGACTGGTCAGCTTACGACTAGCATACAGGACCGGCTGTTCTACTTCTCCATTTTCCCGTTGGCACAGTACAACGCCCATGCCTCGCTCACTAGCATCACACTGAACAACGAACCCTTTTGTGTAGTCGGGCGATCGTAGCACAGGTTGGCTTGTTAGGGCGCTCTTTAGGGCGCTAAAAGCTCTTTCCTTCGTCTCATCCCAGACGACTGTTTGCGGCTCTGTCTTTCTTAGAGCATTCGTCAAGGGAGCCGCGATATCAGAGTACCTGGGGATGTACCTCTGATAGTAGCCGGCGACACCTAAGAACGACCGAATATCGGTCTTCGTGCGCGGTTGCGGGAAGTCTCGCACAGCGGCCACCTTTATTTCAGAGGGGCGGCGTCGACCCCGACCAATCACGTGTCCGAGGTAGACAACCTCGGCCTGTGCTAACTGGCACTTGGGAGCCTTGACTGTCAAGCCCGCATCGCGCAGGCGGGTTAGCACTGCCCGCAAGTGCGCCATATGTTCCGGCCAGGATGCGGAGAATATCGCTACGTCGTCTAGATACGGTAAAGCGAATTCTTGCTGTCCCCGCAACACTTTATCCATGAGGCTTGAAAAGCAGTATGGCGCGTTCTTCAAACCAAAACTCAAAACTTTAGGACGGAATGTCCCCATGGGTGAAATGAACGCCGCATACCTACTAGCCTCTTCTGTAAGTGGAACCTGCCAATAACCCCTGACAAGATCTAGGTGGAAATAAACTGAGCGCTACTCACTCTCTCAAGGCGCTCCTCGATGTTAGGGATCGGATAAATTTGATCCTTAGTGATGGAATTAAGCCTGCGGTAGTCGACGCAAGGACGAGGTTCCTTGCCCGGTACCTCAACTAAAATCAAAGGGGAGGTATAATCACTCTCACCCGCTTCAATAACACCGAGCTGTAGCATTTTCTTTACCTCAGCCTCCATAATATCGCTCTGGCGGGGTGACACCCGGTACGCCTTGGATCGTACTGGCTCTGGGGAGGTAAGTTCTATGTCATGAGTAAGGACAGAAGTCCTACCAGGCCTCTCAGAGAACAGACCTTGAAACTCTTGTAAGAGCTGGTGTAGTTCTGTTTTCTGCTCAGGCGACAGCGATGCTTTACTTATTAAGTCACTAATGACTTGATCGGTGTCTTTCCTGTTCGTCACTGAGCCTAGTCCTGGAAGCTCGACCGGAAGCTCTTCTAACTTTTCCGCATCGGGAATTTCCTCTCCAGTATCTGGTGCCTTTAACGCTACAGGCTCAATTTTATCCCGTTCGGGCGTGCTCCGAATACCAGCTTGCTGCGCCTCTGACCCTTTCTCATCGTTCAACAACGTCGGCCCCGCAACTACCGCCTTTGCAGCGAGCTCCCGAACCTTCGATCTGGTTAAGGCCTGAACGCTAGCCTCACCAAACAAAAGCCCCTTCTCGCGCAGGAGGTGATCGGACCTGTTCGAAAATAGGTACGGGTACTGGGGGGGCAGCATAGATGACACTGCGGCCTCCGTCTCAAGTGCTCCGAAAGGTCCTTCAATAAGCACTTTTGCTACCGGCAGACACACGCTATGAGCTTCCACTGCTTGCTTGATCCATGCGCACTCGCCCGTGAACATATCGGGTTCTACGTAAGAGGGATGAACTACATCCATCGTAGCTGCGGTATCGCGAAGCACTCGGCACTCTTTCCCGTTCACGAGGAGGTCTCGCATGTAAGGCTCGAGAAGCTTGATGTTCTCGTCAGTGCTGCCTAATGAAAAAAACACGACTTTTGGTTTTGTTTCTGGGCACTGCGCGGAAAAGTGACCCGGCTTCTGGCACGTATAACACAGGCGCGCTTGCCTCGCCTCGAACCGCTTTCTGCGTTCGGCTTCGGCTGCCGCCGTCTCCTTACGTTCGGTCGGACACTGCGCCGAAAAGTGACCCGGCTTCTGGCACGTATAACACACGCGCGCTTGCCTCATCTCGAACCGCTTTCTGCGTTCGGCTTCGGTTGCCGCCGTCTCCGTACGTTCGGTCGGACTGCTTTCACTCGCATCCGCACTACGTGTATCCCCCTTTGCTCTCATGGGTGTGAACTTCGGCCTCTCAAACTTGGAGCCAAATTCACCCTTTTGACCGTCCTTAGCTCCGCGAGCCCGACGCGTCACAAACTCCTCGGCTAACTCAGCGGCTCTAGCCACCGTACTAACGTCTGGCCTATCCAAGACCCAGTACCGCACGTTCTCAGGTAACCGACTATAAAACTGTTCTAGCCCGAAACACTGCAGAACTTTCTCGTGGTCACCAAACGCTTTCTCTTCTTTGAGCCACTCCTGCATGTTTGACATAAGCCTGTACGCAAACTCTGTATATGACTATCTTCTGCCTTTCTCATTTTCCCGAAACTTCCGACGGAACGCCTCCGCTGACAGCCGGTACTTTTTTAGCAGACTCGATTTCACTTTGTCGAAATCCTCTGCCTCCTCTCTCTCCAAGCGAGCGACTACGTCGGCCGCCTCGCCGGGTAGCAAAGTGAGCAAGCGCTGTGGCCACGTTTCCCGAGAGAACCCCTGCTTCTCGCACGTTCGCTCAAAGTTAACCAGGAACAAACCAATGTCCTCTCCAAGCTTAAACGGCCGCATCAGGTCAGTCATTTTGAACAATACTCGTTCTCCTGCACCGTGTGCCTGACTTCCATTACGAGCGCGTTCCATCTCTAACTCGAGACGCTTCATTTCCAAAGCGTGTTGACGGTCGCGCTCTTCTTTTTCTCTCTCTTTTTGTTCTTTAAGTTCGCGCTCATCTTTCTCTTTCTGTTCTTTACGTTCGCGCTCATCTTTCTCTTTCTGTTCTTTAAGTTCCCGCTCCTGTCTTTTTGCCGTCTCCCTCTCCTCAATGGTCTCAAGGCATTCCGACAGCTCGTCATCCTCAGCTTCTAACTCAAGAATAGCCCTTAGCAGTTCTGGTTTTCTGAGTTTGTCTGAGACATCCAGACCCAACTCTCTCGCAAGCTCCAGCAATTTCGGTTTGCGCAACGACTTCAAATCCATGGCTGCTCTGAATGCTGCTTTCTCTACTGCCTACTATTGTCTTGCCGCAAACTAACCCGGTAGCAACGACAACCACAATTACCAGCTCTGTTTCTAACACTAACAAAAGCCTGGCAAAACTCAGAAGAAGAAAGTCCCGCACTCACCAAACCTCGCAGCCAAGACTTCAGCGCAGTCGTTCCGCTGCAGGCAACCAGTCATCACACAGGGCTCGTTGCACTGCTCCCGGATGGTCGTTGAGCTGCTCAGCATACAGTCAACCGCATCTCTTCGCTGCTGGCCTCCGTTGTCGCGATCTCACCGCTGGCAACCAGATGTTAGAATCGCACCGCTGGCACGAGTTGTTGGGGTCTCGGTGCTGACGCCCGTTATTGCCAATGGGTCGCAAGCCCCAAGGGTAGCGTTGGCCTGGCGGCCTGGGGCACTGGAAGCATCCGAAGGTCCCGGCAAAGCAAGAGAAGACTGGTAACAGAACAACTTGTTTATTCTAACATAGCAAAAGAGCGGCCGGTCAGGTCGACCGAAGTGGAGAGACGGGAGAGCACGCAACTCAACAGTACAAATCGGAGCCTCTCTCCTGGCGTCCGGGGGCAGCTGCTCTTATACTCCCGGCGTCGCGGTCCAAAAGGGAAGGAGGGAAGGTCACGGGATGAAGGTCACGGGACGGCGCAGCAGGAGCCCACGACGGCGCGAACTGTCGGGCCGAGAGACCTGCTGAACCGAGTGTAGTGACGCATCGCCAACCCTCACCCACACGACGGCGCGAACTGTTGAGCCGAGAGACGTCCAGGCTCCTCATTCGGGGAACTCCGCTCCCCGGCTGCCGCGCTTTGACAAGCGAGGGCACACACACACACACGCACACACGAAGACACGTGGCACTGAAACACGCCTGGACACGCTTGGCGGGTAGGCGTTGCGGCGGCGTCGAACAGGCCAAAATGTCCGCCGTTTTGAACAAAGCCCCGGCGTCCGTTGCATCCGCGCCGGCATTACCGCGCGTTGTAGGCGAAACGTAACAATACTTATATTCTGTGACTTCATGAAGAAAATTATTATTAGCAGTGTAGTAATATAGAAGAGGGATATTTTTAAGTGTTATCCTCATAAATACGGTTTTTTCAAAGTTAATTGACATTTGCCACTTCTCACACCAAGAAACTATTTTTGCAAAATCATTATTCAGCCTAATTTGATCATCAGTCGAACTTATTTTCTCATACAGCACGCAGTCGTCCGCATATAACTTAACACGTACTGACAGGTTTTTAACAATATCATCAATAAACATTAAAAACAGTAGGGGGCCGAGGACGGATCCCTGGGGAACACCAGAATCGACAGGAACGTAATTGGAGCAAGTTCTATGCAGTTCGACAAACTGACGGCGATCAGATAGGTACGATTGTATCCATGTTAATATCTGTTTATTATTTATAATAAAACTGAGTTTGTGAAGTAGTTTCTTGTGCGAAACCTTATCGAAAGCTTTTCGAAAGTCCATAAAGATAACATCAGTTTGTTTTCCTTCGTTGATTGCTGTCGCAAAATCATGGATTGTTTCGACCAGTTGAGTGCATGTGGAATACCCTCGCCTGAACCCGTGTTGAACAGCTGCCAGTACATTATGCTCGTCGAGGAAATTAGTTAGATGCTTATGAATGATGTGTTCCAATAATTTGCACGTTGTCGAAGTTAATGAAATAGGGCGATAACTTTCAATACACGTCTTCTCTCCACTTTTATGCAAAGGCTTAATCCTAGCAGTTTTCCAATCACACGGTAGAACACCTTCTTTTAATGATCGAGTGAATAGGACGCACAAATACTTTGAACACCACTCTGCATACTGTTTAAGGAAGGCATTCGGTATATCATCTGGTCCAGGTGATTTCTTAATATACCATGTTAGTTACCATGTCTGTCTATCATTATTTGGTCAATGAACGACAAGAAAGGAAACTGAGGGCCCGATTTTTATTGGTCATACTATAAGAAGCCAACAAACTAAGACACAAAGGACAGCATAGGGGAAATTTCATGTACTGATTAACTGAATCAAACAAATGATAAATTAATGGAAATGAAAGTAAATGAATAAACAAATGGCCGCAGGTGGTGCACGATGCCATGTCTTCGCATCACGCGCGCAATGCTCTTACCATTTGAGCTACCGCGGCGCCGTTTTCCCATCTAATTTCTGGGATATTTCTCTTTATGAACTAGAACTAAACCCGGAAGTGTTAGTCAGCGCCACACTTTATGACCTTGACTATGGTCTAGTCATTAGTAAACCGTTTCTGAGACTAAGGCGAAGTCGATATATGACTCTGTTTCCGCATTGCCACCTTACCTGTCCATGACGCTTATTCTCCCTGTTAACTACCGTAAGGTTCTGTTCAAAGCATAGATCCAGCACTATAAAATCGTTGTAATCAATATAACCATCTAAATCCTACATGTGCGCATTCCTATCTCCGACTAATACCACCTGGCCCTATTTCTTTAACTAAATTAATAACTTCTTTTTTTAAATCTAAGCTATCACTACCTGTCCATACGTAAGGTACTCCAAGCCACGTATTTTTGCCTTGCCATGTGCCGCTAAACCATAAATGTTCCTTACATGTCTCTTTTACCTTTTTGCCATTTCATATCTCGCCTAATTAACAGGCCTTTGCTCGACACAGTCATTCTGTTGCCCCCCTCTCGTACATACTTGTCAGTAACAGGCGGCTGCTCCAAATTTCGTAGACGCGTTTTGGTGAAGTCGTACACGCTAATACCTTCGTGATTCAGCTACGTTTGAATTTCCAGTCATTTTTCCTGCTTGAACCACCCTGCTTGTTATTGTAACAAATTATACGTTTTCTATGCTTATCTTTTGTGCGTCTTTTCTCAAATCCTTGTGGCCTAATTCTGCTCCTTGTCTGGTATGTCGCTATATTCAATACTTAATCTCCCTTCCTGATCGCCTGGGGCCCGCCCAAAGAAGCTACTGCCTGTGCGGCGAATCTATGTCGAGCCAGTGTTGCTACACTACCGCTAAAATGTATCCCGTCACGCACAAGAGCGCCTTCGCCGCCTTCTCGGTGATCTTCTCGCCTAATGTCAATGACCGTAAAATGAATAGCCTTAGCTAGCGTCCAAATTTCCGTGTTTAATGCAAGCACTGCTCTTTTAATTGCGTACCCTTGCCTTTCAACCATACGCACCGTGCACACTGCGATTCGCACTTCCTTTGAAACATTCCGCAGATCGGTGGCCCCTTTGGCTTTTTGCTTCGCGATCCCTGTCCCCCTTCCCTGCAGTACCTCAATAACTTCGACCATTATCACCACTAGGTGCCTCTCCTCGATTGTGTCCCTCCATTGTATCCTATCCTCCTTGCGCCGAAAGCTGCACCTGAGGTTACGATGCCCTCCCCCTTGTCTTATCCTCACCATTCGCTGTGTTGTCCTCTTCCGCGGCGGGCACGTCAGTGGTAGCCGCTTCGTGACCATCACTCCCAGCCACTGCTTTCCGGCATGGTAGTTTCGGATTCCTCACCTGTTTTCGCTTTGAAGCTAGCCCTGTTCGCGGTGCTCGCATCGTAGTGTTTACCATTGCTTTGCGGAACGGTGGCCCTCAGCTTAATTTCTATGTTGGCTTGCTTATTTGCTAACACTTTCCGTGGCCTCTGCTCGCTCTGGCGTTCCTTTTCTAGCTTCTTTATCCCTTTAGTTAGCTTATACTCCTCGAGCTCTAGACGGTCTAGTCGTGACGCTGACACACACATCCTAGAGATAAGAACTACGCTCCTTGCATCGCGTATTGACTCAAACCGCGTTTCTTCCAGAGCGTAGGAACGCTCACATTCAGAACAACGCCCAGTTGGGTTCTTCCTAGTACCGACCATTATCTTGCACTAACAAGCTAGGCGCCGTACAAAAGTAACCCTATTTGGAGAAGAAAACTACAATTATTCGTTACCTACTTAAATATAACCAAGAAGACCAAGTAACCGAAAAGAATGAAAAATATATAAATTGCTCGCCTAACCTAACACTTCTAACAACCAAATCAGCGAAAAATAAAATAAAGGACTTATCGCTTTGGCGCGATGCTCCTGTTGTGCTGAGAAGACACTTCCAATCGGCACGTCTGTTCACTTCGGCGTCATTCTCTCGAGTACAGTACAGCACAGACACCTAACATACAGTACAGCGCACAGACACGTACAGTGCCGCGTACGTACGTGCATCTACATACAGATACAGACACGTACATAGAGACAAGTACACTACAGCGCAGACACGTAACGCCGCTTGAACACAACGACCTGAAACTGCCACCTACAGCAGCAGATGTCACGGATATTGCACCTGCAACGGACGAAGTGTATGGCCAGACCCGGAGGCAGTGCAATATATTGGTGACCCGTGATAAACTCTATTGCTTAAGTACAACGCATAGTAATGTTTTATGGTTGTGTTGATGTGCATAAACCTTTTTGTGATGCTTTAAAATGCGTTGAAACTGTTTACAGTTTCTTTCTGTGTGTATTCTGTTCAGAAACAGCATCTGCTTTGTAAGCTGCATGAGTCAATCCCGCAGTCAGTTTAGTACCAGGACATGGTCCAATAAGGGACTCAGTACAATTCATGTGATAGACTCACATAAGGATCCTTCCATGAAGGTCGCTTATATCGGCTCAGACAATTTAAAAAAGAAATAAAATAAAACTAATAAATGTAAATATCCCATCATCAGACTTGAATTAAGCCTCGTCATCTTTTCTACTCCTGGATGCTGTGCGTAACTAGGCTGCGTCTAGTGTAATAAAAAGAGGAGTAAAATTTTGAATACGTTTATTTAGCACGAAGTGATCACTATTGGCCGCCTGCTTTCGCTAATGTTACGTTAGCTGCCACGATTGGCTGGTACCTCTTCTCTCGAACCGCTGTAGCATACGATTGACCGCGATAGATTAGAGGAAGGCTCGGACCGAAAGCAAAAAAAAAAAAGTTGAATCTTTACACACTAGGACAAGAGAAAGTTATATGAAACCTTGTAACAAAAGCAGCTGCGGTCCTGATGGAGCAAAGTTCCCTTCTCGAAGCGTTCGTTCTAGGCATAGTCTTCTATTCTTAGACCACTGCTGATCGATTCAAGCATCCATCTTCATGCGAGCCTTTGTCTTATAGCTAACGACATGCTTTGTAAATTCGGTCAAACACACATTATCTCCTCTCGTCGTTGCCAGTCTGTAGAGAATGGCTCAGCTCTAGAAAGACGGCCGAAATAGGAAGCAAAAGTGGGGGAGGGTGAATGAGTGACCTGGGGCTTTATTCTCGTCACGCATGGTGGTTGCACGGCCGCGATTATCCGCCATGTTGACTCTCTCATAAGGCTGTCGAGAGGTCACGTGTTTTGAAATTTGTGACGGCAAGCGAAAGTTCTGCGAAATGCTATTCTGCGCTTTCATCAATCTGACGAAACCTGACGTGGAGCTGCAAGTCTTATCGACTAATACTTTTTTCTGGTACTTGGCAGATATATTGCGACGTTAGCGGTTCAAAGCGAAAGCTTGTGGTAGCGTGTAGAAGCTTGTACAATGCATCTGCAATTTCGCGAATAAGTGGTGGCGGTCCAAGCTATAGCCTGTGGCTGTCCAAGATAGCCTCCGTGTCAGCTTCCTGATTGGCTGAAGGAATATCCCGTGAGGAACGTCACGGGAAGGGCTGTTTCGTAAACGTCAATTTCACGTTGCGTGACGTTGCGTTGGGCCGTCATTGCAGAGAGTTTCCACCATAATTTGTGGTGTGACGAACCATGCGAATTATGCTAATGAACGGCCATATGCAATGGTGGCTGAGAGGCATACGTATCACTGCATGCCTCTCCGCATGTAACTGTCGCATGGCGGGAGTTACAAACTAGGACGTATCCGAATGCTGCACTCTTGCACATCATATATCCGGATTAAGACGGCAAGCTGGGCGAGTTGGTGATTGAACATGTTCCTATGGCGCTCGTGTTGTGTTCTGCCTCTCGTCCTTCGTCCGGGTTGCGCTACCCACCCATAGGAACATGTTCAATCACCAACTCGCCCAGCTTGCCGTCTTAACTGCGCTCGTGTTGTGTTCTGCCTCTCGTCCTTCGTCCGGGTTGCGCTACCCACCCATAGGAACATATATCCGGATATATATCAAACGGATAAATGCAACACATGTGAATCCAGAGCCACTCTGGAGCATATATTACGGGAATGCCGAGGGACATATAACAATAACGAGAACGCGGCCTCTAGCAACAGCCTTCGCACGCGCTGGGAAGCCGCGCTGCTCAGCCCCGCCCTCGAGGATCAACTATGGGCCGTCCAGCGGGCCGAGGATGCCACCAGGACCCAAGAACTCCTGGCCGTCACCCAGGCAAGGCCTTTGGCCCTCCCCACCAACTTGCAGGACACGCAGTAAAGTTATTTCCTCCTCCTCCATCACGCGTGCTCATAGCATTCGCATCGCTCTCGGGTGGGGTTGGCATTCGTGTTTTGGGCCATCATTTTTTTAAACACATCTATTTGAAATAATAGTTGAACATTACGAACCTTCTGCGACATTTTGTACTTTTCACTGCTGCGTTTGTGTTGTAATAAATATTAATTACTTGTCACATCATCAGTAGCTATGACAACGGCGGCTATATAAGTTATAGAAAGAAATGTACGCAAGAGGGCGACTTGAAGTTTCCTCTCGCGGTGCGAGTAAGCAGCAAAGTGAACAAGAGATTGCAGCGCCGGTGCTTGCGTCGCGCAAACGATACCTGTGGCGCGCGCAACACCGTCGCTGATATTGGGCCGGGATTCCGCCAGACGAGTCGGGTTTGAGTCACTTGCGTTTCGCGAGATAGCAATAACGCGGCCTTGAACGTCCGTCAAGTAAAGCCACCGCGTCGCCATCGTGCCGGGGTAAAAAGCACGCCAATGGTCGCTGCTTATGTGTTTCGGGTCGTCGTGTCATGCCGTGCGCGGTGCTGTGCGGATGCCAAAATGTGCTAGCACGCTCGGGCATTGTTAGGAGTGTTGATGTACGAGCACATTAGACACATTAGCGTTTCCCTTCAAAATTAAGTAAGGTACGTTGCAGATTAGCTCTAGAATAAAGGAAAATTCTACGTTTATTTCAGGCTAAAAGGAAACGGGGTCTACCAAAGTTCCGAGACCCTCCGTGCAATGAAGATGCTAAAGCAACGGCAACCCCTGATGATAATGAAGATAATAATGAATACATGTGTTTGTTGAATGTATTGCTATTTCTCATGCTGCATTTTCAATCCCTAACTGTTTTTTTTTTGTTCTGACAGATTTCAAGATTGATTAATTTCTACACTTCATTAAAGAAGGCAAGTCAACGCTAATTATAGCGCGAACCTTCTTTTCTACTCTGCGGCAGCTGAATAAATGCCGATAAAAAGGAAAAATGCTTCGGTACTCGGACATCTGCGATCCGGAAACCTCCAATATGATTCGCCTCATCAGTATTGCATTAGAACTTCAAAATCTGTTAAGCAATTCAAAACGGCTGGAAAAGTCGGTGAACAGCCCTGCGAATGCCTTGGCAGTCCGCTTCTTGCCCCCAGCAAGATGGCCGTCGCCGGCTTCACCCGATCCCATAGGCCGGTACAGGCGACTTACACTCCAGCAGTACTTCTTTAACCTCGTTGGTTAGCGCCAATATACGATGACTGATTCCGTTTCCCGGGGACACGCATTCTAGCTAATGAAGCAGACGACAGCTTGTACGCAGCAGACAATGGAAGCGAGAAGCGTTTTTAACGGAATAATTGCACGCCTTGAGCAAGCTGCTTTATTTTTACATAGGAGGAAAACTGTTTTGCTTTATCAAAGGCGATAGGTTCAGCTAGTGCTTGCATTCCATTTTCTTTTAGGCGAAACGTCGAATTTGCGTCACGTTGCGAAAGCATATCGGGGCCTTCAGCGCCATTTTGAAAGCGTCACGCCTACGTCACGCCTCGAAGAAAATGGCGGAATATTCAAAATAGAACCCCTGAAGTGAAGAGGGAGGCGAGGGCTGGCTCTGTGTGCATTTGTCGACGTTAGCGATAGCATTGCCGCGTACTACGGCTCAAATTAGTGTCAGCTGCTCGTCACGCCACCTAACGCGGAGACACAGCCAGGCGTGTCTGGAACTGTAACTGAGTCATTACTGAGTAACTGTCATTACTGTAACTGAGTAACTGAGTCATTACTGTAACTGAGTGCAGCGGTGGCGTAGAGGTAGAACACCCGCCTCGCGTGCAAGAGGTCCGTGGTTCGAATCCCGGTGCCGCGCAATTTTCCACCGGATTAAAAAAAAATAATAATAATAAATCCGCGTGTTGATAAAATTGCATAAACAGGCCTGGAGTGTGGCCTGATGCCGGTGACCAGAACCGGTAACGCACTCCCTCACCAGAGCAGGATTGGCCACCCTGGTGCAGTACTTGGCCACAACCTCCTATATGAACACTACAATCAAACCCCGGCCCTCAGTCCCCAGCAGCTGCGAAGCAACTGACCACGGCGGCGGTCAGACCTGCGACGCTGCAGAGGGTGCTAAGAATCCCTGGCTCCGGACAGGCCGCCATTGGAATATGAACCTGGCAACGTTTAACGCAAGAACATTATCTAGTGAGGCGAGTCTAGCAGTGCTATTGGAAGAATTAGAGGGCAGTAAATGGGATATAATAGGGCTCAGTGAAGTTAGGAGGCCAAAAGAAGCATATACAGTGTTAAGAAGCGGGCACGTCCTGTGCTACCGGGGCTTAGCGGAGAGACGAGAACTAGGAGTCGGATTCCTGATTAATAAGAGTATAGCTGGTAACATACAGGAATTCTATAGCATTAACGAGAGGGTGGCATGTCTTGTTGTGAAACTTAATAAGAGGTACAAAATGAAGGTTGTACAGGCCTACGCCCCTACATCCAGTCATGATGACCAGGAAGTCGAAAGCTTCTATGAAGACGTGGAATCGGCGATGGGTAGAGTGAAAACAAAATACACTATACTGATGGGCGATTTCAATGCCAAGGTAGGCAAGAAGCATGCTGGAGACAAGGCAGTGGGGGAATATGGCATAGGCACTAGGAATAGCAGGGGAGAGTTATTAGTAGAGTTTGCAGAACAGAATAATATGCGGATAATGAATACCTTCTTCCGCAAGCGGTATAGCCGAAAGTGGACATGGAGGAGCCCGAACGGCGAGACTAGAAATGAAATAGATTTCATACTCTGCGCTAACCCTGGCATCATACAAGATGTGGACGTGCTCGGTAAGGTGCGCTGCAGTGACCACAGGATGGTAAGAACTCGGATTAGCCTAGACCTGAGGAGGGAACGGAAGAAACTGGTACATAAGAAGCCGATCAATGAGTTAGCGCTAAGAGGGAAAATAGAGGAATTCCAGATCAAGCTACAGAACAGGTATTCGGCTTTAAGTCACGAAGAGGACCTTAGTGTTGAAGCAATGAACGACAATGTTGTGGGCATCATTAAGGAGTGTGCAATAGAAGTCGGTGGTAACTCCGTTAGACAGGATACCAGTAAGCTATCGCAGGAGACGAAAGATCTGATCAAGAAACGCCAATGTATGAAAGCCTCTAACCCTACAGCTAGAATAGAACTGGCAGAACTTTCGAAGTTAATCAACAAGCGTAAGACAGCTGACATAAGGAAGCATAACAAGGATAGAATTGAACAAGCTCTCAGGAACGGAGGAAGCCTAAAAGTAGTGAAGAAGAAACTAGGAATTGGCAAGAATCAGATGTATGCGTTAAGAGACAAAGCCGGCAATATCATTACTAATATGGATGAGATAGTTCAAGTGGCTGAGGAGTTCTATAGAGATTTATACAGTACGAGTGGCACCCACGATGATAATGGAAGAGAGAATAATCTAGAGGAATTCGATATCCCAGAAGTAACGCCGGAAGAAGTAAAGAAAGCCTTGGGAGCTATGCAAAGGGGGAAGGCAGCTGGGCAGGATCAGGTAACAGCAGATTTGCTGAAGGATGGTGGGCAGATTGTCCTAGAAAAACTGGCCACCCTGTATACACAATGCCTCAAGACCTCGAGCGTACCGGAATCTTGGAAGAACGCTAACATAATCCTAATCCATAAGAAAGGCGACGCCAAAGACTTGAAAAATTATAGACCGATCAGCTTACTGTCTGTTGCCTACAAAGTATTTACTAAGGTAATTGCAAATAGAATCCGGAACACCTTAGACCCGTCAACCAAAGGACCAGGCAGGATTCCGTAAAGGCTTCTCAACAATAGATCATATTCACACTATCAATCAGGTGATAGAGAAATGTGCGGAATATAACCAACCATTATATATAGCTTTCATTGATTACGAGAAAGCGTTTGATTCAGTCGAAACCTCAGCAGTCATGGAGGCATTGCGGAATCAGGGTGTAGACGAGCCGTATGTAAAAATACTGAAAGATATCTATAGCGGTTCCACAGCCACTGTACTCCTCCATAAAGAAAGCAACAAAATCCCAATAAAGAAAGGCGTCAGGCAGGGAGATACGATCTCTCCAATGCTATTCACAGCGTGTTTACAGGAGGTATTCAGAGACCTGGATTGGGAAGAATTGGGGATAAGAGTAAATGGAGAATACCTTAGTAACTTGCGCTTCGCTGATGATATTGCTTTGCTTAGTAACTCAGGGGACCAACTGCAATGCATGCTCACTGATCTGGAGAGGCAGAGCAGAAGGGTGGGACTAAAAATGAATCTGCAGAAAACTAAAGTAATGTTTAACAGTCTTGGAAGGGAACAGCAGTTTACGATAGGTAGCGAGGCACTGGAAGTGGTAAGAGAATACATCTACTTAGGACAGTTAGTGACTGCTGATCCAGATCATGAGAGTGAAATAATCAGAAGAATAAGAATGGGCTGGGGTGCGTTTGGCAGGCATTCGCAGATCATGAACAGCAGGTTGCCATTATCCCTCAAGAGAAAAGTGTATAACAGCTGTGTCTTACCAGTACTCACGTACGGGGCAGAAACCTGGAGGCTTACGAAAAGGGTTCTACTTAAATTGAGGACGACGCAACGAGCTATGGAAAGAAGAATGATAGGTGTAACGTTAAGGGATAAGAAAAGAGCAGATTGGGTGAGGGAACAAACGCGCGTTAATGACATCTTAGTTGAAATCAAGAAAAAGAAATGGGCATGGGCAGGACATGTAATGAGGAGGGAAGATAACCGATGGTCATTAAGGGTTACCGACTGGATTCCGAGGGTAGGGAAGCGTAGCAGGGGGCGACAGAAAGTTAGGTGGGCAGATGAGATTAGGAAGTTTGGAGGATCAACATGGCCACAATTAGTACATGACCGGGGTAGTTGAAGGAGTATGGGAGAGGCCTTTGCCCTGCAGTGGGCGTAATCAGGCTGATGATGATGATGATGATGATTACTGGCCGGAATCCTTCGCAAAAATTATATTCCCTGTGACAATTAGCCGTAGCATATTCTTACAAACCTCGCTTATATGTATACGTACGAACTTGGTTGCCGCCAGCTGACGACAGAGACACCAAGCTGGTAGCTCCTCAACCGGCGAGTCGAACCTTTCTTTTGCAAAAAAGAGCAAGTAAACTTCACTTCCCGCCTGTGAGATCAACGCGCCGCGCGCTGCTCCTGAACGTGGTTGATGTTTTTCCAGCTTTGTGCTGTATTTGCGGAATATGTTTATTTACCATGCCCATGGAGTTGTTCAGAGTCCCTCTAGTATCTGCGTTTTGAACGTTTTGACACGGTTGCATGCAATATGCACCAGGGGTGCTATGCAGGGAGGCCCCAGTTTGGCAATGTTCAGGATCTGCGCGAGCTCTGGCTCGTAATCGTATGAATACATAAAATTCAACCCTCGGCAGGCATCCACTTTCATTGTTTTATCTGGATTCACTGTTGGGTTATCATCACTTGGGCGTTACCTCGTGGACGACCGAAAAAGGACTCGCGTGATCAAACCGTCGTTGGCGTTTTTCATTTGTTTATTGTTCCACTCTGGTGCATTACAAGTGAAAGTAAGTCCTAGAAAAAATGCTGTCTTTTAACGCATTCCAATTAAAGGAGAGTGTTGGCGTCTGCACTGTTTGCATTCAACGGTGTATAGACAGATAACGTCCGAAAGACGAGACACAGCCGTGACGTGTCCCAAAGAGGCGTGGCAAGCGGCTTGCGGCGAGTGTGTATATAGATAGCGGGACAGTACGATAGTATGATGTGATAGTATGACTTTGAGTTGATAACAATAAGCGGAACTGGCGCGTAACATCGCGCAGTCATCGGTGTCTGAAAGGAGGCAGCGGTGCGCGCAGGGTCCGTTCGTGTTCGCATACGTAGCTTTATATCGACATATTATTGTCCGCTGCTTTCGCGCATTCCGCGCTATCTTTATTCACTGGCTGCCATCGAGGAAGCTCAGGAGAGCAAGAAACTCGGGGCATCCTGCATAGCACCCCATGGCCCGTATTTACAAAACGCTCTTACATAATTAGACGTGTTCGTAAGATAAAACTTCAGCGAATCCTGATGCTGGACAAATTATTATCGAAGGTGGTCGGCCCATGGCAAAGAGCACTTACGAACGAACAGCTTTGTGTATTCGGCCCCGTTTCTATGCCGCGGAGATTACGGCTTCAATATTATGTAGAGCAGCACCTCTGCGTGACTCAAAGAGCGTGAAAGAGAGTAAAGAGAGTGAGGGTGTCCTCGTGGCATAAATTTAAATGTGAACGAGTGAGAAGTAAAAAATAAAGAAACTATTTCTGCTAGCACAATTTAGAGCGGGAGTGCTATCACGGAAAAAGGAGAACCAAACGGCAAAACTCAAATAAGAACGGTAAAAACAAACATTTACTCGATGCGGGGGACACAACAGGGTGGTTGATTATAAGTTTGAGGTACGGTACACCATATAGTAGAAACAAATGCTAACTTTTATATAATCTACCACAATATTTTGCATTTTTACATTATCCGTTATCTCCGCGTTTCGTTTCTCCGAAATAACACAGGGCCATGCACAGTTTGGGGAATACGTGATTAGTATTCAGTACAATGTATCTTCAATACTTTTCTGTTCTATAGGAAAAAAAACGGCCGATATGACGCCTAAAGTAGGCATCTATTAATGAAAGATTATTCCTCCTGCTCTCATTCCAAATTGAAGCAGGTATGATCGCTTGAATACTAATAAGTTGTTTCCCGTGTGAGCAGATGACCCTGTTCATTTGCACGCGCAGCTGGCGAAGGTATGGACCGAAATGGCCAGACGTCCCGATTTAGGCGGGACACGTTCCGTTTTACGGGCGTGGTCCCGCTGCCTCGATGATGTTGTGCTTTGTCTCGCTTCCGTAGCTCATCTGGCCTCGAAATGAAATACAGATCATATGCCGGAAGTATGGGCCCGCAGCCACTGCGTCCAAAATCTTTTGACACTGACATAAACTGCAGTAGAAGAGATAATACTCGAACACCAAAAACCACAACAATACAGTCGTTACGGAAATATTATCGCTGCGCTACTGCTCTTATACAAAGCACTCTTATACATAACATTAGTACGACCTAAACTAGAGCATGCACGTCCTTCTGGGACCTACGTATTAACAGGTGCATTCTTAATCTCGAAGCCAATGAAAATCGCGTGGCTTGCTTCACCTTGTGCAACTATTTTCGCACTGCTAGCCTTAACCAAATGAAAGCAAATGTTAACTTGTCTAACCTTTCACAGCACAGCAAGATCTCACGCCTGTGTCTTTTTGATCAAATTTATCACATTTTATCACACATTTATCACGTGATTGTGTTTTATTGGCTTCTCCGTACACGTAAATTTGCGGTGACCATCAGTAAAAGGTTGATGTACTCCCCCAAGAGTCCCACCAAAATTAAATATAGTTCCTTCGTTCCAAAAGCAAGCACAGGCAGGAACCACCTCCCAGCCTCCATCGGAACCATAACCGATGTTGATGCCTTCAAGACGGCTGTTTCTGATTAATTTATGTAATGATCTTTCAGTTTGTTAATAACCTCTGTTACGCACACTTTGCTGCCTTATTTATATTTGTGATATATGTACAGTTGTTACCCCTGCTCTCTTTTGTGGTGTTTCCGCCTTGAGAATAAATAAAAGAAATTAATTGAAATGAAATAGCTAGGAAAGCACAGGCGCCGCTTGTAGGCAGGTGTCCGCCTGCCTACAAGCGGATATTTACATTCTATTCCATCTGGCCACTGGCTGTCATGTCAGTGCCATGTTGGAAGTAGGTCCGATGAATCTGGCAAAGACAGATTCATGAGCGCGTTATAAACGCGTTCTCTAAGCCTCTCGCTCGCATCATTGAAACTAAAGTCTGCCCTGGTGGCACTTTTATATTAGCGCAACGAAAGTAACCCCCAGTGATTGAACATAAGATACGCGGAATGCGACGATCAAAATTTCGTACTAGTTTTGCTTCGCAACCTATTGGCGATCTCAACTGGGAAAATAGTACAAATTGAGGCAGAACGCGTCCCACGATGACTGTTGACGGTAATGCATTAGCTTTTTATCATATAGCGACATGATGTAGTGCCACCGTCGAAACGAGATTTATATGAGGCGTGTACTGGCCGCGGGACTACACTTTGCGCGTCCCTAAAAACAGCCGCGGCGCCATTTAGCACAGCTGCCGCGAAACCTGCGCATGACCTCCGAAATGAAGGGCGCGCCAGTACGTGCGAACGCTGAAAAACGCCTCATGCGGCAACTGGGCTCCTGTCGCGCTTCTGTCTTGACAAGCTGCGCCATCTGGTGGCACTGACGAGAAGTCCGCGCGTGGCCTCCGAGACGAGAAGCGTGGCGCGCCGGTGCCTGCGAACGTTGAGAATTGTTCCCTCGCTTGCAGCACACTCAGTGACACATACTCAGTCACCAAAGTTGGCGAGAGGTTCATTGAAGCGCGGCACATACCCAGTGAAGTCGTGGCGCAGCCTGCTAATGAATCAGGTTGCTGTCTTTCAGGAACGCTTGTGACGTGGATTCGATTGCGCACAATATCGGAGAGGTTCGGAGGTCCTTTTTGTCATTGTAGAGCGGTACATTCCCAGTGGCACATATCTAGCTGCCCTATAGTTGGCGTCAAAGGCGTCCACTGAAGAGCAGCGGACACCTATATACTGGCACATACCCAGTGTCCCAAGTTCGCATCGAACAGGTTCATTGGAGACAAGCGCAGGCCGAGTGGCACACAGCCAGTATTCCAAGTCGGCGTCAAAGAGCTTCTTCGAACAGCAGTACCAACGAAGTCCCGACCTACAGTGATCTAAGTCGGCGTGAAAGAGGTTCGTTGAAGAGCGGCAGGTATGCACACATTGCCACATACACAGTGACCCAAGTTGATCCGAAGGTTGGCATCGAATCCTGTTACCTCAGCACAGCAGCCTGACACGCTACCCATTCCACTACTGATTATACAGTGACTCAGGTAGGTGGGGAAGTGATTAAATACAAACACGTAAACATAGACAGACACATAGATAGCCGCCGGAAAGTGCGTGAAAAAGAATGCCAACGCAATAATAACATCAACCAAAAAAATAACTTAACCATAGCCATTATAGCATGCATATTTCCTCACGTGTGTCCAGAGTGCATGAGCGGTTTCACGTGGTGTGTATTTGGGCCCTCCACCGGAGGCACTGCTGGTTCGAAAGGAGCTGCCGAACGACAGAGCAGCCGCCACTGACGATTATTGTTACCCGGCAACGATGACGGTCGCAGCGGTGAATGATTATTCACGGGCGACGATACGAAACAGCACCTTCATTTGAATGCCTGACGATAGGGAATGCGGCCTTGGCCTACAGGGCAGCAATCTGACACACGGTAGCTGCCTGAAGGGATGAGGCCTGTCCACAAGGTAGCGCATGCTCAAAAGCAGCGGGCCCAATCTGCTTCGAATCACTGCTTCTCTTCTTCATATTTTTTTTGTTTTTTTTTTGCTGTACAGCCCTATTGCACGCCACAGTGGAGTGCTTCCCCACTACATAGAGAAGGGATGTGCTTTGCAGTTTGTAGTGCAACGAATGCGTGTACAAGAGAAACTGCACGCCGCTGCTGCACAATAAAGCGTACACACTTGTCCGGTACTCAGGTACACGTGCTTACAAACATAGCTGCCGTAATTAAAACCTCATAGCTCCTGCAACAAATGCACGGCCGTCTATTGCCTCAGCACAGCGTCAGTCTGCAAGGAAGTGCTCTCCACGGCCCTCCAGCTCTGGGTAGGCTACTTCTGTTTTGCTTTGTTCCTTCGACCGCGTATTTCTTTCTGGCTGTGTGAACAGAAAGGAGAGGATGACAGGAAAGAGAGAGAGAGAGAGCAAGAGCGAGGACAACCCATCCTCTCTGTCGTACTCCACAGAACCCAACTGGCGCACACATCCTTCGCTCAGCGCAGGCATCTACGCGGAACGCAATTTTCCTTAAGAAACTGATGCACCGAGCCTCATTATTTTATCGGTGAGCTCCGGTAATCGGTGAGCTCCGCTTCACCGATTACTGGAAGATGCTCGCGAAACACGTCACGAAGAAATTTGCATCTTTCGGCAAGTGTACCCACATGCAAGTAAAAAAATACCGCGGGCAGTAACAACGAGCAAAGGCGTTACGGAAAATTGCAAATGGTTCTACAATGCCTCTCTAATCTCGAACAGTGGCACTACCGACGGGTCTGGTGGTATTAAAAGAAACAACTTAAGAAATGACAAGAAACGCAGTGAAAATGATAGAAAAAGAAAGGGTTGGTGTTCCAAGGATCCTGGTATGAAGAGAGGAAAAGGATGCTTGCCACGTTGCATATCGAGTCTGCATCCTATAGCAAGCACGAACATGGATTTAAAAAGGAACAGAGAGAGGGAAAAAAATGAAAGAAAGAGAAAATCGATAGGCGCTAAGCCAGGCGACGTTGAGGTATTTTAGAGAAAAAAACGCAGAATATCTAAAATGTCTCGGGCGTGAGTTTTTTGCTTGCATATATGTGTTCCGTCGTCACGTCATGTTTTGATCAAATCGGAAGGCTGATTGAATGGCTCCACAAAGGCTATAATTTAATCTTGCGAACTGAAGCACCTTATTTAGTGTGCGCGTGCGTGCGTGCGTTCAGGGAAAATTAGTCTAGAAAAAATTTGTGAGGCTGTCGTTAAGTAAATGAACAAAAATAGGCGGAGGTTCGCCCGAAAGACGAGGTATTGATGGCGATAACAAAGTATTAGACAACTACACGAAGTGAGGTCACTAGTTTCAGCCGCCGCATAAATTGTGAATAAATTAACAAGCATGGTGTCACGCGCGTAAAGGCATACTTGAACAGATCTCACGCGATGCCTACGAAGGCTCGCTGACACAACGCTGGCGTGATGAAGAGCGCATGCAGAGGGGACCGAACGCTTCGTGCGGCCTCTAACTTCAACAAGTCTCCGAAACTTGAGACTGCGCCACCTCCAACACTAGGCCCACGGGAACATAGCGCACATGCAGCCACCAGCCATCTCGGCTATTCCTTGCAGCCATGGCATATTACCTCCAATATATAGCGCGCGGGCAATATATTGGAGTTAATATGGGCCGCGTATGCGCTCAGTGACGCGCGCAGCTACAGCGCTGCAATGGCGGGCCTATAGAGGTAGAGACGCGCGATCACCTGACACAGCAGCTCAGCAGGAACGCTAGTGTGCTTACAGTGTGCGGCGCGAGCAATGCTCATTCCAGCAGCGGAAGGCAGAACGCTGCGCTTGCTCCGCTGCCGAGGCGATTGAGCGTGGCGTTGATAGTGCGCCCACTGCGCGTCATCGTTTTTGGAGCCACAGGTACTCTGCGTCTCTGGAGAGCCTCTAACCATGTGCCATCAGGCGGACAGCATGACAACGGCTATGGCGGCAGCACGAATACACCTCGAACGTCCGTATAGTTGCTATGGCAGTGAAAAAAATGTATGCCTAAGCAAACCATTACCAGTGATCGAACAAGAGATGTCTGTAGCCAACGGTTTGACAGGAGGACTTGTCAACATCTCGGGAGGGGGTGGGGAGGAGGAAGCTATCTGCGATAGCCAGGAAAAAGCGGAGTGTTCTTTTTTTGTTTGTTGTTGTCCCGAGAAGTAGGGCTGACACAACTGGAAAAGAAATCTTCACTTAAAGCACACATTGTCAATCCGGCGCATAGTGGCCCATGATGAAGACAAATAATTTAGGACGCAGCGTTCTCTTAAGACATCTGTTGTTCGGTCACTGTCGATCATTTAAAGCCTCTGTCGTCTTGTGAACTTTTGTCATGTGTGGATTACATAGGCAAATGTTACATAAAATGAATAATTAGTATTTATTTATTTATTTATTTATTTATTTATTTATTTATTTATTTATTTATTTATTTATTTATTTCAATGCCCTCAATGTCCCATGGCGGTTGGGAATGGAAACGGTGGCAGTGGGCAGGCGGTGTCCTTGACTGCTGGTTATCGTCACAAATGAAACGAAGCACTAATGGTTCCCTAAGTAGAGAATTCTATTTTTTAGTTGGGGATCTTTGGGTGCGGACATATGTGCCAGGGTTGGTGAAAAACTTTTTTTATAAACTCTTCTTGGTCTAATCCATGTCGCGAAAACGTACACGCGAGGAGTACCGTGTCGAAGGAAACGCTCGCGGATTAAGCGTTGGCGTTTCTTCATTTAGTTTACTAGTGACGCAATGGCTAAATGTAAATAGTTTCAAAGTATAAATTGCGAAGAGAGATTGCGCATCCATGCTAGTGTTAGCGGAAAAGAGTCCTCACTAGAACGATAAAGGAAAGAGGCACATTTCATATTGATGCAAACAAGAGGTTTATACAAAAAAAAGTCTTAAGAAAATGTGTGAGAGGGACACTTAGCGTGAAAAAAAAAAGGACAAACATGCCCTTAACACTTTCATAGCTGCAATATTGTTGCATTACAGGACAGGTTCAATAGGATGCTAAAAGTCACATGTTTATCTATGTTAACAAATGCGGAAGGAAATGAGTCAGGAGTATAAGTGTGCCCATTAAAGTCATTAGTTCTCCATGTTCGCATTGCTTTACATTAACTAACGTGTACTTTCATGAGCCAGCAGTATTTCAAATCAACTCACAATGCTACCAATATCGTATTATGAGGCATGTGAGTCGGACGCATCAGTGATTTATCTGTGCATAATACACTAGTTAATCAATAAACTAACTTCGCGAATATAGATAAAAAGAACTATGCAAATCCCACGCACTGTGTGAATCGGTGGATGCTAAGCTATCTACGGCTTTATTTCCACCCTGCATAACGATACGCTGTTAGTCTGGCGGTGGAGGTAGAATTGCAAGTGCGCGTGTATGTATACTGAGAACTACGAGACGTAACGTTCGGTGTTTAATGCGCCTACACCCATTGCAAGGACATAATCAGTTCCATCTCTAAGTTGCGATCTTGGTGAGTGTCCTTTGGGTCACACCGAACAATACTAACACCATTTGTGACGGATAAACAAGCGCCACTACACAAGAATTTCCTCTCGAAACTTATTTTGGTTTTAGCTGTCGTTAATTATCCCTCGTGTTTTTTATTTTACTTGTCCGAAGCAGTTTAAGGTATCAGCATTGTGTAAGCAGTCGCGTATAACCAGGAATTCGCGCGACGGGGCACGCATTTGACCGGGAGGGGGATCGGGGTTAAGGAGGCGGTGTCGCACGTGGTTTCATGGTAGCCACAGAAATTTCTGGGGTGGGAGGCACGTTCCGTATGCGCACCCCCTCCCCTCCCCGCCCCTTCCTTCTTTGGCTACGCCTCTGTGTGAAAGCGCATTGATTTCTGAAATTATTGTTCTATGTAGTGAATCAGCAGTTCTGCATATGTGTCAAGAAACACGTCCTCAAATTCTGTGATGAAATTAAGTAATGTTGCAGTTAACACGTATATAGGTGCTGTGGAAAAAATGCTGTTCTTAAAAGTATTACCTGAAATACCCATGCGTTTTACTACAAATGTTGGGGATGTAGGTTTGAAATTCTTCTAAGCACAGCATTTCTGCTAAACGATCCGACTTAGTTACTGTTCGCAGAAATTTCGAAATTGGAAGGTTTGCCTTAAGATGAATAATTAAAAAGTTATTTATAGTGTTTAGATAAAACTACATTGCGATTGGTCGAGCAAGTAAGGCCCACCTCTTGAGCAAGTTCAGCTGAGGTAACCAAATAGTGCTGTCATATAGTAAATCCATAATAATAAAGTTTTTTCTCCATTCGAAAATTACCTGCGGCATGTTCTGTCTCCATCTACATACCCTTTTGTATTGCTTTTATCTTTTCCCACTTAAACATAGGTAATTCTGGGATCCTTTGCGGTTGACCTCCTTGCCTTTCCTCAGCCCCCATCTCTTCACTTGGAAGTCTTTGGCTTCTACCGGTTCTAGAAAGGGCGTCAGCTTAGACTAAGCGCTAACATCGAAAGCAGCGACGAAAAACAAAACACGGCGAACGCCACCTCAACTACATGCGATACCTGGTACACACAGTACGCACCACAGAATATACTTTTCCGGCCCAGTTCACAAAACCGTTCTCGTGTGCCATGTCACATTTCTACCGGTTGTTATTCAGTTCATATGTGGGCTTTCTGACCACAGAGTGGACCCACATGCTATGGAGAGCGTTCCAGAACGACGACTTCGCTATCTTACCGCTGTAATGCACGAGAAAAGTGTGGCTGGCTGTAGACAAGATACTGAATCACTCTTGGATTGTTTATTTTGATTACATGTTCCGGATGACCAAATATGGTACACAGTTTACTTGAGTGGATGTAAAGGTAAAGGTGCCCATATTATCGCTCTAAGACATTTCGCTGCGACTTTTATTTTGTGGTAGTATGGAATATGTCATGCGCCGTGTTTTCCTGAAAATCTACCCGGTAATGCCAATTCTTCGTTGATGCATGTAAATGGCCGAGAGCCCGATGTGTGACTCCTGTGGGTGCGAGGAGACCATCGAGCACCTATTGTGTACCTGCCCTCGCTACGATGTCCAACGCCTCTCGCTGCGGGCAACTTTACGCATACTAGACTCGAGACCGTTCACCGAGTCAAAGATACTCGGACCGTGGCCACAACCGTCACTGGCTCGAAAAGCGATTCGTGCACTAGTGCGGTACTTGAAGTGCACGGGCTTAAGAGACCGCTTATAGTGTCATTGTGAACGCTGTCCCTCCCACACGTACTCAGAACTTACTCTCTCCCTTTCTTCCTCTTTCTATTCCCCTGTCCCCCACCCCCAGTGTAGGGTAGCAAGCCGGATGCTGTTCTGGTTGACCTCCCTGCCTTTCCTACCCTTGCTTTCTCTCTCTCTACCCGGTAATGCCAATTCTTCGTTGATGCATGTATTGTCAAATCAGAAAACGCGAGAGTACTTGTTCAGCGATGAGGATCGAGCTCATGTCCCCAAGAGGAAGCTTGCCGATCTGGAGTACCACAACGCCTACCCGGATGCCATGGCGGACTTTCGACGTCGTCGATCATCGATCGATAACGTTGTCGACCTGGTCTCCTGCGTTCAGCATGAGAAATGCCGTAAGCGTCTCTGCGCTTCTTTGTGCCTTGACGTCAAAGGGGCGTATGACAAAGTTAAGCATGAAGCCATCCTCTCTCCTCTCGAAGAGGTAGAAGTGGGTCGTCGGATGTTTCAATTGATACATGGCTATCTCTCCATACGATCCTTCTTTGTAAGCACCGTGGAAGGCCATACTTCTCTACATTATAGCTAGCGCGGCGTCCCCCACGGCGGTGTACTTAACCCTGTGTGATTTAATCTAACCCTAGTTGCTCTGCTTGAGCACGTTCCAAGCACAGTCAGGCTATCAATGTACGCGGATGACATATGTATATCGATGTCTACAGTAACACGCCTACATTTGGGAGCGAGAATTCAGAGAGCTGCCACCCAAACTGCTATGTACCTCCATAATCGAGGCCTGGAAATTTCATCCGAGAAATGCGCACTTAGTGCCATTTACGAGGGCCATTTCCGAGCAAATCCATGACAAACTACAGCGTAATGATAAATGGCCAAATAAAACCATATGTTAGATTTCACAAGTTTCTAGGTGTCATAATCGACAGGGTCTTGTCATGGAGCCCTCGCGTATCATAGGTGAAAAAACGGTTGACAGGCTTCTGCCACCTGTTCAAGTTTTTCATTGGCCAGCCTTGGGGAATGTCAACAAAAGCTGTGCTACAACTATACAGGGCACTTTTTGGGGACTTTCTGCGGTACAACTTGCCAGCAATAACCAACACAAGAAAAGCGAATCTACGCACAATACAAAGTGTTCAGGCTCAAGCGATCCTATTCTGTCTAGGTCTGCCTCAGAGTACATCAACAGTGGCGACTATTTCAATTGCTAGAGACCATTTTCTCAAGACCTACATTGAAATTGAAGCGCTGAGGACCCATATAAATCATCTTGCCCGGACTCGTCGCCACCACCTAGCCTCTCTACCAGCGAACAGACCACGCGCCTCTTTCAGCCAAACGATTACCGCACATGGTGAATCATTGCCAGCTTGTTTCACTCTGGCTGCGAGACCTTCGTTTCCTCTATGGTGCCTCGCTCAGCCAGAAATCAACCTAAGAATACATGACATTACGAAAAAAGTTGATCTATCATCACCAGCCCTTAAACAGCTCACGTTACTACTTTCTACGAGAACTACCGTGACTCTCCATATATTTACACTGATGGATCTTTCCTGCCAAACAGCTCCGCTGTGGCAATCGTGATACCAGCGAAAGTTACGATCATTAAATTTAAGGTGACTCACGCGACAACATCGACGGTAGCAGAGCTCGCAGCGCTCTTTAGCGCCCTTCATTACATCGGTGATGAACCGCCCCACGAGTGGACGATCTTCACCGATTCAAAGGCGGCACTGCAGTCTCTACTGTCAGCTTTACGACGCGGACAACACGAACAGCTAGTATTTCAGATTACAGAGACGGTGCACCATATCACTGATGCAGGCCATGAAATAACTGAGGACCCTGCCGTACCAACACCACTTTCTAGAACTGAACTCCCTCTTTCACTCCCCATTCCCCTCCCCACGTGTAGGGTAGCAAACTGGACTCAGTCTGGTTAACCTCCCTGCCTTTCCGTCTTCCCTTCTCTCTCTCTCTCTTTCTATAACTGACGCAGCACGGAAACTCCGCCTCCTTGTTAACTAGAGCACCACGTCGCAATGGAATGAACCCCATTTCTGGAATTCCCCACTATAGTGCCTTGATCCCACATTAAGCCTTCGAGTCCGAGCAAAGCTTCGCCATGAAGATGCCACGCTTTTGTATCGACTATGGTTGGGCGTTGTTTTTACCAAAGCCAATGCGTTCCGCATGGGGATAACTAACACCGCCTCCTGCGACCACTGCGGCCTTTAAGAACTGATTAGGCCATATTTTGTGCGACTGCCCACAGTACAGTCCACAGAGGAAATGCCTTCGCCACGAACTCGACCAGCTGGACGACTGACCACTATAGGAAGAAGGAATTCTACGCCATCGACAGGACCTAACGTCATAGAAGAAGGCTATGCAAGCACTGCTGCGCTTCTTGCGATCTACCAGCCTTTGTGAACGTCTCTAACTGGAACGCCCTTTGTGTGTGTGTCTCTGTGTGTGCATTTTTATCCATTTTTTACCATTCCCTCTCCGTTCCTTTCTAACACCTAGCTCCCAACCGCCGCGTAGGGTAGCAAACCGGAGAGCAAACCTGGTTAACCTCCCTGCCTTTCCTCCTCATTTCTCTCTCTCTCTGGCTTGCCGACGACAATACGCATCGCTGTCGCCGGCTCCGTCGGCAGATTTCCTCTCTCTTTTTAACCAGAGAGGTTGCGTGTAACGGCTTTCGGCCGCTTTCTGCCTTTACTGCTGCTCTCAAGTGGCGCACGAATAGAAAAAAGGAAGTACCCAGACGGACCCGACAAACCACAGAAAGCAAATCACGTAAATGAGCAACGCGCACGAAGCCTTCCAGAAGCCCCCTTTTCAGGCAATCCTGACATTGGTTCGGCTTCTGGAAACTCAGGCCCTTCTAGCCGACCTTAATTCCTTCCTTAATCTGGTTGTCGTTCGGCTCTGGCAGTAATCTCGTTCCTTGTTTTGTCGATACAATTCCCTTTACCATGAACATGTGCAAACGTTCCGCGCCGGCGTGGCTATCAGCTTCAGCATTTATTTATTATGCATGGCGTCTTCTTAATTAGACAAAGAATCAGGGACACACCCACAAACTTCTATAGCGCAAGTTAGTCGTTCGTGGGCTTGATTGTTTCATTTGAGCCCCTGTAGACATTGGGCGAATACAAACTCGAAGCTGCCTTCTGTCCTTGTTTTTGTTCCCCACTTGCAGCCCTCGCCCGTGCTTTCGTTCTCTAAGGGTGCGTGTGTTTTTGTTGTTTTTCTTTGTTTTTGTTTCTCGTCCTACGTTTTCAACTGAGTGCGCTCAATATATGCAGGCATAAATATAATTCTATTTCGTGATTTAAAATAACAGCTAAAGGAACACAAAGGGACTGGATGTTACAGCAACATGCTCCGCCAACGAAAATGAATGTAGTCGAGTAAGCCAAGTAGTCGCCAAGCAAGGAAGTCTGAGAACGAAGCAAGCACTGTTAGTAATCCGTTTGGTTCGTTCAAAAAATCAGTGACTCTCAAACTGCATCATCTGCGAAGTTTGTGAGTCGAAGTATGAGTGATAAACTTGTTTTATGTTCAAGAGTGACCAACTTCTTTTATGGTGCCGGAGACTGTTAGAAAGGTACACGCATGAGCAGCTCGAAGACGTCAGCATTATACTCACATTGCATGGTTTCGGAACAGCTATACTTTGAAGACATGTAACCCATTTGGATGTAATGGACGGCACTCGCTTCTGTATCTTGCGAGAATATGCTACTGACCCACATCGTCAAAAATAAATGATGATTTAATGAAGGACAGTCCAGTATACTGAATTGCCCGCTTTTGTTTTACCATCTTTCCACTTTCAATCTCTTGAATTCATTGGTACCATCCACACGTGTGCGCGATTTCACCGCCTCTTTCCCTCTCATGGCGACGAAAATTCAGCGCAAGCGTGTTTGCGTTGAATTTTCGTAACTATGAATCCAACATTCCAACTAGCCCAATTAGCAGTTTTCATTGTTTCCCTCTCCTCGTTCTGATTCATCCTTCTATTCTCCAATTTCCTTCACCCAGCGTATACGGCAGCCAACTAGTCACGTTTCTGGTTAAAATCCCAGTCTTTCCCATTTCTTTTCTCCTCCTTCGCTGTTACACATACAAATTATCTATTATGGTGGGCTAAATAGCCCTAGGCTGTCAAAATTAATCAGTAACCCCCCTCTAAGGTGTTTCTAATAGACAGTAAATTACTTGGTGCCGTAAAGCCTTATAATTAACTTCAAACGCTGTGCTGTTAGCATCTCATTACCATGTGATTCATATACGCAACATAATATGCGTTTCGGTGCGCCTTTCTAGTGCTTTGCCAGCCATCAAGAAAGCAATAAAGAAGGCTCGGACATAGTTATGGCTCATAAAAAGGTGGTTGTACAGACCAGCATAAAAGAGCAGCTGATGTGGTGAGTCACGTGATCGCATTGTGATTTCGAGATCAGCTTCCCTACTTTGGCGCTGAATATATAGCTTGGCCAGGATAATGTAACGATTATATTCCAATTATAGTACCTTTTCACATTTCGTCAGGAGCACGAGCGGCGCTCCGCCTATGTTATCACCACAATCGGCCGCTCGCGAGCCGTGGACTATAAGAACGGAGTCGAAT
The DNA here is from genome assembly GCF_023375885.2 of Dermacentor andersoni. Taxonomy (NCBI): domain Eukaryota; kingdom Metazoa; phylum Arthropoda; class Arachnida; order Ixodida; family Ixodidae; genus Dermacentor; species Dermacentor andersoni. The sequence continues at coordinate 169,013,810 of NC_092814.1, read as the reverse complement.
CGAGCGAAACGAATTATTACATTATGCCAGTCTTAATTTCTGTGCCTGTCAAGTATCGACAAAAGTTGCAATCGCTATACTGAAAGGCGTGAGAGACTGAATTAGTATGTTGCCTACATTAATACTCCAGGACTGCATTCACGAAGCACTTACTTTCCACGAACTGCCTTTTACTGGTCGGTCCGTCTTCTCACGAGCTAGCATTGCGCATCAACGGTTCCACGAATTTTATTTCTTGGTGGTGTTTTACGTCGCAACCCAGTCGGTCAGACGCAGTTGGAAAAAAAGCAAAAGTGAAAAGGTAAGTCAGAACGTAAGTCAAAATAAATGTTGGAATTGTGACCCTCAGTATCCGAGTGTGCGGCATAGCATTCCGTTCTCGTTGGAACGCGGCCGCAACTCTGTTCTAACAGCAGTGCTTCATAGACATTGTAACACCATGGTGACTTGATGAGGCGTAGAGCGCACGAAAGGACGAGGACACAGAAAGACGTGGTACACTGGATGTACGCGTATGTGTGTACCACGTCTTTATGTGTCCTCGTCCTTTTGAGCTCTATAACCCTCATTATGTCATACCAACACGCCCAAAACGCTCCCTTACTGAAGCATGGTGGCTGTTTCTTCGAACCTGGCCCCGTGTCGCGCCTTTACGCACAGCTAACCGTGCAACTAAGGTTGTTCGCAAGAAAGACAGCCGCATTGAAGAGGTTACAAAGGTGACCGCAAGTTCACCACCTATTTCACGATGGACTAAAGCCACGCTCGAGGAAGAATAGGAAGCCATACTCAAGGAAGGAACGAGCGCAGTTGATTGTTTCCTCCGAGCCCCTGAAGACATTGTGCGAATACAAACTCGAAGCTGCCTTCTGTTGTTGCTTTTGTTCCCCAATTGCCCTTGTATCTCGTCCCTGTTTGCTTACGCTATTCTTCCTTGAGCGCGGATTACTAATGCGCCCAACAGTCAATACGAACTAAAGCCATTCTCATATTTATGCCTGAACGGTCGGAAATTGCATCCAGATTGCAGCTTCTGCTTCTGGTATTATTTCGTGTGTAGGGTGTATACAGGGCTGTGAAGCAAACACAGGCACGATCGTGCTTCCCTGTACCGAAAAGCGACGTTGCCAGAAGCTCTATGTGGTGCTTTAAGTGCTTGCAGATACGCCTGGTTATGGCGGCATTTCTGCATACATTCGGAAATGCCTTCTGCCGTGAGCTATTATGGTATGAGGGATTATCAGAATGGCAGGGCTGTTATATTTGTCTTGACCGGCGCTTTGAGAAATAAGGCAGAATGTCTTGCTGGCACCGCGCCGCTTTTCATGCTTTTCATGCTCGATAGTGGACATTAAACGTCTACCACATGCACAGAATTATGTGAAATGTATGTGAAGCGGTTGAATAAACAAACGCTATACAGCCTGAAAGAGATGCGTAAAACTGTGTTCAATTTCATCATATGCAACGTCTAATCTCAAGGAATGTTCATGTTGTGGCTACATCTAAGAATTCTGTACTGCTTGGGTCACAGTAGGGGAGGATTGGGCAACAATGGGACGGCAGGCCGGCAGGCAGGGCAGGGCAAGGCAAGGCAAGCAGCATATAAAACGTTAATTCACCCTGTTCTACAATATGCATCTTTGGTTTGGTTCCCCTACAACCAATGTGAAATAAGCTTACTCAATAACGTTCAACGAAAATATGTTCATTTCATTTGCCAAAATTACAGCCGCAGTTTCTCACCAACACAGGCTCAACAATCTTCGAACATTGAGCCATTACGTTCACGTTATCATATTGAAGCCTTGAAACATTTATATGCAATTAATCACTCCACCTCTGGTCTTTGTGACTGTAGCGATATCACATTTAGTAACGCAAGTTGTACCCGTAGCTCCCCCGCCTTGAACATGTCACACCTGTTTATGGCTGTACTAACACAGTGTTTTTCCAACTGCAATAGATCTTTGGAATTCTCTATCACCAAAAGATATCGCTAACACTTAAAGCGCTTCTTTTTGATCATTCATCTTTGTGTGGATATCTGTGTTTTTAAAGTGTATATAGAGTAATGTATAATGTTCCCAATCCTGGTATAGGCCTATATTGGGTTGCAGTATAAATAAATAAATAAATAAATAAATAAATAAATAAATAAATAAATAAATAAATATCACCAATCAATTTTCTGGTCTCGTCGACAGTGCTTGCTTCCCTTCGGCATCCATTATCTACTGTAATAGACCATCGGATACCTGCCCGACGCATTACATGGACTGCCCAGCTACATTTTAAAGTGAAGCTTTCTTTGCCTCTTCCTTCGACTTTCCCACTGCTGCCGCTGCTACTGCTATGGGCTGCTGTGGCTGCTGCAGTCGCGCACACTGCTTCGGGGGTGGTTCAGAGCGTCTATATAGATGACAGGCGCGAGTAAGAGAGGAAAGGCTACGGGAGAAACACGTTTTCACTCCATCGTGAGGCGTATAGCGCGTGAAAAGACAAGGACGTACGAAAGGAAGACGTGACACACACAGCGCCTGTGTGTGTCACGTCTTCCTTTTGTCCTCTTCTTTTCACGCGCTATAAGCCTCAAGATGTCATGTCAATAAAACCAAATCACTGCATTTCAGCTTTTCACCCCACCGCGTCGAATGTGCACAATGCCCTCTGGAGCTCCCTGGCCGTCGCCACACTAGCCGCTTGACAGCTGTAATTATCCGTGACTCTCCTCAGAAGCACTGCAGAAACTGCAGTGTTTCTCTTTCTACTAACATGCGAGGCCAGAGGGCACGCAGATAGAACTGTAGAGAGTAGAAGAGGAGAAGAAGGAGAGGAAGGGAGAAGAGGCAGTTTCCATATAAGAGAGGGGCGAGATGACGTGAGAAGGCAAGGAAACCCCACTGCTATACGACAGCGGTTGCGGGGAAACAGGATAAGCTTAAGTTCAAGGTGCGGTGCAGTACGTTGCTGTTATTTCTGAAAAATAAATGCCATCAAAATATGTCAAGTGGGCAACTTACGCAGGGCGTGCAGAAGCAGCGCCGCATTATTAAAGCGCACCGCAGGGTTCAGGAGACACTACGCAAAGCAGTCGACCGTCAAATCAACCCTTCTCTGCCCGCCGCGTTAGCTTTGCGGCTATGGCATTGCTAGAGGTCGTGGATTTGATCCCGATCGCGGCAGTCGGGGGCGAAATAGAAAACGCACGTGCACTTAGATTTTGGGACACGTTAAAGGGACCCTGAAACGATTTCGACGATTTTGTAGAAACGTACTGAGTCGTTAGAGTAGGTCCTTCTAATCATTAATTGACGCATCGAAGTGCTAGCTCCGCGTAAAGCGTGTAATTTATTATAAGGTTTTAAATATGTACATTGCTGCCGTTCGCAGCACACTGCTCGGCGGAATTTTCAGCCGCCCATGCGCATTTGACGTGAATGGCCCTAATGATGTCAGTAGGGCGAGCCATCCGATTGGCTGCCCAGGGAGCGTCATCGATAATTTTTCCAACTTTATGGTGAACAAATGATGTTCGTAATAGTTGGAATGTTAGTTAATTTGTTTCTATAAAAGAAAGAAACAGAAAGAGAATGCACAAGAACAATTTCTCACTACACTTAAGCCTTTTCGGCACACAGCAAGTGTCGTCCGCTTATGTTACAACGTGCTCCGTCTTGACGAGAGCTCCGCGGTCATTGTCGGTCTGCCTTTTCGTGAGCACCATGAATTGCCTTTGTTGCGTCGAGGGCTGCAAACGCAGCGACTGGCAATATGTCAAGATGTGACATCGTGTCCCCCTGCAAGGCAGTAGACGAGCGGAGTGGCTGCAGCGCATCGGACTATCGGTATCCGATCGGCGCCAGGATTTGCGCGTTTGCGGCCGCCACTTAAAAGTCTCTATCAGAGACTTTTAGCGTGTCCGCTATTCCGGCAAACGGGGGTGCTTTGGGCGGATTGCAGGATTCACTGTAAAATAATTTACACCCTAAAAAGTGAAAAAGAGTGTAAATGTGTCTATAACTCACACCCTTAGGGTGTTATCTATATAGCGGACACCCTAAGGGTGTGTTATAGACACATTTACACCCTTTTTCACTTTTTAGGGTGTAAATTATTTTACAGTGTTGTCGGGGGCGCAAACGTGAGCGGCCGGAGCGGTGAAGCCGCCTAGTGGCGTAGAGGTCAACCAGACAAACATAGAGCAAAAATTGTAGTAAACTACTATATTCTGCTTCGCTGCTGGCGCAAATTTTCGGCAGCAGCGTAATTGTGAACACGATTACGCCGCTATCGAAAATTTACACCAGCAGCTAAGCAGAATATAGTAATTAGCTCTGTGTTTACGTGGTTGAGCTTTGAGCCACCCGCTGACGCCACCAATCTGGCCGCTCACGTTTACGCCCCCGCTCATCCGGCAAACCGCCCGCGCTTGCCGGAACACCGGACACGCTAAAAATGGAGGGGTTTAAATTGTCCAGTATTCGGGTAAAAGCAGGCGGACGGGGCGGAGGTGTAAACGGGAGTGGCCTGCATGGTGCAGCCACCTGGTGGGGCAGAGCTCAACCAAACACAGTAGCAGTAACGAAGTGTATTCTTCTTTGCTGCTCGTGTAAATTTTTCGCAGGAGCGTAAACGTTAACATGCTGTTAAAATGTTTTACACTTGGTTAGAGCAATATTAGCTCTTTCTTTGGCTGGTTAAGCTTTGCGCGAACAGGTGGTTGGATCGTGCCGACCGATCAGACCGCTCACGCAGTACATCTACGCTAAAGTTGCTTCATCCGCTTGAGTTTATGCCTCCACCCATCTGTCGAAAGGCCCAGCTCGCCTGTGAATACGGGAATACCAGACACGTTTGGCGGAGCAACAGAATGCTCGCAACGCACGCTGCTTCGATAGCTTTCGCTTGGGGTCGACTGCCAAGCAGCTGCCGGAGAGGTTGGAGAGGCTTCGCGCGCTCGCTCCTAAGAACCGCAAGTAGACCGCGCGACGTGCCATCATGACGCAGAGCCAGTGAAGGCGGAGCTTAGCCCCGATCACTCGGTGAACGAGTTGAGGAGAAAATGCATGGCTATGGAGTAGGGTAACTTGTAATCGTCCTTAGCTCTCCTAATACTATGAGACGCTTCACACAAATTGCGGTGCGAATGGTTAACTTTAGCTGTACCCTGCGCGTCTACAAAACTTGTCCGAGCCATTTCAGGGGCCTTTTAAAGAACATCACGGTGTCAAAATTAATCCGGAGTCCGCCACTACGGCGTGCCTCATAATCCGAGTGTGGCTTTTGGCCCCATAATCCCATTCAAATTTAATACTTCTGCCACAATGCGATATGCCATGGGAGGAAATGACAACGCTAAACCCTCTCAGAGGTTATAAAATATGGCGAACAACAACGCCTCAAGCAAACAGATCTCCCTGTATGTTCTGTATACTACGCAGACCAACAGCAGTGGTGCACGCAAGGTAACGTTCAACATCAACTCACCACTCTCGTGTTAGCCTAATCATTGAAGTAATTAAGCTTTAGCCGTTAACATCACCGCTAATTATCGTCAATAAAAGCATCCAGCCCGAACAACTTCCCTTACATCGATTCCCACAGTGCGTGGGATCTACATAATTATTTTTCCTCTTAATTTCAGCTAGAATATCGGCTACCCCCGTTCGCCTTCTAATCCCCACCGCTGTGTTGTCTTTTAGTATCCCACCTCAAGTTTTCTTTCCATCCATCTTTTTTTCTTATCGTGTCTTGGTCCTTACCTTCTTCTCAAGCGTCCTTATTAACCTCCAAGTTTCTTCGACATATGTCAGTACCGGTAGAATTCAATGATTGTATACTTAACTTGCCAACAAAAGCGGTAAGCTCCCAGTCATGATTTGGCAATGCCTGTCCTATGCGATCCACCCCATTTTTATTAATCTGTAAATTTTCTTCTCGTGATCAGGATGCACTGAGTAATTGAAACTAGAGACTCTGTTTTATAGATTTGTATACAAACTTAGAATGCGGTACAAATCAATATCATTATATGCTTTCTTTGTCCTGCACTCACTATTTCCAGGGTCGGCAATAAACGACTGCTGCTGCAGAACATTTCATTCGTACTAGCTTTCTGAATTCCGCCCGCATTGCCCGTTCCTCTGGCCGCTCCTAAGATAGAAAGCCTCAATGGATGAATTTACATGAACTGCGCACCGCGCTTACTTCTCTTTAGAGTGATCAATCCTATGCTTACACCTACACCACAAGAATAGAGCCCCGTTTTGGGTTGTGCTCATGTCACATATATAGTTTAGTTTTTCATATATATATATATATATATATATATATATATATATATTACATAATGCGCACAAATATTGAATTCTCCGACGTCACCGGAGCAGAAACGTGGTCTGTTTCCCTCTTTAGCGTTTATGCGCCATTATTATGCAGGGCAACGTCTCGTGCAAGCTGCGCAAGCGATCGCGGAAGCTTTCGTGGATGCGCATACACATTATCAGCAAACAACAGCGTCGTTGTTGCACGAACGAAATGAGCGTGATTTACAGCATTCTCTACGAGAAACAATTTTTTTATTTACTTAAAATAACTATAATAAAACGTCGCAAGACATACAACGTTTCCCATTTGTCGAAAACCAAGTTCGAGTCGATTAGACGTTGGCAGCCACTTTATTCTTAAACGCCGAAACGCCTATTTGGCTCTATTCACTGGGTACGGTGGCACCGAAAGAGTGTGGTTCGATGAAAATCCTCTGCTTTCTCCTCTGCAGTTCTGCCTCCTGCGCACTGCGTGCTGTCTGGAGCACACCATGGCCACTGGGGCTACGCACGAGCATGGTGGTTTCAACAGCCATCGAGCTGCTAATCAGCTTTTGATTGCACCCATCAGATCACCGCATCATACAACGACAACAAGCGCAGAAGGCGACACGCAGCTTTTGCAAGTAGCGACACCGTGCGAAACGAGTATAAAGGGCGACCCTTTGTAATGCGTGACCACTGGACACAGTGGCACCGAAAGAATGCGGCTAGCTGAAAATACTCTGCTTTTTTGTTGTGCATATGAGAAACGATTACGGCAAGGACTACATTTCAAGCGATCCTCTTCTGCTAGTGCTGCCGTGCCCATTGTTGTGTTCCTTGCTTGTTCTTTGTCCCCGGAAGTTAGTCCTTTTAGGAGGGGACATTGAAACTAACCCCGGTCCCGACAATGCTCAAATCTTAAAGCATCTTAAGGAAATCGCAGCTGATATTAAGGATATAAAAAAGAAACCGCCCGGTAGAAATTGAAAAAAAAGTTGACGCTCTATTGAAACTTGAAGACAATGTCACTTCATGCGAAGACCGGCTTTTACATATTAACGAAGTTGTTCTGACGCTTGAAAAGAAAATAGACGAATTAAAGAAACAGAGTAGAAGACCTAATTTGATTATTTTTGGGCTACCAGAACCAGAGGGGGAAAACAGCGAATCACAGGAAACAGCCGTAAATAAAGGTATCTTTCAAGCACTTCTTGAGCTGAACTCCATAGCTATTGAATGAATACATAAAGTCGCCCTTCCACTAAAAAGAAACGACCGGTCATCTCGAGATTAATCGACACAAGAGACAAAGCGTTAATTTTTAAACACCTCAAGCTGAACAACACTGCGATATGAATAAGGGAAGGCTATTAGCGAAAAATTCGAGAGGTTAGAAGGTAGCTACGGGCAAGTACGAAAGAAAACCGCGAGAAGGGGAACAGGGTTTCCTTACCTTTTGTCAAGTTGTACATCAGTTCAATAGCTTATATTTGGAGCGATGAAAAAAAAAATTGAGGAGGTCCTGTTAAAAAAAGATATGACGCAGAAACGCCGCACCGCCCAACAACCCATTGTCATGCGCAAGCGCAGAAATAGGCCCGCAAATCACCGATGTTCAAGACAATGTTTCAGATCTTTCATGTTAAGAAATCCTTGAACCTCCCTCCCCGGTAAATTTAGTTTCAGCCAAGGATAAACGCCTGTGCATCGTGAACTTCAATTCACGTAGCATGGTGAATACCGATTTCATAGAAATTCGCTTGCTACCACACGATCCGCAAATCGCGGTCATAACGGAAACCTGGCTGTGTAGCGATATTACAAATGAACTTGCCTTTACACCCATCACAAAGGTTTTCGTAAGGATAGAATGCGCAGAGGCGGTGGTGTAGCCGTTCTAGTTAAAGGTCATATAGGAGCTACGCTTGTCGGTGATACTCCCGACCTGGAGTGTTTATGCCTTAGGTTATCGTGCTGGGCTGCTGTACCTATGTTACAGACCACCTGACGCTACACCAGATTACTTGATCAAACTTGAAGAGCACATGTCTCTCTACCAAAATAAGAATTTTTGTTTGATCGGCGATCTTAACTTGCCTGGTGTCAATTGGGAGCGCCTCCAGGCAAACAATAAGGCTGATGTAAACGCTAACATCATTTTTGAAATTATGATAACAAGAGATCTAATCCAAGTGGTTAATGAACCCACGCGTGTACAAGGGTCATCGTGCTCTATATTAGACGTTATATTTTTAAACCAGACCTTTTCTGAGCATATCGTGACAATCGAAGATGGTTTATCTGATCATTATCTTGCTGCAATTTTCTTGCCCCTTGTCAAGACTACTGCTCCTAAAATTGCCAAACCAAATTTTTTAAAGATTACTCCAGAGCAGATGACGCCAGCGTCATTGACTACATGGAAACCTCTCTTACGGGTTTTGCAGATAGCGGTGGTGATGTGTGTACACTATGGACAGCCTTTACTGCAATGTGCAGACATTGCATAGTTACATTTATTCCTGCTAAAACTAAGAAAGCCACTAAAAGTACGCAATGGAGGACGAGTGGTATAGTACAACTAAAGCGTAAAATCAAACGAATAAAAAAGAAGCATCCACGCATGGTCGTTATCAGTGAACTACAAAAAAAAAAAAAAAAGATGTCGTGCGCTGTACGTGATTCCAAAGATTTATATTTTACCACAACGTTGCCCAACTTTATAAAGAACGCGCCGGATAAACTTTGGGGTTACCTAGGCGATTAGCAAGAATGCTGTCACCGAAGTAGCAGTTGATGGAACCATTGTTAACGACTTGAATGCCATCGCTGAACACTTTAACAATTACTTTCAGAGCGTATTCCCCGTGCAAGTTTTGGTCCAGCTTTAAGCTTTGCAATGTTTGAACAGTATGAGGCGAACTTTATCTCTTACCATGGCATTGTGTCTATGTTACTCAATTTAAAAACCAAAACAACTCCTCGTCCATACAACGTCCGAATGTGTTCCTTAGGCGATACGCCGAAACTTTTGCCAAGTTCTTAGTTATCTTGTTTAGAACATCTTTGTTATGCGCAAAAGTGCCTAAAGATTGGAAGATGGCTGGAATTGTTCCAGTCTTTATGAAAGGAAATCGATTATGCTCAGTGACATCATCTTGAGGCAAAATTTTTCGAGCACATAATCGCAACTCGCATTTTTGAATTCTTAGAAGAAAACTCGATACTAACAATGGCTGAACATGGCTTCAGGAAGGGCTGTTTTATTGTCACGGAATTACTAATAGTAATCGATTCAATTGCCAAAACTTTGGATGCCAACGGTCAAATTAATGCTGTGTTTTTGACTTCAGTAAAGCTTTCGATAGGGTAATTCACGAAAAACTATTTCTAAAAGAAAAACATTAACCTTCGAGAGATAATAATTACTTAGATTACAGACTATCTGGATAATTGCCAACAGTATGTTTTAGTTGGGACATCTGCCAGCCACTTCAGGTATTCCCCAGGGCAGTGTCCTGAGTCCATTGCTCTTTAATTTATATATTAATGACATTGTTACCGTTGTCAAGCCAGGGACACAAATGCGACTGTTTGCAGATGACTGCGTTGTATTTCTTACTATTAAGTCCACGGAAGATCAGAAGGAACTTAACTCTAGCTTGAATAATATATTTTGTGGGGCAAGGAATGGGGCATGGCTGCGAATGCAGACAAAAACTATATCTCTTCAGGTAACGCATAGAAAGGACCCCCTGGAGTACGCGTATCAAATGAGATATATTCCATTAAATCAAGTTGAGAGTTACAAGCTCCTTGGCGTAACTTTCTTTAACAATTTTTCATGGAACTTTCCCATCGACAAACTTTTGTTCTTCTGCTTTCCGCATGCTAACTTATCTGCGACACAAACTTAGAAATGCCCCCCCCCCCCCCCCCCCCCCCAAAAATTAAGTTGCTCACTTACCTAACCTATATCCGGCCAAAACTTGAATATGCTTGTGTCACATGGGATCCCTATACTAAAGTCAAAATTACCAAACTCGAAGGAATACAGAGAAAGTCTGTTCGTTTTATGTATTCCAAGTTCGAAAGTTTGGACTCGCCGTCAGAGTTGATTTTGACCAACGAAATTCCTTCGCTTGAACAAAAAAGACAGAAATACCGGCTAGATTTTTATATAAGCTAATTAACCACAAATTGGCTCATGACCCTTCACTATATGTCAGCCCTATTTCCACAAGGAATGCACGACACCATCACCCTGATACACTAATACATATCTATGCTAGGACAGACAGCCATAAGTTCTCCTTCTTTCCAGGGACTATTTCCGAATGGAATTCTCTTGGCCGCGCCGCACAACATGTGGCTGTCTTTTTTCAATATGTACAGTTTTTTTTTTTTTTCAGCTTAGTATTTACGTTGCACTCAGGAGTGTGTCTGCACAAACTTGCTCTCTTCGCTGTTGAATGATCACGCCAAGTCCTCGTCTCTCAAACACCCTTGCCTTTGGTGCGCAACGCTTAGTTACCTATTGTCACTAATATGCTTTTATCTGGTTTACATCGTTCTGTTTGCTCCCTCTTCCGCTTTCGACAATCAACCGGGAAGAAAGGATTGATCAAAGCTTTGTGTTTTGACCATTTCACGAATTGTTTTGTGAGCAATATATCATACAAAAGTGTATATCTTTTTGTATTTATATGAGTATCTATGCATCTTTGTATTCTTGTCTTGCAAGAATACAAAGTCTTGCAGTTAATTATGTCTGCCCGTCCTGAAAGGGCCACAATGTGGCCTGAAGTATGTACTAAAGAAAAATAAAAATAATTAACAGAAATAAGCCCTTCTCCTCCTTTCGTCTAGCAATGAAATTAGCAAATAACCGCCACACACGTTCTGAAATGAGCAAGAACGCGTGATATGGAGCTGTACAATGTCGCTCTGTAGGAGATGCGAAATTACTGTTGTTCACATAGTTGCTTTGACAGTGTCTTTCCAATGTCGTTGTGTTATGCGATATTATTGTTGTTCGCATTGTTGCTTAAACAGTTACTTTGTAATGTAGCGGTGCTCTTTTGACTGCTATGTATGGTAACATCGTTGTGTGTGCGTTAACTGTTCTTATCTTTCTCCTAGAAAACTACGTGCGACATCACGGAAAGCCATGTAATATATAACTGTACCAACTGTTCAAGAGCCAAGGTGTAGCCTGCGCCGTATTTTTGCGCTAACATCTCCGTCTGTCATGCATGTCAGCAGCAAATAACTTGCCTTCATAGTGCAATGAGAGAGTCGCTTCAATTACACTAGTGGCGAGGGTATGGTAACTTCCCCCACTTGAGCAGGAACCTGAGCTGAGGTAATGTAACAGTTCTATTTCTATGTCCTTTTCGCGCATTCTTCAGGCGCCCGAGTGACGCTCCGTTTGTATTATCACCCTGATTGGCGGATTGTGAACGGTGCGGGATAAGTAATGAATAGAATCTAGGGAAAGAAATATGACATTAAACCGACCCTGAATTCCTTAGGCGACCTTTCTTACGGATCCTTTACACGCAAATACACAAGCTCCCCGTCTGTCTGGGGATGTATTTTCGTGCCCTATTTCTCAGTAAGGAATTCAAATAACGTCCAAAATGATTCACTAGACAATTCGTACCTTATCAAAGGATATCATAACACATGCTACGTATATGTACCTAGTTGCGCTTTGCTATCTTCCCCTTTACGCTTTTGCCCTAGAAACGTTCTCTGGAAACTATTTCTTTCTCGCTACAAGCGCCGAGCAGAAGCGCCGAGCAGTGCAGACATGGAAGCATCGGCTCCGTTTTTTTTCCATGCTTCACTCGCCAATATTGAGAGTACAACAAAAAACTACCACTGGATCCGCGAAGCGACGGCGAATCGACTGACACCAAGATTCCAGGTGGGGCTCGTATTTTCACAATTTTACGGAACTTTTTCTCCTCCTAGACGCCGACTTGACCTTAGCGGAGCTAAGCTTAGTGAGGAGTAGGGCCTTTGTTGGGTCTAGTAAGCCCACCTGCCCGCAGGCATGGCGGATACAAACATGGAAGATGAACATTTTACTGAAAATGAAGGAAACAATACTCAGGACGACTTCAGCTGGCAAGTAGTGGCTGCCCGAAGATCACGAGCTAGCACAAAGGCTGTGGATGAGGAGAGCACATTGCCACGTAATCAACGAGAGCATGGCGTCAAGAAAACCGCCGTCGGTGTAATGGTTAAGAATCGGATTATCAAAGCTTCGAGGATGCCTCAACTGCCTGAAGAGCACAGAAAGATCATTATACGGCCTCGAGGAGGGTTCAGTTTGAACAAGGTGAGCACCACCACGATTGGCTCTGCAGTCATCGAGGCGTCCGGCCTAACGGAAGGGGAGGCCCGTGAAGATGTTGTCTGCCCAAACTTCACTCAAAATTTCATCGTAGTCAGCACACCTAAGCCCGAACATGCTGCGAAGTACGTTAGAATCAAGTCTTTCAAGATTATGGCAGCGGAATACGAGGTAAATGCATACGAATCGGCACCACATGCCACATGCAAAGGCATCATCCGAAGAGTGGACATCAGAGACTCCCAAGCTATGACAACAAGAAATATCGTGCATGACTTGAACCCGCTTGCGCTGGCTGCTAAGCGCATCAAGACGTCGGGATCGGTCATTGTACTTTTCGATGGACTCAAAGTGCCCAATTTTGTCAGGTATGGATCCACACCAGTGAGATGCTACCTTTACAGGAAGCAATTCGACGTCTGCTTCACCTGCGGAAGGATCGTGCACCGCTCTGATGTTTGTCCAACACCTGATTTTGTTCAGTGCAGGGGATGTGGAGCTCGCAATCCAGGAGATGAACATGTGTGTATACCTAAGTGTAAATTTTGTGAAGGCGATCACCCTACCGGCGACAAGTTTTGTAAGCAAATATTTCAAGTCCCTTAAATCGTACGACTCCGTCGAAGAGAGCGCAGCAGGACTCGGTCGTCAACAAGAGCGCAGTCGGAGGCGCAACAGCTGGCGCCCAACCATCGCCCCGAGGACAGGGAGCACTCACGCTCCAGGAGTCGCACCACATCCAGGCATCTTTCACTATCCAGGGAGAGAAGGCGCTCAAAGTCAAGGGAAGCGCAGGTGCGCTTTGTGCAAAGGGACTCAATACCTGGCGAGAAGACGACGTCAGGGACCACCTGGGCTCACAAAGTCAAAGATGTGGCGAAGGTTGTTGGGGGCGCCTCGGCGGCTGTGGGGGATGACAATGATGCCAGAATAGAGCAATTAATTGAAGAAGTAACTTCTTTAAGAAAAGCTAATGAAGAATTGACCAGGCAGGTAGTAGAGTTTCGTAAAAAAGAGCAGTGAAGCCCTGCTAGAGTAGAGATAGATAGACCTGTAAGCAAAAGCAACGATCCAGGGGAATCCAGCTCCCCTGCCCCTAAAAAGAGAGTGGTGAGTTCTGAGGATGATTCAGTCTTCTCAGCCCTCAGTGAAATAAAAGAGGCAATTAAAGCGATAAGGGAGACAGTGGAAACGACCAACTTTAAAGTGGACAAATTGTGGAAATGGAGGCTAACGGCGGAGAAAAGGCTTAGGAAAATGGAGGCGCGAGGGGAAGACGACGAAGAATATCTGCCATCGGAGGCAGATAGCATAAAGTCCATTCCTGGATTGTCGGGGGCCATCGCAAAAAGGAAAATAGCGGGTAATAGAAAGGCAGGCTCATCTAATAACAATGGACAGTAATCATGGATTAAACGTGTGGCAATGGAATTGTCGTGGGTTCCAACACAAAAAAGCAGCAGTGCAACGGGTGATCAGGTCATCTGAGGCCAGGCCAAAGGTAAGAATGCTGCAAGAAACCTTAGCGGACGAAATTATGCTTACTGGGTACAAAGTTATATGTAGAGACAAAAAAATGGGGAGGGGGTTGGCGACCCTCATTGACAAAAAGTTGCCATACATTGAGCATGATATTCACCTTAGACATTCCAGGTTTGAATTTATTCTAGTTGAGATAATACTTAAAAGGAATAGAGGTAAGACGCAAAGCATTTTCTGCTTGAATATTTACAGCAGTCCTTACGACATGAGACAGAGCACTCTTCAACAAGGGGCTTTCGGTTGCCAAAAACTCCCCGTTCATTATTGGAGGGGACTTTAATGCTCCCTATCACACATGGGGATACACTTGGAACACAAAGAAGGGAGAGGAGCTATGGAGTCTTGCTATGGATATGGGGTTATGCTTGATTACTCATCTGACGTATCCCACCCTTTGTGGCACGACCAGTAGCAGGGACTCCACGCCAGATTTTACATTCGTAAACAATTCAAGAGGAGCCAATTGGGAAAATTCAAACTTGGATCTCGGCAGCGATCATTACATCATACACATAATCATACGCATACCGAGACAGGAAGCTAAAATCTTCAATTTCACTGATTGGGATCAGTTCAGAAAAATCAGGGCGAATAGAAGGAAAGTGGGGTCCCTAGATGCCGAGCAGGAGCCCCTTCAGACATGGGTCATCCAGCTCAGAGAGGACGTCAAAGAGGCCGCTAAAGAAATCAGGACAGAGGAAAATCTTGAAGCTATGGACAACAGGCTGGCGCATCTGATTAAGGCCAAACAGGCTATATTACAGAGATGGAAAAGGCAGAGACTTAACAGAAAGCTAAGGAAAAAAAAAACGCAATTAAACAGAGAAATTCATGATCATTCGAAGACCCTCGTGAAGCAACAGTGGGATGAGATCTGTAATTCGGCTGATGCTAGACTCAAACATGGAGGTAGCTGGAACCTCCTCAAGCACTTGCTCAACGAGAATGAAACAAGGACAAGCAAGAGAACAGCTATAGTTAAGTTGGTTCATCAGGAAAGCCAAGGTAAAACAGAGAGGGATATCATGGATAGTTACGCAGGCAAATATCTCCTACTTAAACAACCAAACGAAGGAGACGAGAGCCCCGAATATACGGGAGGCATATGTGAAGAACTTGACCGGGACTTCACTCAGAGTGAAGTGAGAGTGGCTCTTCACAGTCTTAAAGGTAGATCGGCGGCTGGACCTGACGGAATAACTAACAAGATATTATGAAATCTAGATGATGAATCAATTTCTTATCTAACTGAACACTTCAATGAATGTTGAAGAAAAGGGGTATACTTAGAGGAATGGAGGGTGGCCAATACTATCCTCATACCAAAGCACGGCAAACAACCCACTCTGGACAACCTCCGTCCTATTTCTTTAACGTCATGTCTAGGCAAAGCTATGGAACATGTCATCCAAAATAGACTCCCGAAATACGTTGAGCAGAACGACATCTTCCCATGCAACTTGATCGGCTTTCGTCCCGGGCTGTCAACTCGGGATGCTATGCTGCTGATCAAACACCAACTTATACAGGCCAGCCCAGCGCATACGAAAGCTCTTTCCGGATTGGATGTGGAAAAAGCTTTTGATCAAGAAGACGACGAAGTGTCTTCTTGACAGAACGCTTGTTTCTGTGCTCTCTGCATTTTTGGTGAACTCTTTGCCTTTCGGGGTGCCTTACCTCCCCGTCTTGCGACCATGGACGCGGAGCATGCCACAGGCCCTCCTGGCCAGAAGTCATCACGGCTGTCAACCGCAAGGAAGCGAGTTGGCTCCCCCAGCGACACCGAGGACACCGAGCTGTACTCTATGTCGGAAGACGACTCATCCGACGACGGCTTCATACCCGTCCGGAGTAAGAGGGCGAAGAGAAAGATCGCCAACACAGCGCCGTCACCTCCTGCGAGCACTACGACTATGAAGTCAAGGCCTGCGCGCTGGCCACACGTCATCATCTTTATGCCGGAAGAACCGTCAAGCAACCTACGGTTGCTGAACAGGCAAGCCCTATCCATTTTTCTGGAACGTGCGGTGCCGGATCAAATTAAAGACATCAGAATAAACCCACGCAAGAATATACTCGCCATAGACGTGTACAACGCGAGTGCGCTTGGAACACTTCAAGAAATCACGGAGCTTGGCGGAATCAAAATGCGCCCCTTCATCCCGATCGACGACACATCGATAGCCGGTGTAATTTACGACATTGACATTGCCATTCCCAATGAAGATTTACCTAGCCTCATCAAGCCGGCAAACGAGGGCACGATCATTACGCAGGTGCGCCGTCTTGGGAATACGCGCTGCGTAAAAGTAATCTTCAAGGGGGATTGCATACCCTCCCACGTTAAAGTCGGACATTTTCGACATCCAGTTCGACCATTCATCCAGAAGCCGCTTCAATGCCATCAGTGCTTCAGGCTAGGACACGTAAAGGGCGTGTGTCCGAACTCGCTTCTGTGTCCCCGTTGCGCTGAACCTCATGCAGAAGTGACCTGCGGTGCCACAGTTCTGAAGTGCGCCAACTGTAGCGGCCCTCACGCAGCCTCGTCGAAAGACTGCCCCCGCATCAAGAGGGAGCGCGCGGTTCTGAAGCAAATGGCCAGAGACAATTCGGCCCACAGGGAGGCAGCCGAAGTAGTCCGGCGTCGGCGTCGACGTCGGCACCGTCGTAAGTCTTCAAAGAAGGCGCATGAGCGAAGCGATAGTACCCGCTCCACTACGGTACCACTTAGTCGCGACGCGATAGGGCCCACCACTTCCACGAGGGCATCAGATAAGACTCTTTCTTTAGAGGAATGGCCTACGCTACCGAGCCGCTCCCTTGCTAAGGAACCTCAGAAGGTCACGGCGCCACCGGAGCCTTCTCCGGCCATTGATGATTCACCTAAAACAGATCAAGTCATCTCGGTGCTACGTTCCCTCATGGAGGCCATCCGAACGATTTTAGTTGAGATGGGGACACCGTCTGCTCGAAGCGCACTTAAAGTGCTGGACGCCTTAAGCCCAGTGCTTGAATCCCTCAACTAGAAAGATGGCTACCCATACCCCATCCTTCCGAAAAGAAGTCAAGGCAGCGTCCGTCATGCAGTGGAACGCCAGAGGGCTAAAATCACGAATTTCAGATTTCCGTCAGTATGTGTACACCAATGTGTTTCCACTCATCGTCATTTGTGAGCCCAACTTGTCGAAACCAATCAGACTGTCAGGGTACGAATGTTTCATGCCATCAACAAATAGTGCATGCAGCAAAATCATCATTTTTGTTCGTCGGGAACTGACCTATGTTTTGCAACCGATTGCGCCCCACGACGACAATCAGTATATATGCGTCACAGTTAAAAAGAACAAACTCTTGTTTACTCTCATAGGCGTGTATATATCGCCTTCCAACAATTTCGACACTAAAAGATTAGCGGATATCTTGAGTGTTTGCCCCGCTCCATGGGTCATCATAGGAGATTTCAATGCACACCATCCAGCATGGGGAAGTACAAAGACAAATGCAAGAGGACGAAGATTATCAAGCATCGCCTACAACTATGGCCTTACTCTCTTGAACGATGGTAGCCCCACCTTTCTTCGAGGCGTGACATACGGCAGCTGCCTCGACCTTGCTTTTGTCTCCAACTCTCTCGCCAGATATGTGAAGTGGTTTCCAGATATTGAGACCCATGGGAGTGATCACATTCCCACCTATCTGAACATCAAAGGCTTGATGTCTAGATCTGGCCCACGGAATACCATTCGGACGATTCAATGGGCCAACTTCAAATCTGATATGGAAGATGCCTGCAGCGAGGGCCTGCCCTCTGGGTTAGAACAAACAATTAAAAATACGATGCGGAACGCCACTCGCATACTGACGATCTCTCACACGCGAAACGACTTCGACATAGAATTAGAGCGACTTCGCGCACTTCGTCGCCGGGCGGAACGTCGATATCGGCGTACAAGATCAATCCATGACCTTAGGGCAGCCAGGAGGATACAAAAGAAGATTCAGCGTCGAATGAATAGATTAGCGTCGGAACGTTGGGCAACGTTTTGCCAAACACTCGACCCCCGCAAGCCGCTGTCTCACATTTGGAAAACGGTGCAAGGTCTGCGTTGCCTTCCGGAACAGCGTTTTCCATTCAAGGCACTCGCGCTTTTCCAAGGGCGGCAAGACATCGATGTCGCAGAAGACTTTTGTGTGCGAATGGCAGACCAAGCGACACGCCCAGATCCTCCAGCCCGAGATGATGTCCCCCATTCCCGAGATTGCCGCATGGACCTTCCTTTTACAATGGAGGAGCTCGAGGCGGCACTAGCTCTCTGCAGGCGCTCATCATCTCCGGGTCCAGATGGTATATCATACCGAGCCTTGTGCTATCTCGGAGAATCCGCACGGACAGCACTATTGAGTCTCTACAACACCTCATGGCAGGAGGGAAATGTTCCTGACGAATGGAAAGTGAGCCGCCTGGTGCCAATATTGAAGCAGGGCAAATCCCCACTAGAGCTCAGCTCTTACCGCCCGATAGCGTTGGCCAGCTGTGTAGGAAAGATAATGGAACGGATGATCCTTGGCCGCCTGGAATGGTACCTTGAACACTACAAGATTTATCCGAGTTCCATGGCTGGTTTCCGACATGACCGCTCTTCCATCGACAATGTAGTTGATCTCGTTTCATATGTCCAGCACGAAAGGTCCCGTAAACGTTTATCTGCAGCTTTATTCTTAGATGTGAAAGGGGCATACGATAACGTATTGCATGAGGCTATTCTCGACGCTCTTGTGACGGTTGGCCTAGGTGGCCGAGTATTTTTATGGATTGCAAGTTACCTATCTGCAGGATCATTCTATGTATTAACTGACGATGGCCCAACTACGCGACGCTATACCAGCAAGGGCGTTCCTCAAGGCGGTGCTCTCAGCCCGACGCTATTCAACCTCGCTCTTATTGGGCTTGCTGAACACTTGCCAACTACCACCAAAATTTCAGTATACGCAGACGACATCTGTCTCTGGACTTCGGCAGTCACACGTCCTCAGATACGTGCACGGCTTCAGAGAGCGGCTACTTTGACAGCGAGCTACTTGTGTGAACAAGGTCTCAGCATATCGCCAGAAAAATGCGCCCTAGTGGCGTTTACTCGCAAACCAATGACGCCTTATGTCATCTCAACCAACGGGCGGACCATTTCCTATGTCAGAACCTACAGATTTCTAGGCGTAATTATCGACCGAGACCTCTGTTGGAGCCCGCACGTGGCTTACATAAAACGACGCCTAACAGCAACCTCCCAGTTGTTTAAATACCTGACAGGAAAGACGTGGGGGATGTCAGTAGACGCAATGCTGAGACTCTACAGAGCTCTCTTTCTCGGTTTTTTAAGATACAGTCTACCTGTACTGAACAACACCTGCAAGACAAATATTCGTGTTCTGCAAGCAGCGCAAGCTCAAGCACTCAGAGTTTGTCTTGGTTTGCCGAGATGCACGTCAACTGAGGCAACTATTGCGATTGCTCGGGACCATCCAATGCAGACTCACATCACGGTGGAAACCCTGAGAACGCATATCAGACATTTGGCACGGGCCCCCTATCACCACCTTGCAACACTACCTTCAGACAGGCACCAAGCATCATTCTCAAAAACTATTGTCAAGTACAACGACAAACTTCCCTCGGGCTTCACCGCTGCATCTAAACCATCGATGCCCCCTTGGTGCCTTGTCAGCCCCACAGTCCATCTCAACGTGCCAGGAATCGGGAAAAAGTCTGAGCTGTCGTCGCCTATGCTGAAACAACTGTCTCTGCTTCTTCTGCACGAGAGGTACGCAGACAGTGCACATATTTATACTGACGGTTCCACAAACATCCAGTGTTCGTCCGGTGCTGCAGTCGTCCCAGAAAGAGGTATTACCATCAGCTTTAGGACTGACCACCCAACGACATCTACATCTGCGGAACTAGCTGCTCTTCGAGCTGCACTTTGTTTTGTCAATCGGGAACCACCTCGACAATGGTCAATTTTCAGCGACTCAAAGGCAGCCCTACAATCTGTACTATCAGCTCTGCGTCGCGGGCCATCTGAACAGCTCGTATTCGATATTAGATGTCTACTTCATACATCACATGAGAAAGGACATCGCGTGACGTTTCAGTGGCTGCCAAGTCACTGCGGCGTCATCGGAAATGAAGACGCCGATAAAGCCGCTCGGACAGCTCTTGAAGACACACAGGAAGAGGCCATACCACTTTCACGTTCCGACGCAGCCAGCAGACTTCAAGTGCTTGCACAGGAGATCACGCTCTCTCTATGGTGCACACCAAGCAGCCAGACCAACCGCAGCGATCATCAACACGACCTGCCCTCCTTGATGCATCTCTGTATGCCAACCGGACTCCGCCGAAGTGAGGCCACCCTGCTTTATCGCTTATGGCTAGGGGTGGCCTTCACGAAATCTTACTCGTTTCGCATTGGAATGGCCGACAACGCTCTCTGCAATGCCTGTCTTTGCGAGGAGACGCTGGAACACATTCTGTGCGACTGTCCTGAATATAATGTTCAGAGACAGTCAATGGCGTCCGTTCTAGCGCACCTTGACAGTAGACCATTGTCAGTTGCAACCATTTTCACATATCGCCGACTGAAGACATCGCAGCTGAAGGCGACGAAGGGACTACTTCGGTTTATGAAGGATACGGGCTTGGACAAGCGACTGTGACAGTGATGTCACGTACCACACAAGAGTGACAGACTGTAACCAACGATGTGTGTGCCGTGTTATGTGCCCTCTATCTCTTCTCCCCATCTTTCATCCCCCCATCCCCCTCCCATGTGTAGGGTAGCAAACCGGTTAGGCAAAACTGGTTAACCTCCCTGCCTTCCTTCTCCACTTTTTCCTTCCTTCCTTCCTTTCTCGGAGACTGCAATACGTTCTCTCGGAGATGGGTTTAGGTAAGAGACTCTTTAACATGATCAAGGACTTTCTTAGAAAAAGAACTGCACAACTCATGCTGGGTGAGCCTAAATCAGAAGCTAAGAATTTGAGAAATAGGGGCACTTCACAAGGGGCTGTGCTCTCACCCATGCTTTTCAATTTAGCAATGTCCAAGGTTGCAAGAAATCTGGAGAAAATTGAGGCTATACATTATGTGATATATGCCGACTACCTAACCCTATGGAGTGCCAAGGGTAATGTAGGACAGACAGAGACCAGATTACAGGAAAGTTTATATGTTGTAGAGAACACACTGAAAGACATGGGGTTGAAATTCTCGGCAGCCAAATCAGAACTCTTAGTCATTAAACATCCCAGAAAAGGTCGTAAACCAAGAGGTTACATTCCGGAAGATGAGCCAAGAGTGTGCTTATACACTCATGAAGTATCCGCAATCAGGCTAGTTGAAAAAAATCAAGGTTCTTGGGTATCACATAGACGGAAACAATGCTAACTATAGAACAATACAACATATCTCGAATAAAACAGATGAAGTCAGTAGGTTAGTAAGGAGAATTACCAATAGACACAGAGGCTTAGGGGAAGACAGCGCTTTGAGGCTAATACACGCCTTTGCTCTCTGTCATTTCACCTATGTGGCTGGATTATTCAAATGGAAGCAGACAGAACTTAACAAACTTCATGTGATGCTCAGGAAGCTCGTTAAAGTAGCCCTAGGGATACCCAGTAACGCTGCAACCGACAAACTCACGAGTCTAGGGGTGCACAACATAATGGAAGAAATCGCGGAGGCCGAACAGCTAGCGCAACACGAAAGATTGACAAAGTCACGAGCTGGCAGGAACATATTACAGGCAATAGGTGTGACCCGCCGTGGTTGCTCAGTGGCTATGGTGTTGGGCTGCTGAGCACGAGGTCGCGGGATCGAATCCCGGCCACGGCGGCCGCATTTCGATGGGGGCGAAATGCGAAAACACCCGTGTGCTTAGATTTAGGTGCACGTTAAAGAACCCCAGGTGGTCAAAATTTCCGGAGCCCTCCACTATGGCGTGCCTCATAATCAGAAAGTGGTTTTGGCACGTAAAACCCCAAATATTATTATTATTATTAGGCAATAGGTGTAGAACTGAATACATCAAGGAGCCCAATAGAGGCTGAAGTAGAATTAAGGACTGAAGTTAGGAACAAGATCAGAACCAACCCTCTCCCCAGAAACATGCATCCAATGTCGAAAGGAGAAAGGCAAGAGCTAAAGCACTCTTGCAGGAAATAGAGCCGCAGAACCAACTGGCAGCTATAGCTGATGCTGCCTGGGTGAAAGGTAAAGAAGCATATACGGCCATTGTATCGAATTATTAAGGGAAGGTGCAAGACGCTCCCACTATTTTCACCAAGGACCCCATGGTGGCGGAACAAGCGGCAATTGCTCTAGCCATCAGGAGTCATAGGTGGGCCTGCATTTACAGTGATTCGAAATCCGCTGTAAAGTGTGTTGATAAAGGCTACGTAGCTGTAATTGCAGCTAAACGTTTCGAAAACATTGGGATTAGGAGAATTGAAATTCGATGGTTTCCTGCGCATATGGGGAAAGTCGACGAGACGGGTAAATCTCAATGAGGTTGCTTATGACTTGGCACGAGGACTTGCTAACCATGACAGTCACAACGGAGCCGTTCACCATCGAGCCAGGGAATCTAGAAATCATTTAATAACATGCGATGACGTTACCAAACATTACTATTTAGGACGCAGACAATTCCCATTGCCACATTCAAAACTGAACAGGACTCGGGCAGTCTCACTGCGCTTATTGCAAACGGGTACATATCCCACACCGTACACCATTAATAAAATATATTCAGAGAGGGAGATTAAGATGGACTGCAACGAATGTAATGGCATCATTGGAATCAGACATATGCTGGCGGGGTGTCCCGCGACTCTCCCCAACCTCGTTTAAGATTGGACACAGCGGGAGAAAAGGATTCAAAGCCCACTGTTTCAGGACCAACTGAGGGCAGTCCAGAGGGCCCATGATGTCGCTAAAAGGCTTGGCCTGACAATGCCAACGTGGGAGCGGCCCGCCTTGGCTTAAGAAATTGAGCCTCCGGACCTCATTACAGTAAAAGTTTTCACACACACACAAGCACTCCTCACGTGATATCTTGCCGCCGCCTCCGGCTGACTGCCACCTCCCTCTGATTTAGACCCTTTCTTAATATTTACAATATTTGAAACCAATTGTCAATACCTGAGTCTGCTTTTAGAGGGCTTCAACTACAATCACGGAAAGGGCCATTTTGACGTCTGAATTTGATGGATAATGCTCTAGGTCTATATAATTTTTAAATTAATTTCAACTTTTTGCAATCATGGCCAGTGATACTTCATTTGTTGGTTGTGCCTTCGGCAAACTATTCCCATGCCTGAAGTTCTTTTTCACCAATGACTTGCCTGCCATATATCTAGCATTATTGCGCTGTTTCACCTTGATCAAACGTTTATTCTCTAAATCACTTGTTATAGCCTTTTCGTGGTTTGTTCAGCACGCTCTAATTAGTGCCAGTTTGATCATTTGTGATGACTCCTGCCAAGTGTTCCACGTGATTGTGACTTCCTCAGTGAGTTTTAAAATGTAACCTGTGCATTGTGCGAGAAATTCATCCTTTTCATACTTTTGGTTCTCTTGCAGTAACTACTTCAAATTTAGCTGTTTGTGTTTGAGTTCGCAAAATGTTTTATCCAGAATTTAATACAGGGCGTGATTAATGTGGCACATTGGGCGTGTTGCTACTTATATGAATATGCGGCAGCGCTAAAAAGACACGGGCGGAGACAGGACGACAAGGACGAGCGGTGAACTTCCAGCATGAATTGTGAAGGGTTCATCAAAATACACATGCTGTTTGAGTCGGGGGTTATCTGCACGTGCGTAGATATGCCTACTTTTTGTCTGCAAGGGTGATGGGGGCCAAGCTGATACTTCCCTCCCCAAGTCTATAGATTCATTCAGATTCTGAGATTTCCCGTGTCAGACGCGTTTTACTCCTCTTGATAATGGAAGTGTTTTCAAGGTTGGGCCGTTGGGCGAACAGTCCTTGCAAGACAGACAATGCCCATAAACACTCAAATTTTTTTCCTTCTCGCGCATTTTTACGTTGTTTGCGTGCTTCCTTAACCGATCGTTAACACATCTCCCAGTTTGGCCAACGTACTTTTTTCCGCACCTGAAAGGAATTTCATAGACCGCACCTCCTGCGTATTCAACAAAAGACCGCCTGTGCTTTGTGCAGGCGGTCTATGAAACATAGCACAGGCGGTCTTCAGTTAATTCGCATAGACCGCAAGCGTTGTCGATATCGAATGGTAGTGGTTTAGCCAGAAAAGTCCGTGCTCCATTACTTCTTGTGTTTTGTGTCAAGTAAGGCCACTAGGATGAAATTTTTTACCATTTGGCTACAATTTGAGGTTTGATGGCGGACTGTTGGCAATGTGATATATTCATAAACTATTCGAAAATATTCTTACTTACGAATTGTGGCTACATCATTTGAAGACTGAATGAAATAGGGCAATATTCGATTCGTTATTCGAAAGTTTTGAATATCCGCGCACGCCTAGCAAATAGTGCTTAAGAAGCAAAAGCCTTGATGGATTCGGTCTTATGGGGATGAATGAACAAAGGCACACCGAAGATACAATGGGACACCGAAATTCCAATGACAGCCTAATGTTTTTGCGTTTTGCAGAGGTATATTTTCCGCGAAAACATAATTTAGTATTTATTTATTATTTCAAGGTACTTTACAGGCCCCATGAGCAGCACTGAGTAAGGGGGGAATGAAAGTAAGAAATTTGTACACAATAATACTGCAAAGATGAGTAGAAATAATCGCTGCAAAATACTGCTACAAATGCAGAGCTGCGGTAGTAAACAATCATCGGATAAATATTATCACGAACATTGCTCGCACACTGTTGACTACAGACGCCGTGAAGTGAAGTATTTATTCGTACAGCAACATAAACAAAACAGACAGCAACGATTCAGTGGCTTCGCCTTATAAAGGGAGCATGGGTGCAGCCGAGGCATGCGATTGGCTAACGATACAATAGCACATGTGAACAATGACCGCGTGCATCAGATATGCGGCGCACAGTGACAAGAGAATACGCGTGATAAACGTTGCACAGATACAACACTTCCCCTCCAACAAGATCAGAATCTGTCATACGTCAGACGATCCGGCTTCCGCTTATCACGAGCGCTGCGCCTGGGTAGCACAGGTGAACCGGCATCGTTCTTTTCTGACGTTGATGCACTTTGGGTTCCACGTGAGAGTGGGCCACCATCACTCCGATCCAACACTGGCCGGTTTGAGGCGGGTGCAAGGACACTTTCACTTTCAAGCAGTTCACTTGCATGTGGCAAAGGTACATCATTTTCTTTCACAACACTACCAGGCTTTACACAAGAATGTCGCAAATGGTCCGCGTGCACAAACCGCGTCTGTCCATCCACAACCACAAGGTATGTCATTGCCGATTTCACATCCACAATTATGCCTGGACGCCATCTCACCTGTTCCCCACGTACTGAACGCACAAACACTCTATCCCCAACAGAAAATACTCTGGGTGAACTCCTCGTGTTTGCACTACGTACATTACTCTCAGATTTGGCATTTATTGCATCCTGCAGATCTGGTTTCAATAACGACAACCTTGTGCGCAACTTCCTCCTCACAAAGAGTTCAGCTGGTGTTTGGCCGGTGAATGTATGCGGAGTTGTTCTATAAGCGAACAGAAAATTATCAATTCTGTGCTGCAGTGACCTGGAACTTTTATTCCTCTGGTCTTCCAGCGGATAAATATTATCGGATAAATATTATCACGAACATTGCTCGCACACTGTTGACCACAGACGCCGTGAAGTGCCCTTGCTTCAACAGCGACTGCTTTACTGTTTGAACCGCACGTTCGGCCGAACCGTTGGACTGAGGATGATATGGCGGAGTAAGCGTGTGCTTAACCCCGTTTGACAATAGGAAGTCCTCAAGCTCTTTTGCACGAAACTGCAGCCCGTTATCAGTGACTACCTCTTTCGGTAGGCCGTGACTTGCGAACAACGAGCGCACTGTTTCGATCGTGCATTGCGCGGTCGTTGACATCATGACTCTTATTTCCAACCATTTGGAATAGGAATCTATAGCTAAAAGGAACATCTCTTTCTTTTTCAGCAAAGTCTAGATGTATCCTCTCCCAACTGTTTGTGCACCACTTCCAAGATGAAAGCGGCGCTAGTGGCACCACAGATATTGTGCTTTGACAAATTTCACACTGCTTTGCAGTTTGTTCCAAGCACTTGTCTATCTTTGGCCACCAAACCATTGACCTTGCAAGAGCTTTCATCTTTGTAATGCCGATGTGTTGCTCATGCAACAAACACATAACTTCACTTTGAAGCAAATGTGGTATCACGACTCTGTTCCACACCACACAACCACAATCCACTGAAAGTTCAAATCGTCTCACGAAGAAAGGCTGATAATGAGCGTCCACAGCACGCGGCCATCCGTGCCATACCATTTCACGAACAGCACTGAGAACTGGATCTTTCACAGTTTCACGCTCGATATCTTTCGCAGTTATGGGGAGTTTATTGACAGGCGAAAAATAAAAGATTTCTTCTGCCTCGTCACCGGCTTCCGGCAGTGGAAGGTGTGACAATCCATCTGCATTGGCTATCTTTGTTCCTGGTCTGTGCAAAATACGGAAGCTGTAGTTAGCAAAAAAAATTCCCCAGCGGTGCACACGAGCTGCAGCTACTGCATTTGTGTGGTGCTTAGCCTCAAATATGACTGTTAGCGACTGGTGATCAGTGATTACACTGAAAGTACGCCCGTACAGATATTTATGAAATTTCTTCACTCCAAAAACAACTGCAAGCGCTTCTTTTTCCACTTGCGCGTAGTTACGCTCAGCAGGCGTCATCTTCCGCGATGCAAACGCGATCGGTCGCTCTACGCCTTCAACCACGTGCGACAGCACTGCGCCTAAGCCGTAAGCAGAAGCGTCACATGTCAGCTGTATTTCCTTCGTTACATCATACAGTTCCAAGACCATGTCTTCGCTGATCAAATTCTCACAGCGACTGAAACATGCGTCACACTGGCTCGACCATTTCCATGTGCTGCCCTTGCGCAACAGTTGGTGGAGAGGTTCTAGCACATTTGCTAGGTCAGGCAAAAATTTAGCGTAGTAGTTTACTAGGCCCAAAAATGCCTTTAGCTGAGTCACATTACTTGGTTTTGGCGCTTCTCGAATCGCCTTTACTTTTTCCGCTGCGGGGTGTACGTCATGCTTGTCTAGCTCGTGCCCCAAGTAACAAACATTTTCTTGGAAAAATTTGCATTTCCCTGCGTTTACACGAATGCCGTGCTTACTAAGCGCTTGTAGCACTTGCTGGGAACGGTAATAGCACTCTGTCAGGTTTTTACCTGCTATTAACACATCGTCCAGGTAACAGGCTGTCCCAGGTATGTTTTGTAAAACCTGGTCCGTCACGGCCTGAAACATTGCGGGTGCGCTTGCCACTCCGTACGGCAATCGCCGGAACCTCAAAAGTCCCATGTGCTTATTCACCGTGAGCACTTGCTGTGCCTGCTCATCCAGCTCAAGCTGTAGGTAAGCCTTCGACAAATCTAGTAAGGTGAACACGGTCCCTCCAACCAGTGACGCGAATATGTCCTCTGGCAGAGGCAGTGGATAGTGGTCAAGTTCAATACCCCGATTGACCGTGACTCTGTAATCCCCACATATCCTAATTTCTTTTCCTGTTTTCTTTGGCACGATAACTAGCGGTATAGCCCAATCACTGTGCCTGACTGTACACCACACCAGCTTTCTCAAGGTCACGCAATTCATTCTCCACTTGTTCCCGCAAAGCATATGGTACTGGTCTCGCCTTACAAAAAGTTGGATGCACATCGGTTTTCATTCGTATACTACCAGTGAATCCTTTGATAGAACCATAGCCTGGCTCAAACATCACCGTACAACTGTTTCAACTTTTCAGCTTCCGCTGCTACCATCTGCCTGCCCTCCTGTACGTTATCCACGTCATGTTTCAACTGCTGAACAGCATTTTGCAGGTCAACTTTTGGTGTAGTCATCCAATCGCGACCTAAAAGCGCGGCATGCGGGCTTCCTTTTCTTGCTTTGCAACTATCAGAGGCAGATTGTAGCTTCGGTTCTGATAAGATACATTGACGTTTGCTACGCCTCTCACTTTGAGTGCAGTGCCATTATACACTCCTAGACGCACGTCGTCTTTGGAACATGGGTAGTTTGGAAAATTTTCACCAAAGTGTCTTTCAGACATTATGGTCACAGCTGCTCCCGTGTCTAGTTCCATCGGAATCTCCTTGCCGTTTACTTTTACTTTAAGCACAATAGGCGGAGAGCTATGAACTTGGTTAGTCGTACTAACAGTAAGCAAGTCTGTTGACAGCAAGGTCTCCTCAACTTTCTGCACGACCTTTGTTTTGCACATTTTCGCTACATGCCCTGGCTTCGAGCATTTGAAGCAGGTACTTTTGAGAAAAGGACAACTCACTGGCGCGTGCAGTCCGCCGCATCTATGACAGGCGCGAACAATGCCTTTCCCACGTTGCTTCCTTGGACTGTTTTGGGGGGCACGCTGCTCGTTGCTAGCGGTCTTCGTCGCGTGTCACCTGCCTTGCGTGGTGGGCTCCCGATGCCAGTAAACGTCCGCAGCACTGGCGGTTGACCCCTGCGGTAGCATTTCTCGGGTGTCTTTCTGGGCCGTTTCCAAGGCGGTGGCAATGTTGCATACTCGCTCCCAGGTGACTTCGTCGTCTGACAAGGCAAGAAGACGGCATCGAATTGAATCCGTCCTGATTCTAGCAATCAGTCGATCACGGAGTGCTTCTTCCAAAAAGCTTCCAAACGAGCACGTTGCAGCCAGTCTTTTCAGCTCGACGATGAACTGTTTTAGGCTTTCGTCCGGCTCTTGCTTTCGCTGGTAAAAGTGATACCGTTCGGTAACCACTGACCGTTTTGGAGCATAGTGCTTTCGGAGAGCAAGTCAAGTATTTATTCGGACAGCAACATGAACAAAACAGCAACGATTCAGTGGCTTCGCCTTATAAAGGGAGCATGGGTGCAGCCGAGGCATGCGATTGGCTAACGATACAATAGCACATGTGAACAATGACCGCGTGCATCAGATACGCGGCGCACAGTGACAAGAGAATACGCGTGATAAACGTTGCACCGATTCGACACACACATAATCAAACATCGTGCAAAAAAAATTTAGCTTTGAGCATGAAAAGCAGAAAAAAAATACTAAAAATACTAACAATACTGAGACAAACAGAAATTAAATTTAGGGATAGTGTACAAAACATCAGATATATTTTATTATGCACATTGCTAGCGCACATGATAAAAAAGTGCAGTTTAGGGCATGAAAGAGGAAAGAAAAACCTGCTTGACGTTACAGAGGTATACAGAACATGGCATAAAGTATGACACCTTTTTGTGACAGAAACTGCATGTCCAAGAGTTGCCTAAATTTATCTCAATTCCTTTGCTTGACAGTGCTCTCAGGAAGAGAATTCAACAAACGAATGGCTCATAGGAAAACTGAATGATTAAATGCATCCGTGTTTCCGCAGGTGCGGATGAAACCTAGCTCATCATTCAGTCATCGTGATATACAACTTGCACGTTCCAGCAGCAAAGACGATGACTTCATTTGACGAACATATTTATGGAACAACAACAGCAATGCCACGCCACGACGACTACTTAGGGCAGGAAGTGAAAGATCAAGTTTGATTCGAGTCATGCTTGACTGTCTATCGTAATTGTGGGACACGAATCGACTAGCTCGGTTATGGATGGCTTCTAACATGCAGATTCAATATTCGTGATGCAGAGACCATATCAGGGACGCGAACTCAAGCTGTGGACGGACTAAAGACAGGATCGTTAATTTGCGGATGTAAGACGGGGATTTACGTAGGTTGCGACGAACGTATCCTAATGTTTTTGAAGCATTGGCGCATATGGTTGTTATATGAGAGGCCCAGGAAAGATCATTGATGTAGATTAGAAATATGCACTGGCAAGTTGTTTGTGTCGTTTTCCTTTCTTTCTTTCTTTCTTTCTTTCTTTCTTTCTTTCTTTCTTTCTTTCTTTCTTTCTTTCTTTCTTTCTTTCTTTCTTTCCATTGCGATAATCAAACAATGGCGGGGGCTAAGATAAAAGCTGCAATAAGGTAGCTTGAAGTGCCCTTAGCCCCCCGTGTTACATGGTGGCCGTGAGTAGCGCAATCAACATTATACATACACATGATTCAAGGTGCAATGCAATAATTATGCAATAATTATGCAATGCAAGAGAGTTTTCAATAGTGCCACACCGAAATGTAACAATGGCAAGTAAAAACAATGCAGGCACAACACACCATCACGTTACATATACTTGGCAATACATAATAAAAAGTGAAAAAGATATTGTGCTAGATTAATATTACAATGATTAGGAGAAATAACAGGATGAGCGAAAATTATTTCTTTACAAACACTTAACTATGTATATGTGAATACAGGTGAAAAGGAAATGGTGCTCTGTAGTGAAGACGGTTGTTGTTATTTATTTTTTATTTATTTACAGAATACCTGCGTCGCCTCGAATGCATTATCGCAGGGGGGACAGTTCAGGCTTCAGTCTTTCACCCTTCGCCTGCTGCAGACCGGGTCCTATCCCAGCCTAGCCAGGGTCAGCAGGTACGCGGACTCGTTCGAGGCCGATTGTTCGGATTGCGGAGATCCCTTCTGCACTTTAGAACACATGCTCTGGCGGTGTCGCTCGTTACAGAACCAGGATCATCTCACCACGGAAGACGAGTGGCAGGAGGCGCTCAAGAGCTCCAACCTCGCCGCTCCAGCTACGGGCCATCCAGAGGGCCCGCGGCGCGGCGGTCGGGCACGGCCTGCCCGTCCCGACGTGGGAGCGGCCCGCAGCGGCTCCTCCCTCGTAAGGGGGTTTCGGAGTCGCTCCTCGGGACCTTGATGAAGTTCACTGCCTGCCTGCCTGTCAGATATTGAAACACATTCCTCCGGTAACAAATTCCAATCTGTCACAGTTTGTGGAAAAAAGGATTTGGCAAAACGCCCCGTTTTGCCAGATCCTTTTTTACAGCTGAATTCTCGCACCTTCTTTGAGTGGTCGAGTCGAGCGAAGACGTAAGTTGGCTCCGACAGGTACTTGCGGCTATCAGTGCCAGTTTGATATAGAAAATACGGTGAAAGAATTTCAGTTTTAAATTTTTTCTTCTGGTGATTAATGTTTTCCAGCCCAGCAATGCTTTTATTTCAGTGATACTTTCGAGAGGGTTGTAATCATTGGAGACGAAGCGTGCAGCCTGATTTTCAAGTTCTTCTATTACTTGCATCAAATATTCCTGATATGGGTCCCAAATCATAGAGGCACAACCGAGGATAGATCTGACATGAAAAAAATGAAGTGTTTCTTGAACTTCTTTGGACGCTGATCTGAAATTTCTACGAATAAAAAACATTTTACTTGCCTCTATACAGACTGCTGGATGTGTACGTTCCATTTAAATTTTGGTGTGAAGTAAACACCAAGGCACTTGCACTCTGAGAGAGTTTTTATTGTTTGTTCCAAGTTTTGTACTCTGTTTCAGGTTCGAATTTTTCATGGGGAAAACGGACGTGGTTACACTTTTTCATATTCAGATTTATTTGCCAGCGTAGACACCAATTTGCTATTTTATCAAGGTCCCTCTGCAGGATTGTTACATCTGATGGTGACTTTATTTCTCTGTAAAGGACACAATCATTTACAAATAATTTCAAGGGGAACTTTTATGTCATCTACAATGTCATTAATATATATGGGGAGTGATGGTGGCCCCAGAACGCTGCTCTGGGGCACTCCTGAAGAGACGGTTATGTGTGACGAACTACACCCATTAAGAACCACGTACTGTTTACGACCATTTAGATATTTACAAATCCAGTTTCAGGTTTTATTATGTATGTTCAAGGACGTTGACTTAATATTTAGCAAGTGATGAGATACTGTGTCAAACGCTTTTTTAAAGTCAAGGAATAGCGCATCTACCTGTTTATTCTTATCAAAGGAGTTACCTATAACATGTTGGAATTCAACTAATTCTGTGTTGCATGAGTAACCATGCTGTGAGGCAGTAAAAAATTTAATAGATTCAAGGTATATAAATAACTGACTATACAATATATGCTCAAAAACCTTGCAGGATACTGAAGTTAAGGATATAGGCGTGTAGTTTTCCGCCAGTTTCTTGTCTCCTGATTTAAAGATGGGATCGACAGCCGCAATTTTACAGTCCGGTGGAACCCACACAGTCTCGTACGAGATTTGAAATATTATACAGAAATATTGTGCAACAATGTTGAGATTTCTTTAGAATATAGGACGGAATTCTATCAGGACCCATAGATTTAAAGGTGTCCAATTCCCGCAGAAGACAGTCGATACCATGTACATCGATGTTTATTTCAGGCATGCCATGGTCAGAGGCATAGTTAGGATAAAGTGATGTGGTCGCGTCAGTCACTGGTTCCTCCGAAAACACTGATTTAAAATATAGATTAAACAATTCAACCTGACCTGCGTCTGTCGTTATAGTAGTGCCATTCGATTTCAGGACGGGAACTGAAATGTCGTTGGTTCGACTTGTTTTTATATATTTCGAAAAAGCTTTAGGTTTTTTTTTCAGGTCTGTGTTTAAACGGGATAAAATAATTGCTTCGCTTTCTTGATTCCCAGTTTCAGCGTCCAGTCCGCATTCTTTAAGTGTTGGCGGTTGAGTGAAGCGTTATTATTACAGCATTTTTGTACGCGTTTCTAGCTTTCCGGATCAGTGTACGCACTTCAAGATTAAATCACGGTTTATTATTTTTTCTTTTGCCGAAGAAGTTTTACAGGAACATGTTTGTCTAGCAGTTGTAATATTTTGTTGCAAAGGTGGACCATAAATGCTCCGCGTAATTACTTTCTGACAGGCGCCGGAAGGTTGGCAAGTATGATACTAATTCTGCCTGGATGGTGTCAAAATTTCGTTTCTCATATACGAATACTTGTCGTGGTAATTCCACCCGTATTGGAACCACTGAAATCTTTAAATTTGTAATGACTGCATCGTGGTCACTGAGGCCAGGTTGCGTTGCGACATTGGTCACAATGTTGGGGTCGTTACAAATGACGATATCTAATGTAGCCTGTTGTCTAGTAGGAACAAGTACATATTGGGTTAAATAGTTTAACATAATTAGTTCGCGAAAAATTGTATTGATTCGTGATTTGTTAGTTATTGGGCCGTCAGTAGTCCAGGTTACGTCTGGGAGGTTAAAATCGCCGCCCAGAAAAGCAGTATCAGAGATAACTGATAAAATATCAGCCAGGTTATGAATTCGGGTTTCATTACTATCGGGTGGGCGGTAGAAGGATCGATATACCAGTTTGTAGCTTTTGGGAGGTGCACTGGACACCATAATCATTATGCATCATTGTTAAAATGAAGTACTTCACTAGGCAAATCGTTTGCTATAAAAATAAAAACGCCTCCGCTGTGCCGGTGTCTATCCTTACGGTAGGCAGTAAACCCCGGTGGAAATACTTCGCTGTTCGCTATACTGTTATCTAACCAGGACTCGGTGCTTAGTACAACGTGCGGCTGCACAGTTTCAACCATAGAGGCAAGATCGTCTGTCTTATTTTTCACGATTCTGCAGTTAACTAAAAGTGCGGAAAACTTTTTAGGTCTAACCAAGCCGTGCATGACGGTTCGAGGTAGTTTATGTGCTTGTCATTCTCCATCATTCGAATGCGCAGATGCACTTAGTAGGACAGGTTGCCGCATATTGTAGTCCCATGTATATCCGTCGCCGTTTATATCTGTCTTATCATATTTCAGGCGTACACGGGATTCTTTGCGTTACCGTTTTTCTTTTGTGTAAATCCAGAGAAGATGCCGTTTTTCGCGGACAGCGTGACTGAAGTCTTCCGAAACACTGAGACCCGTGTCTTTATATTTGCGCGCATTTTGTTGCACACTCTCTCGTGCTTTCCAGCTCGAAAAGTTCGCTACAGTGGACCGGTTTTTCCTCTCCCGGTATTCTCCAACCCAATGCGCCCTTCCGATAAGCATGTTATCGAGGTTTAGATGGTCCTTGCAGACGCTTTTGACTACTTCTTCAGATGTGTACCATGCTTCCTTCAGTTCGCTGTCACGGAGGCCAAAAAAGACGAGATTTAGTCTCCGGCTCCTGTTTTTGAGATCTTCCAGTCTAGCCTCAAGCTTCCGCTCTGATTTCTCGACATGTGAAATACGATTCTAACTCAGAGTAGCCTTCGCAAACACGCTGTCAATTTTCTTTTCGAGTTGTATTTGGCTCGTTTCAATGGCTGTTAGCTCTGTCAAAACGGTCGCCTGGTCTGCCTGTAGCTGTGCAAGTAAATGCAAATCGCAAGTACCTGTGCGATTTCCTCAAAGCGTTCAGCTTCGACTTTTGTCATGGGACCGGGGTTTAGCTCTATGTCCCCACACAAGAGCAATAGCCCGTCGTGAAACAAGAGACACGAGTCAAAAGCCAAACATTCCATCACAGACATTATACCGGCACCAAAGCAATGAGCACAATGGTAAAACAAGCGCTTGTAGAGGGGGCACGACACTCTTACATATAAGGCGTTATTCGAGCGGTAACGAGGCGAATAGTTCATGTAAGCAACCTGGTACATAGAGCGAGGTAAGTACAAGCTGGGAAGAGTGCCGTGTCCCAGTTATTGCAGACTTATACAGGCCGCTTTTATAGCTGGAGTAGAACGGAAGCGGAAGCATTCCGCGATGCTTGGCCACGTATCCTTGGGCTGTCGGATGCAGATCTTCCGGGACCACGCGTTGCTCAGAACGATGACTAGATGACTTCAGCGACAAGTGGTTCAGTTTCTGCCATGGCCTGACGTCACGGACAGGTGCAGTCGTGACGAGGTTCGCCGTGACCGCAAGGAATCCGAGCACCACCTGGTACATAGAGCGAGGTGAGTACAAGCCGCGAAGAGTGCCGTGTCCCCTCGCACTTGTCCCACTCGGTCGTTGTCTCTTTCTGTGCATTCATATATAGAACGCCGAGCGTATCTACCCTTAAATGCGTGCTATGAATTGGTGGAGTGTGCTGGTTCCCCTTTTCAATGTGACACTCCGTACCCGGACCCGTACCCGGCGACTTGGCCATGGCTGACGACGTGCCTCAGCAAGGTGCTACCGCACCACCGGTGGTCGCCTGCTCCGGAGTGCCAAGACAGCGATACCCTGTCATTTTCAACGGCACCAGCACGACGTCGAGGACTGGCTCATTTGGTATGAGCGGGTGAGCGCCCACAATAAATGGAATGACGGTGACAAACTCAGCAACGTCAACTTTTACCTGGCGGGCGTGGCACAGCTGTGGTTCCACAATCACGAAGCTGATATTGCCAACTGGTCGTCCTTTAAAACGAGCTTCGAGGAAGTATTCGGCCGACCCGCTGTTCGCAAGCTCCGCGCAGAACAGCGCGTACGCGGTCGCGCCCAGCAATCCGGCGAGAACTCTACGTCCTACATTGAGGATATTGTCAACCTCTGCCGTCGCATGAACCCTGCTATGTCCGAATCTGTTAAAATCTGACACATCGTGAAGGGAATCGAGGACGATGCCTTCCAAATGCTAATTGCCAAAAATCCCCAAACTGTCACAGACGTCGTCCTCTACTGCCAGAGCTGCGACGAGTTGCGGAAACAGCGTATTTCTACACGCCTTCCGAGCTCTGACACGGCCGACATGTCAGCATTACCTGTCGGCACTGCTGCTATTGACACCTCAATCTTAATGCAGCAGATACAACAGTTTGTCCTAGAAGAAGTGGCACGACAGTTGTCCCTTGTTCCCCACGTCCCGGACTCCGCGCAGGCGTTTGCTTCGACGCTACGACAAGCCATAGAGGAGCAAATTTCTGAGGCACTACCAACGTTCTACCAGCATCTGCCTGTTTCCGCGTCTCTGACCCATGCTGAAGTCGCACGCAATGCCGCTCGGCACGGATCCTGGTCGACCTTCACATGACTTCAACGCAGTGCGTGCGTCTGTCCGCCCGAACCCGCCACCTTTTCGCCGCCTTGCACCGCCGTCCACTAATCTTTGGTGCACCCCGGACAACAGGCCTATCTGCTACTTCTGTTGCCTATATCTGGCCATGTCGCTCGTTTCTCTCGTCATCGTGACTTCCGTACTAGTGTGGGCGAAGAACATCATGGCTACATACGTCGTGAGCCACTACACCCGATCTCCTCCCACACAACGATGGACACCTGCTCACCGAATCAACGTAGCTACGGCACACGTCGGTCGCCCTCACCACGTCGCCGTTCACTTCCCCCTATGCTTCAGGAGGATCTTAGGTCCTTGGCCAACATACTCATTGCAAAGAAGAGCGTTACTGGCCCTTCAAAGATTTCTAGAAAAGAGCGATATTCTCGGAAAGTATTGAGTAGAGTGTTTAAATGTGATAGCGCATTTTATGTTTTTTTTACCCGGCTTTGACCAATCCAAATGCCTGGTTTTTTGTACCCTCATAAGAATATAATCCGTTATTTGTTAAGTGCCCTTATTTTAGTCTAGCTAAGTGACCGGACTTTGTGTTTAGCTTAGTGCACATATGTGACTGGACTTAGTGTTGCTGTGTACCTTAGCTGACTTTCAGTTTTAGTGCGGCAATAGTGTACTTATGTGACTGGACTTTGTGTTTGTATGATCTGCAGTTGTCTTTCAGTTATAATGTGACATTAGTTACTGAATTTGTGTTATGATTTCACTATTTTATTATAATTTATTCTTTCTTCACATCCCTATGTGAAAAGGAGTAGCCGGCGCCAATGAAAGGCGACACAATCTCCTAAATACCACATAATAATAAAGCCAAAAATTCTCCATGACGGCTAGTATAGGTAGCTGTATCTTTTTGAAGACAAGCAATTTCATTAAACACCTTGTTTTCATAGTTTAGGTTTGAGTGCCATATAGGAAGGAGAGAGAGGTTGTATAGGGAGTAAATTGCGGGTATGTTGTAGTGTTTAAAGCTATGCTCACTGTGATTGTGATATGGTCTGTTTTCAATAATACGTATTGTCTTTTTCTGTAGTAGGTGTATTTTCCTGAGTTTAGATTCAGTTGTTGGGCCCCACAGAAGTTGTGTGTAATTCATGTGTGATGCAGATAATGAGTGACAAATTAATATTTTTTAGGAACGTTGGCAGACGATATCTGTTCCTATTAGCATTCCTGTGATACGGCTTGGGAACACGCATTGAATTAATTAACAAAAATCTTCTAATTACCTTTTGAATTATGTAATTTACGGCACATATTGCAATTTACGAACTGTAGCGGGTGAGCTTGCAAGACGTATCCACTTGAAATGAATTTGCAGGACGACAGCAGTTTCGAGAAATTATTTCCAAAATTGTGGAATGAAATACATGGGCGTTTCATCTACTTTCGTGCTTCAATGCATGGAAAATTTAAAATTAAATTATGGGGTTTTACGTGCCAAAACAGCTTTCTGATTATGAGGCATGCCGTAGTGGAGGACTACGGAAATTTCGACCACCTGGCGTTCTTTAACGTGCAGATAAATCTAAGTACGCTGGTGTTTTCGCATTCCGCGTGCTTCAATGCATAGAAGAGCGTTTTGTTAAAAAAGAAAGTGAAACAATAGTGTATTTGTTACGTCAAGTTTGATGGCGCATATCTCCAAACTTGGGTCATTCTGGGAATTCATTCCAAGTGGATACACCTTGCAAACTGACTGGCTGCAATTCGTAAATTGCAATATGTGCCGTAAAGTAAAAAATTCAAATGATAATTAGTGAATTTCTGTTATCTATTAGAATATGTATTTCGATTTCTCGTGCAAGTAATGTCCGCCTCAGAATAACCCAACTGAAGGAC
Source organism: Dermacentor andersoni (assembly GCF_023375885.2). Lineage (NCBI taxonomy): Eukaryota > Metazoa > Arthropoda > Arachnida > Ixodida > Ixodidae > Dermacentor > Dermacentor andersoni. The sequence goes on along the minus strand of NC_092814.1, from coordinate 168,975,549 downwards.
TAGAATTAGGTTATCTGCAACAGATTATTTTTAAAAATTCCATAAAACTTAAATATGGTCAGCTTGTATATGTATACATATACGCTGTCTACTACTGACCGGCTGCCTCTTTTAGTACAATTTCGAACATTATGAATGGCTCGCACCTGGCTTGGGAACAGCTATAGCGTAACAACTTTCGTGTAGTTAGTGTTAAACACCAGGTTTCATTTTCATCAATTTTGTTTTCGTGCCTTTGGACAGCGATGTCATTACTCAAACGACGGCAACGCTACCCCTAAGCTCAGCTACAAGAAAGAAACGTCGTGAAATATAGTGTTGCCGCTGTTGAAAGGGTTGGTCATTTAAGTAATTGAAATGTTACAAGTGAGCCAACCAGTCTAATGAGTTCAGCCATACATAACAAACAAGCAAAGCGCAGAGAAACATTGACGCTAACGAATCCGTAGAAATCGATATGAACGAACAACCAAGCTAACATCGCAGAAAGGTCAAATCGATTGCTAACTGCTCGTCTTATTCTGACTGTCCGGCCATTTGTGGAACAATTTCGGCCTCGTAGTTGGCATTGACTACTAGTAGAACACCAGTCAGCTGACTACTTAGTTATTCTGCAGGGGTGCAACATTCAGGTATGATTGCTGAAGTTCGTGAGTTACGTGCACCTATATAATGCCCAAACCAAATTTCTGTGGCATCCTTCGGCGCTATAGTGATGAGACTAACGACACATCTTTTTTTTTTTTGACAAATGCGAAGCACTGATGGATGTGGAATGGCTTCGGGCGAAATTGGTAGATTCTGTGAGCATAATTTATTTATTTCCAGGGAAATGAAGATGAGCCTTAATGGTTGGCATATATATTATATATTTCTCTTTACACGTAGAGACATGACTACCGAAAGAGTAATGCCTAACACACAAAGAAGACTCGATACATTAAGCACCAGCTCATTGTTCTTCGTATAGGAACCTCATAACGCTGGTGTTCCGATGCAATCTATGCTGCCTAGAAGCTACCAGCTTCAGCTTGTGTAATAGTCAGGCAGATTGCCTTGAAATCGGAACAGCAGTGTATTTTTGCACTCCGGAGATAATTTCAGTAAAAGTGGCACGTTAATTATTTTTTATAAATTTTCTCATTAAACTTGGTTCCTCTAAACATGGCGTTCAGGCGCAGACTGTTCTTCACGAAACATGCTATCTTTACTGCGTTGAGCTGATGATTATCGTAGCTTCAAGGAAGGAAGGAATGAAGGAAGGAAGAAGTGGAGAAGGAAAGGTAGGGAGGTTAACCAGTTTAGCTCAACCGGTTTGCTACCCTACACATGGCAGCGGGATGGGAGGATGAAAGATGGGAGGAGAGAGAGAGGGAGCACATAGCACAGCACACACATCGTCAGTTACAGTCCGTCACTCTTGCGCGGTACGTGAAATCACTGTCGCAGCCGCTTGTCCAAGCCCGTCTCTTTCAAAAACCGTAGTCCCTTCGTCGCCTTCAGCTGCGATGTCTTCTGTCGGCGACATGTGAAAATCGTTTCAACTGACAATGGTCTATTGTCAAGGTGCGCTAGAACGGACGCCAGGGACTGCCTCTGAACATTATATTCTGGACAGTCGCACAGAATGTGTTCTAGCGTCTCCACGCAAAGACAGGCATTGCAGAGAGCGTTGTTGGCCATTCCAATGAGAAATGAGTAAGATTTCGTGAATGCCACCCCTAGCCATAAGCCATAAAGCAGAGTGGCCTCTCTTCGGCGGAGTCCAGTTAGCATACAAAGATGCGTCAAGGGGGGCAGGTGGTATTGACGATTGCTCTGGTTGGTCTGGCTGCTTGGTGTGCACCATAGAGAGAGCGTTATCTCCTGTGCAAGCACTCGAAGTCTGCTGGCTGCGTCAGACCGTGAATGTGGTATGGCCTCTTCCTGTGTGTCTTCAAGAGCTGCCCGAGCGGCATTATCGGCGTCTTCGTTTCCAGTGACGCCGCATTGACTTGGCAGCCACTGAAGCTTCAATTCTAAGCATAGTGGAAGTGAGGTAGATTTCTAGCATGCAGCGCTAAAAAGCTCTCAGGCGGCATTGCTCGCTCGGAATAAGCGCCATAACTCTGATTTACCAGTAGCTACTTCAAGCGAATTTTTATTCTCGCCTGTTGCTGGAAGCCGCGCAAAATATTTTGCTTGACCGGTTGTGGCCTCATCGCGTGGTCCCAGCAGGCTTTGAGCTCGCCCTCAACAGAGTCGCTTCCGTAGTTCTCGTTACATTCATTGGCCTTGGCGAACCGAGTGCTCCGTTCGTGTGGTAATGGACCAGTCAGCGCAGGGCCCGCCGTAATGGGCTCTCGGTTCCCTTTCGACAGTCGGTCGGATTCATGCATAGCAAATACGCGTTTGATGGCACCGTGTGCCTTAATGAACCGCTCGCCGCCAGTTACTGACAGCTGTCTCGTTGCATGCATTGCCTTCAAACACGGCTCTCTTGGGTGTTGCCTAGCGCGAACGAATGCCAGGCTTTACCTCGGTCGCAAAGTTCGCACGTGGCAAAAAGCTTCATCCTTAGGATGCACGCGTTCGGGCATATTGAGTCTATTTTTCAGCGGTGCAGAGTACGCACTTTAGGTAGCTTCCCTTGGGCGATGTTTTTCATCCAAGCCGTCAGCGTTAAACACTTCAATATGCGCGCAAACTACATGAGCGGAACATTTGCACGCAGAATGGACGTGCACTTTTGCTCTGAGCGCAAGGACTGCTCTTCTCTTCAAGTTTCTTTGCGGAACAGACAGAGGAGCTTTGTTGTAGTTTGTTAGTAACACTAGACATAGCGAAATGGATAATAGAAGTCTGCATCTGAAAAATCACAGCTTAAAAGTCTAACAGAATGTACTGTCAGAAAAAGATATCATGCGAGATAAAAACTGATAACACGACTTTGTATCTTCCAAGTTGCTTGACCCGCGGTGAACTATGAGCGAATATCGCAAGAAGCGCGTGTCGAGGTACGCAAAATATAATATAGCTTCTCACTGTCATTGAGTGCTCTGTTATATAACTTGGGGATCTGGAAAAGCTATGACAGGCAAGCTGATAAAGAATAAGAAGAAGGCAAGTGAGACGAAAAGAACAACAAAAATAAAAGAAACTATAGATAAGAATACATAAGTTAATCTGCACAGTAATATCATTACGCTTTAATAAACACTGAATTATTTATAAGGCGCGTTTAAATAGCATGGCTAGTGCGGTAGCTGTTCGACCTGGACAATAGTTATGGGCAGAAGGCTCCGTGAAAATATATGTATGGATGCGGCGTGGGAGCTATTTCAGTAAACAAGCGTATTATCTGCAAGTAATGCGGTGAACCAAACGCTGGAGCAGGTGTGGAGTCTTTCGTCGCTTTTCCAGCCATCAATAGAGGTCAACTTGAGCTGCGGCGCACGATCTTTTCCGTGTACTCACCCACAATCTTCTCTTTGTAAATTTAAGAATGCTTACAGAAGACAGGATATTATTATTATTATTATTATTATTATTATTTGTTTTGAACACATATACACAGTTAACAGGAAAGGGAAAGCGAGGAGCAGGCTGGCAACTGCCACCGGAAGGGGCACAACGCCTGCCTACTCTTCTGAAGGGAGGGGACAGCAACACAGAAATGGAAGATAGGAAGGAGGGGAGGAAAGAGGCAAGGAAGAGCAACAGGACAACTCTAAAGACTAAAGTAGAACACAGTACAGGGGCGCTATAACGTAAAACTATTCCAAACTTTTCTATTCCATTTCTGCTATCAGACCTCCGCGATTGGTCAAAAACGTTTTTGGACCACCCTCACTTCACCTGTCTGTCACGCGACGTCACGAAAACCGCGATACCTCCCCATCTTATATGATGTGTACAGACTGATTATGCATGATTTGACCGGAAAAAGAAAAACAGTTATTTCTGATTTGACGCCTTTTCGCCATTGGCCCCCGGCTATTGGTCAAAAGCTTTCGGGCTACAACCACTTCACCTGCCTGTCACACGACGCCTCAAAACCCCGAAAACTCACCGCGTCAATGTGACGTGTACGCAATAAATATGCATTAATATGCCGAACAAAACTGAATTTTCTTCTGAATAGCCGCAGGCTGCGCCGTTCCGAAAGGAATAAAAGATGGCGGCCGCCAATCGCTCAGGCGCTAGCTACTCGCAGCTGCCGGAGAGCATGGGTTTATTTCCGTGTAATAAAAATTCTTGCGCGGCCGTGTAACGTTTTCGAGCAGTTTGGGCACGTTTACGACCTCATTCGGCCAACTCTTCGTTGTTGAGGATCCGTTTTAAGCTCATTCTTAAGCTTCCATTGCATGCCGCCGCGATTTTCGACCAGCCACCGCATGCTAAGTAAGGGAAAGCGGACCAATCGTAGACGCCGGCACCACCCTCTTAATCCGGTTATCGACTTTCAGTGCAGTGGCTCGGCCCTATCGAATCCCTCTCCACTTGAGCGTGCTCCTCGCCTCTTGTCAGCCAATTAGATAAGACAAGCCGCTCAGTGTAGGCAATGTTATTCGTTTTTCAAGCAAACAAAAGTGGCCTGCTATGAACGAGGAGAGCGTTTGATTGGTTTGTTCAAGCACCCTGCAGGTGACCGCACGGTGGTTGCGTCGGTGGTTACGCAAATTTGACGTCAGGAGATTGGAATAAAAACTTATTGGAATAGTTTTACGTTATAGGGCCCCAGATCACACACAGTAGGGCCGGTCGCTGAAGCTCACGCTAGTACAGAATGTTGAATGTTCACGCTACAAACGTGAACCTAAGTTAGTTAACTCTAGAAAGGTAAGTAGGGCGCGATAGGCCTGACCACGTTTAGACGCACAACCACTGGGGTATAAACATTCCTCGAGTGTCGCACACCGCAGGCCAAGGAGATGATAGTTTCTCACTAGCGACATGCGCTGCGCACTGAAAGTGGGACACTCAAATATAAGGTGCTGAAGTGTCTCGCAGCAGCCACAAGACGTACACAATGGACTTGCCACACGTCCTTGTCTCTATAAACATACGTGCACGTTCACGCAACCAACCCTCAGCTTGAGTAGTTGTGCTCTTGCGCGACGAGGCAAGCCTCGACCGCGAAGACGGGGCGGGAACGTTCCATTTGCTACGCGCTGGTCTGGATGCTGCTTGAGTAGGTGGCGACGAATCAGCAGACGAGCGTCATCAAGCTTGCACAAAATTTCTGGGCATTCACTGTTGTTATGAGCGCAAGTTGAAGCGAGCCGATCAGCCTCTTTATTTCCGGCGATTCCTACGTGTGAAGGTATCCATTAAGCAACGAGAGATACCCCACGTGATGCAATTTTGCTCGCAGAGTCAGTAATGCTGCGCACAAGTGGACAATCAATCTCACTGCGTTGTAACCTGCTAAGGGCAGCACGGGAGTCCGTAAAGATGGCAACCTTCGATGTAGTCAACTCCTCTTGCACGTATTTTAGTGCAACATTAATCGCTGCTAGCTCCGCAGTTGTTGACGAAGTTGGATGAGTTATTTGAAAAATACGCCGCACTTGAGTTGAAGGGCAGAAAAAAGCTGCAGAGGTGCCTTGACCGTCGTTGTGTACAGATGCATCTGTGAATACTTGGAGATAATCTGGAAACTTTTCGAACATGTGAGACTGAGCCAATTGGAATATTGCCGAAATAGGCATATCAGACTTCTTGTGCATGTCAGGGATAGTGAGGTAAATGGGGAATACGTGTTTCGTGATACCTTTTGGAGGCGGAGACGTATCTGAAGCAGCATGTTCAGAAATGTTAGTGATATCCATGAATAATGCCGCCATTTTTCCATGCGAGATAACGGGCGGTGAATGAGACGATCAAGGAGCGATTGACCATTCGATGCGCGGTGCAGACGCTGAATATGATACAGAGCTCTCTGATCTGTTTGCAGCCTCAGGGGTAACTGATGCGCTTCAGTGAGTAATGCAATAGATTGCGCCTCACGAGGTAATCCAAGCATTAGTCGAAGGGCAACGCGATGATCTCGCTCCAGTTGGGCCATCAAACTAGGTATTATGTTTAAAGTTGGTAATGCGTACAGCACGCCTGAGAGTACAGATGACTGGCACACCTGAAGAGCCGTTGTTAGGTCGCAGCGAGCACCTCTAGCAGTCAAGGCGGCCACATACTTAAGGAGGGAGTGCGATTTGCGTCGTACAGATTTAACGGCAGGACGCCAAGATATGCGATCATCCACCATCATCATCATCATCAGCCTAGTTACGCCCACTGCAGGGCAAAGGCCTCTCCCATACTTCTCCAACTACCCCGGTCATGTAATAATTGTGGCCATGTTGTCCCTGCAAACGTCTTAATGTCATCTGCCCACCTAACTCTCTGCCGCCCCCTGCTACGCTTCCCTTCTCTTGGAATCCAGTCCGTAGCTCTTAGTGACCATCGGTTATCTTCCCTCCTCATTACATGTCCGGCCCATGCCCATTTCTTTTTCTTGATTTCAACTAAGATGTCGTTTACCCGCGTTTGTTGCCTCACCCAATCTGCTCTTTTCTTATCCCTTAACGTTACACCCATCATTCTTCTTTCCATAGTTCGTTGCGTCGTTCTCAATTTCAGCAGAACCCTTTTCGTAAGCCTCCAGGTTTCTGCCCCATATGTGAGTACTGGTAACACACAGCTGTTGTACACTTTCCTTTTGAGGGATAGTGGCAACCTACTGTTCATGATTTGAGAATGCCTGCCAAACGCACCCCAACCCATTCTTATTCTTCTGGTTATTTCAGTCTCATGATCCGGATCCGTGGTCACTACCTGCCCTAAGTAGAAGTATTCCCTTACCACTTCCAGTGTTTCGCTACCTATCGTAAACTGCTGTTCTCTTCCGAGACTGTTAAACAGTACTTTAGTTTTCTGCAGATTAATTTTCAGACCCACCCTTCTGCTTTGCCTCTCCAGGTCAGTGAGCATGCATTGCAATTGGTCTCCTGAGTTACTAAGCAAGGCAATATCATCAGCGAATCGCAAGTTGCTAAGGTATTCTTCATCAACTTTTATCCCCAATTCTTCCCACTCCAGGCCTCTGAATACCTCCTGTAAACATGCTGTGAATAGCATTGGAGATATCGTATCTCCCTGTCTGACGCCTTTCTTTATAGGGATTTTGTTGCTTTCTTTGTGGAGGACTACGGTGGCTGAGGAGCCGCTATAGATATCTTCCAGTATGTTTACATATGGCTCATCTAAACCCTGATTCCGTAATGCCTCCATGACTGCTGAGGTTTCGACTGAATCAAACGCTTTCTCGTAATCAATGAAAGCTATATATAAGGGTTGGTTATATTCTGCACATTTCTCTATCACTTGATTGATAGTGTGAATATGGTCTATTGTTGAGTAGCCTTTACGGAATCCTGCCTGGTCCTTTGGTTGACAGAAGTCTAAGGTGTTCCTGATTCTATTTGCGATTACCTTAGTAAATACTTTGTAGGCAACGGACAGTAAGCAGATCGGTCTATAATTTTTCAAGTCTTTGGCGTCCCCTTTCTTATGGATTAGGATTATGTTAGCGTTCTTCCAAGATTCCGGTGCGCTCGAGGTCATGAGGCATTCTGTATACAGGGTGGCCAGTTTTTCTAGAACAATCTGCCCACCGTCTTTCAACAAATCTGCTGTTACCTGATCCTCCCCAGCTGCCTTCCCCCTTTGCATAGCTCCCAATGCTTTCCTTACTTCTTCCGGCGTTACTTGTGGGATTTCGAATTCCTCTAGGCTATTCTCTCTTCTACTATCGTCGTGGGTGCCACTGGTACTGTATAAATCTCTATAGAACTCCTCAGCCACTTGAACTATCTCGTCCATATTAGTAACGATGTTGCCGGCTTTGTCTCTTAACGCAAACATCTGATTCTTGCCTATTCCTAGTTTCTTCTTCACTGTTTTTAGGCTTCCTCCGTTCCTGAGAGCCTGTTCAATTCTATCCATATTATAGTTCCTGATGTCCGCTGTCTTACGCTTGTTGATTAACTTAGAAAGTTCTGCCAGTTCTATTCTAGCTGTAGGATTAGAGGCTTTCATACATTGGCGTTTCTTGATCAGATCTTTCGTCTCCTGCGATAGCTTACTGGTTTCCTGTCTAACGGCGTTACCACCGACTTCTATTGCGCACTCCTTAATGATGCCCATGAGATTGTCGTTCATTGCTTCAACACTAAGGTCCTCTTCCTGAGTTAAAGCCGAATACCTGTTCTGTAGTTTGATCCGGAATTCCTCTAGTTTCCCTCTTACCGCTAACTCATTGATTGGCTTCTTGTGTACCAGTTTCTTTCGTTCCCTCCTCAAGTCTAGGCTAATTCGAGTTCTTACCATCCTGTGGTCACTGCAGCGTACCTTGCCGAGCACGTCTACATCTTGAATGATGCCAGGGTTCGCGCAGAGTATGAAGTCGATTTCATTTCTAGTCTCACCATTCGGGCTCCTCCACGTCCACTTTCGGCTAACCCGCTTGCGGAAAAAGGTATTCATTATACGCATATTATTCTGTTCTGCAAACTCTACTAATAATTCTCCTCTGCTATTCCTAGAGCCTATGCCATATTCCCCCACTGACTTGTCTCCAGCCTGCTTCTTGCCTACCCTGGCGTTGAAGTCGCCCATCAGTATAGTGTATTTTGTTTTGTCTTTACCCATCGCCGATTCTACGTCTTCATAAAAGCTTTCGACTTCCTGGTCATCATGACTAGATGTAGGAGCGTAGACCTGTACAACCTTCATTTTGTACCTCTTATTAAGTTTCACAACAAGACATGCCACCCTCTCGTTAATGCTATAGAATTCCTGTATGTTACCAGCTATTTCCTTATTAATCAGGAATCCGACTCCTAGTTCTCGTCTCTCCGCTAAGCCCCGGTAACACAGTACATGCCCGCTTTTTAGCACTGTATATGCTTCTTTTGTCCTCCTAACCTCACTGAGCCCTATTATATCCCATTTACTACCCTCTAATTCCTCCAATAACACTGCTAGACTCGCCTCACTAGATAGCGTTCTAACGTTAAACGTTGCCAGGTTCAGATTCCAATGGCGGCCTGTCCGGAGCCAGGTATTCTTAGCACCCTCTGCAGCGTCACAGATCTGACCGCCGCCGTGGTCAGTTGCTTCGCGGCTGCTGGGGACAGAGGGCCGGGGTTCGATTGTTGTATTCATATAGGAGGTTGTGGCCAAGTACTGCACCAGGGTGGCCAATCCTGCTCTGGTGAGAGAGTGCGTTACCGGTTCTGGTCACCGGGATCAGGCCGCACTCCAGGCCTGTTTGTGCAATTTTCTCAACCACATTTTCTCATCCACAATTAACCCCAAATAACAGTGTTGTCGCACCCAGTTTATAGGCGTTTCGTCAAGATACAGTCGGCTCATTGTTCGACGAGCACGTTGTTTAGGGTGATATGTTATTGCAGCCGACTTAACAGGTGATATGAGCAGGCCAACTTCACCCAAGTACTCCGAAGTAGCGTTGAGAGCTCTTTGCAAGCTTGCACGAAGCCGCTGACCAAGGTGTGAAGGGCCGCTTATCCACAGAGCAATGTCATCTGCGTAGACAGCTATGCTCACAGGGAAGTCAGTGTCCCGAGGCAAACGACTTGGAAGCGCGGCGAGAACGGTGTTAAACAAAAGCCGCGATAATACGTTGCCCTGTGGAACACCGCACTTCACATTTCGGTATTCACTAGTTACTCCTCCGACACGCACTTTCATCCGGCGCTCCGATAGAAAATTATGCACAAAGTGGAGCAGACGACCTGAAATTCCCGCGGTTGCAAGAGCGAAAATAATCGCCTTATGCGGAACTGAATCGAAAGCTTGCTGTATTTCTAGGAAGAGCATGTAGGCGAAATGCTTGTTTCCTTTAGCAAATTCGAGCACTGCGACAAGGTCTGATATGCTGTCCAGAGCTGAACGGCGGCGACGAAAGCCACTCATAACATCAGGGAAAAAGTTCAGCTCCTCTAGCCTGACATCTAAGCGAAACAAGACCATTCGCTTCATTAACTTGATGACATGTTAAGTTAGGGATATTGGCCGGTAGGACTTGAGGTGCCTTGCAGGACGCTCGGACATTAAAATTGGTATTACCACGGACGATTTCCATTCAGCAGGGATTACACCGGTTCTCCATACCTCATTATACTCGTCCAATATACGGTCATGAAAACTCTTATCAACGTTCTGCAATGCTTGATACGTCACACCATCTTCGCCTGGAGCAGTGCGGCGTTTGGAGAGGCTCAGCGCGTGTCACAGCTCCTCAAGTGTGAAATCCGCCTCATCCATCTGGCAGGCTGGACTGTACGAGGCAGTTATGGTGCTGTGACTTGTCAAAGAAGGAAGGTCGCTAATTGTGGTGTCACTGGATGCAGGAGAGACGAAAATGTCTGCAAATGCCTCCGCTATTACTTTTGGTTACTTGCCAGTCGCTATGCTCAATGCAGCCGTAGGATTCTTTCAGATTTCAGGAGTGCGGAGAGCCTTCAGTATGCGCCATACATTTCCAAAACCACTTCCTGTATGCAACGAACTACACAAAGCTTCTCAGCTCTTGCGACGAAGCTGTTTTGTATGCCGCCGTATGGCTGCATCAATGCGATTGTATATAGTCCAGTCGGTACGTCGTTTAGAGCGCTGTGCCCGTCTATAAGCGCGCCGTCGACATACGCGGAGCCGCAAAAGCTTTAGATCGGGTTTTGGTTTGCCGATACTCCGTCGTCATTGTACTTACTGTAGCTTTTCGTAAGCCGTCACTCATAACTTTAAATAGGCTGTCTTGAGATGGTGCCTCTGAGATCAGCTGTCGGAACTTGTCCCAGTTAGTCACTTTATAAACGACACCCTGGCGACCCGCAGTATGTGTTGGTGTTAACCAAATGGGTAGGTGATCTGAGCCCCACGGGTCGGGTTCACATGACCAGGCTAAGCCCACATCTTTCGTTGGTATCGCAAGGTCTATAGTGGAATGCTCCTTTCCTCTACCTATAAATGTAGGTGAACCATCATTCAGTATTTGGAGATCGTTCTTGATAATGATCTCTTTAATATCTGCCCCACGATTGTCTTGGGGACGGCTACACCATCGTGGATGGTGGGCATTAAAATCTCCGCATAACACAAACGATGCACCACACCGAGACACTAAGCACTCAAGTAGCGAGGTATCGGAAGAACGTGTAGGCCTGTTGTATATGCTTGCCACCGTCGTACACACACCTCTGAGGCTCACAGTAACAGCTACACACTCAAACTCATCGTCACAGATGCCGTCTGTGTCAATAACCGCGAAGTCCAAGTCAGCACGAACGTACAGTGATGCTTTTGAAGCATTGCGCGTATGCGGTGCCTCCACACACTGGAAAGAGTCACAAGCTGGCTCCGCACATCGAGTGTTACTGGCTCGCGTCGACAGACAGCGCCGACAATTCAAGGGTGACCCGTACGTAACGTACGTGGACGTGGCGGCGTACCCTGTAGGGGGCCTCTTCGCGGTAGCCGCCGTGAACGGGAGAGACAACTCCTTGACTCTCGCGGCCTCCGTAAGGGCAGAGACCCCAGCTGCGGCTGAAACCATAGCTGCGGCGCTGGTAATAAAGCAAGAAGACAGGGTAGGCAGGGAAGCCCATGTCGTTACCGACTCGCAACAGGCCTGCCGTAACTTTACCAACGGCCGAACACCGCTGCTGGCGGCTCGTATTCTAGGCCCGAGGCTGCAAGAATACCATCAAATCACGTGGACGCCGGGCCACGCGGGTCTGGAGGGGAACGAGAGGGCGAACGCCCTAGCTCGAGCGCTAATCAACCGAGCGGGGCAAGACGAATCGTCTCATCAATCCCCACCATTTACCTTCATGCCCCTGCCGTCCAATTACTGCGACCGACTCGAGATCCAGCGACTCAACCGCAGGATTTATCCTCCGCCTCACAGAAAGCTCAGCACTGAAGATGCCGTAGCTCTCCGACTTATTCAGACAAACACATTTCCTAACCTACACAAATACAGTAAAATGTTCCCACATACATATCGCGGCATCTGCCCCTGGTGCGGCGACACACGCCCTACACTCTTCCACATCTCGTGGGGGTGCGGGGGCAAACCTCAACACTTAAAGACGCCTAGCACGTCATTTGAGCGGTGGGAGGTACAGCTGACCGGCGATACCCTGGCGGGACAAGAAGCTCTCGTCCAGCAAGTACGTCGAGCAGCCATGGCCAGTGGAGTCCTGGAATGAGGACACCACCCACTCGACCTCATAGCAACCACCTCGATGGTTCAAATAAATGTTTTTTCTCTCTCTCTCTCTGTGGACACCCACGAAACCTGGCAATGGATATTCGTCTTTCCTTACGTTAGTTTCCTGAAGCGCTATAACGTCTGGTGGAGTCTTCATAGCGATGAGTCGAAGGACTATATCAGCGTGCCGCGGTCGCATCGACCTGAAATTCCATTACAGCACAAAGGGGCGAGGCTGCTGACAACTGTTAGAATTGTTTCCGGTAAAACGCCTAGCGAAGGCCGTCGAGGACAGGAACGAGTGCCTCCAAAAGTTGCTCTGCTGCTGACGCTGCTGGTGTCTGGCGACCGGCGATTAGAGATCTGATGACGTTGACAAGCATCTTTAGAAGATTGACAAGTTGCACATCGTCGTTGGCTGATACCGGTTTAGGTAATGTGTTTTCAGTGCTTTCCACAGTGGTCGAAGTCTTTGTAGATACTTGTTCCGACGGTTTCGATGGAAGCGCTGGCCACGATCTGTCTGAGAGGCAGAAGGTCCGCCCCCCTACTTTCCGATGCGTTGTGCCTTTGTCACTCTTTGAACTCGCTGCTTTTCCAGTCGCTGGGGCAGCACTACGACGACGAGAGCTTTCATCTCCTGCTGCCTTCTTTTTGGCTTTCTCTTTTAGTGGCTTTAGTTCATTCTTCAATGAGGGACATCCTTTATCCGTTGCCAAATGTTCACCATTACAGTTAGGGCACCGATATGCCTGACTTTCACAAGAATCTACATGGTGATTTCCACCGCATTTGGCACAGACCGCATCTATGGTGCAAAAGCCCTAAACATGACAAATCTTAAATCACTTATGACATTGCAAAGGCCGTGGTACGAAAGGTCGAACAGGATAGCGCACAAGTCCAGCCTTTATATGATTAGGCAGCTTTCCAGAGACGAAAAGTATCTTCATACACTTTGACGAGCCTAGCCTTCGAACGCACCCGCCGTGGTTGCTCAGGGGCTATGGTGTTGGGCTGCTGAGCACGAGGTCGCGGGATCGAATCGCGGCCACGGCGGCCGCATTTCGATGGGGGCGAAAACGCCCGTGTACTTAGATTTAGGTGCACGTTAAAGAACCCCAGGTGGTCGAAATTTCCGGAGTCCTCCACTACGGCGTGCCTCATAATCAGAAAGTGGTTTTGGCACGTAAAACCCCATAATTTTTTCTTTAGCCTTCGAACGCTAATTATTTTGCATGGCGGCGTGCAAACAATCATGTTCTTAAAAACGTCGTCTTTGAGATCCAAGTCCACATCAGATACGACACCAGCTGCTATATTTGTACCCTGTGGTATGTAGGTACGCGTGGGGACCCCACAGATTTCAGACAAACCAAGTAGAGTTTGCACCATATTGTCATCAGTTGTGTCAACAGCAATGACATTTTTCCAGGGGTTCTCGCGAACCCCTTCGACAAGTGCAGGAACACGTTTGAAGCAGAAATCATTAAGTTTCTGTCGAGAGATAGCCTTCAGGCTTACCATCGCGTCGACGGGCATGAAAGCTACTGTCGTAGTCTTGATGCTGCTGTATATGATAGTCCCTTCACTTGAGGACGGTGCCGGAGACGTCCGTCTTGGATGGCGGTGCTTGACAGGTATGAAAGCATCCGAATCTTCCGATCTTGAGTCAGAAAGCTCGGAACCAGCAGCGTCGGATCCTACTGCCGAACTGAGCCGCTTCCGAGCCGCGGGCGGTCTATGCTGACCGCCAGACGCGTCCAAGACCATATCTTCCATGGCAAGTTCCGCGGGGAGGATCTCCCAGCAGGGTAGGAGACTTCAGGGTTCAGAACAAACGTCGTTGCCGTATAATATAAATGATAATATAATATAAATAAAAAATACTTGTGTTTATTTAACAGGATAAGTAACGTTGTTAAATAAACACAAGTATTTTTTTTAGATGAGCCGTAGTAACAGGTTTCTTGCACCAAATAGGTGCCGTGTCATGCAATAGGGGCATCAGACGATGATAATATTGGACTGTTCAAATTTATAGGAGGCTTAACACCATGAACACATCGGTCTTTCAATTTTGCCCATTTCCGCTTTGTCTCGATAGCTCGGCACAGTCATTCCGGCTTTTGTGCCCAGCTGGAGCTAGCCTCAGATGCATATTGAACACTCCCTAGTGGGGGCTATAATCCATAAACATACAGAATGTCAATCTCGGAGGCATAGAAAAGTTGGCTTTATAAAAGGAACTGTGTTCTTGATTAAGTATATTTGTTGCAATGAGGATATTTAGGTATCCTTAGCTTTATCCCAGCGCAATTCTGTAGAAACCGAAGCCAACAGCCGTGGCACCTGCAAGAGTAGTAAATATGGTAAGTGCTGTCCTGCCTATGAGCTATTCGGGGTAAAAGCAGCAGCAGCCACGGTCAGGAAAGTGCGGGCAGGCTCGCAAAGAAAACTGTGCTGTTTACTTTAAAAAAAAGAACATGTAAGGCTATCAGGAATGAGCTAAGCAGTACGGAACCTGGACAGGGAGAATTGTTCATTGCGAAAAGTATAATCAGCACTTGTAGCCTATAGTACCAATTCATAAGGCATGGGCATTTCGCTATAGGAGTTTTCCGTCAGATACTGCCTATTTCTCTAACGCGCTATCGCGCCCCCAAGTACCCTTGTTGATTTCTTCTCTGCCTGTGTGGCCTGCAACAATTCATGCGTGCCTTAGCAAACATACATCTGGCGTTCATTGGTATCCTCGTGCAATTGCGCATACCCTTTATTCCGTTTATAGCCTTGCAGATAAAAGCGATGCCAGCGCTTAATACAAAAGAACGCTTTTTTTTAATGAAATATTCAATTACTGCGAGGATATGATAGGACCGTCAATGCGCTCGCGGGCAAAGCCCGTCAGGCTTCATAATGCTTTGCCGACAGCGTTACGCCTATGGTCATTAAGGCTGCTAACAGAGCGCAAGATCCATTATATTGACTTACAATAAACGACCGTGCCCGTATTCACGTTCTTAATGGATCGTCCGGCCTACAGAATGTAGGTGATCTATAAGTTTCGATCAGGCTATCTTGCAGTTGAAAAATCATTTCCTCAGTCGACGGCAATGTGGAAGCTCGCACGCTACGTTGTACCCATTGGATTCAATATTCTACATTGTTCCCAACCTCGGGGCTTCTTCTTCTCTCTCTCTCTCTCTCTCTTGGCACCATGCCGAGCCTTGCATTTCTCTATACTTAACTGGATTTGGAGTCTCGTCAATCACTTTGGTGCATAATAGGAAAAGAATTTACCTGCTGGCAAGCCAAACCAGCCTTCGATGAGCAGCGCTCGCTTGAGTAGCACGTTTGAGAATTCTTCGACTTCCATATATATCTTTCTCTCATTAAAAAGAACTGTAATTAGAAAGTACTCATGAACACAAAGATTGTGAGGTCACGAAGAAACACTCGGCAAGGTAATGTCAGTAATAGAGAGACGAGTTATCGAACAATGAAATTGGCGGCCGTTTTTCAGACGTGCCAAGCAGAGGGATAAGCCAACCACTTCATTCATTCAGGTCATGCACTTCGTGCGTTGAGCGAGGTTGGCGAAAAATGAAGCAATCGCGAAGGAAGCTTCAATAAGGAGAATGGCGGGGGTTAATTTTTTTCATTGCATCACATAGGGACTGACAGACGCACATTCTGGCAAGTTCAGTTCCCCATCATCTTGCATGGTTTCTGGCGAAACACTTAACGTACATCAACAGCAATAGCGCGACATTTCAAGTAAAAAAATTGTGGTTCGATGCGTTATGAGGGAGCAAGCTTTGAGCGGTGACGACGTGCAGTTACATGAAAAGCGAAAGACAAAAGGAATCGAAGATCTAAAAAGCTCTGAGAATCGCTTTCACCCACAGTGACCAACTAGCTGATGACTCCGGTCGGCACCCGACCGAGAAAGCGGCAGCCACTTTCTGTGTTTTGCGGATTCCGTTTTGTTGCATTCTACTTCTGCGGTTCGATGCTCTGTTTGCTCTTTAATTCAATTCAACTTTATTTCTGCATGTTAGACGCGAGAAATGCAGGGAGCACGGACGAAAAATAAAGGCTTGTCGCATGACAGCTTGGCAGGGTACTTGCGCCCTTATACAGACACAGACTACAGCTGCGAGTGTGGTTGCTAATGGTAGTTAAAATTTAAGAAAGCGCAAAAAACTTCCACAAGAACAAAACAGGCAAAATTTCACCAATAACAAAATACAAAACCGTGCTGTTGTGACAAATACGCCACCTGCATTTTTCTTTCCCTCCTTTTTTTTCTTATTGCTATATTTTTCCCAGTGCGAACGTGTTTTAAAGATCGCCTTGCGCGGATACTGCTAATCCACCTTTTCGGGTGCATTTATGGAAAACGCGAACTTTACTTTCGCGACAACTCGACATGTCCAGGAAGCTACCTAAAGAAAATTCTACTAAGCTTTATAATTAGTACACATGTGGAAATTGCGAGTTGAAGCTAGCACTAGTTAGTCATGTTTGACTAGCCGAAATTGTAAGTATAGCACAACTTTTGAAATATCGGGCCTTAAAGCATCCTACAAAATCAATAGGCATTCTAGCTAACAGTTTCTCCAAAGTGTGCAAGAAGCAGTTAAGATGACATTCCGGAGGTTTATATCTCGAAAGTGGCGCTAATCGTAGGATTCCTCCTCAGTAGGCGTAACTTCATTACTGCTCGGAATCAATTCCGCTAACGGAATATGTGCCCTAAAGTGAATAATTAAAAGGGTAATTAGTGAAATTGTTGAATTATTTACCTCAACAGGCCGAAGTGCGCTATGTGCTCCATGCGACAAAAAATTACAAAGAAACAATTACACATTATGTAGAAGAATACAACAGGTCCTATATCTCAGGTCCTATACTTCCATAGAAACTAAGCCCCAGTAGGAAGTGCCTTTCAGGCAGAACACCGAGTCTTCCAGCTCAATTTATTTTGTGGATTTTTTTTAGACTTTGCCAGTGAACTGCTATTTCCTCCTTAACTGCGATGGAAATGGAGTCTCACGCGCGTCCACCGGAGTCGGCAGTGCCCGCGGCGGCTGCCTCCAGGAAGCGCAACGGCACCGAGAGCGACACTGACAGCGACGACACCATGCAGTACTATGTCCGCGGTGAAGATTCTTGTGACGACGTCTTCGAGCTGGTGCGGAGTCGTAAAGCAAAAAGAAGGTTTCTCAGCGCATCCTCGAATTCGAGTGAGTCCACCGTGAGATCTTCGCGGAATACCGAGGAGCTCACCATCCTGTTCACGACAGTTCTCGCTACTGACAACCTGAGACGCCTCAACAGGCAAGCCGTGTCTTCACATCTAGAGGCACTGGTTCCGAATGAAATCGAAGACATCAGAGTGAACACCCGTAAGAACGTCCTAGCGATTGACGTAGAACACGCGGCTGCGTTGGATTCTTTGCGCAATGTCACGGAACTTGACGGGATGAAAGTCCGCCCTCATATTCCGCTGGGCAAACAAATCAGTAGTGACGTAATTTACAATGTTGATGAGACCATTGTCAAATCCGATCTGTCGATCTTAATCAAGCCAGCTACAGAAAACACGATCATCACAAACGCGTTTCGTCTCGGCACGTCACGGTGTGTCAAAATCATATTTAAAGGCGAATCCCTACCATCGCATGTAAAAGTGGGCCACTTCCGACACGCTGTTCGCCCCTTCATACCAAAACCGCTGCAGTGCTGGAAGTGCATGAAGTTTGGGCATGTGAGTAGTGTGTGCAAGAACACTACCGTCTGTTCTCGCTGCACTGGGCCCCACACAACTAACACGTGCGAAGCCAGTGTGCTGAAGTGCACAAACTGCAGCGGCCCTCACGATGCCTCTTCGAAGGAATATCCTTTAGTTCGCAAGGAAATGGAAATATTGAGGAAGATGGTTAGAGACCACTCGTCTCACCGAGAAGCAGCAACATCTATTAGGCGGCGACGATCGCGTCGCCGACATCGATCACAAACCTCCAAAGCCTCTGCAGAGCGCCAGCCACGTACACTGCCACCCACTCTTCCACCCAGGCCAAACGCAGTCAGCTCAAAGGACAAAGATGCAACGAACAGCCCTGCTGCTGACGCGTGGCCTGCACTCCCGAAGCTACATGCTCCTACTGAGCGAAATCAGACTTCTACAGCAAGGGACACTTCGACTGTTCCTGATAAACTGACGGACCAAGATGAACAAATTGTTGTCATGATCAGCTCTCTGGTGAGTGCTATTCGCGTTCTTCTGGACAAGATACAGACACCAACAGATCGAAGTGCGTTGCAAGTGCTGGATGCCATCAATCCGGTTCTAGCGAGCCGTCAAAAGTCCAGTGCTTGAGAACTTCTACAGCAGAACCATGGCTCATCGACAGCAACAGCGATCGTTCTGGGATGATGTCAGAAGTGCCTCCATATTCCAATGGAATGCGAGAGGCCTAAGGTCACGTATTTCGGATTTTCGACAGTTCGTGTTTGACTACCACTTTCCTATACTGGTGATCTGTGAACCGAACTTATCAGCCTCCATAAGACTATCAGGATATGAACCTTTTGTTTCAACAACGTGTGCCCGTAGTAGTAAGGTTCTGGTTTATATTCGCAAGGACCTAACGTATTTTTCGCAACCCGTAGCGCCACACGACGGTAACCAATACGTCTGTGTTAGTGTGAAAAAGAAGAGGCTGTCTTTTACTACTATTGGCGTCTACCTATCCCCAACAAGTCAGTTTGACAGCAAAAGACTAGAAGATATGGCTACTACTCCCGGTCCTTGGATAATAACAGGGGACTTCAACGCTCACCACCATATATGCGGAAGCCCCAGGATAAATTCGAGGGGCAGGTCACTAATATCCTTTGCATCAGGCCACAACCTGTGTCTTCTAAATGACGGAAGTCCGACATTTCTGCGAGGAACAACGTAGAGTAGCTGCCTTGACTTGACTTTGGTATCACGTTGCCTGACTTCGAGCGTGCAGTGGTTCACTGATTTTGAAATCCATGGAAGTGATCATATTCCGATCTATGTGAGAATCAATGGTCTAGACGCCGCATTACCGGATGTATCTCGCCAAATCGATTGGTCAGTCTTTCAAGATCGAGTAGAAGTCACCTGCAAGAAACATATCGCACGCAGATTAGGAGACATAATTGCAGACGCAATGCAAGATTGCACGCATTGCTTCACAGATTCGAAAAAGCGTACAGAGAATGACATTGAATTGGAAAGGCTTCGTACAATACGTCGCCGTACTGAAAGGAGGTACAGGCGCACAAAGTCAATTCTTTACCTCAGAGAAGCTCGGCGCATGCAAAAGAAGATAAGACGCCGAATGGATAAGCTAGCGGATCAAAGATGGAAATGCTTTTGCGAGTCACTAGACCCCCGCAAGCCATTGTCCCGTGTGTGGCGTACCCTACGCGTTCTTTGCTCAAGACCCCAGCAACGACACCCTTTTAACGCCCTCGCTCTCTATCAAAACCGCCGCGAGATAGACGTTGCAGAGGCATTTTGCGCGCAAATCGCCGGCGGCACAGTTTTAGTCCCTGACATGGCTTTAAGCGACATCCCCGGTCCACGAGATACCAGTATGGAGGCTACATTCTCTATGCAAGAATTAGAAGCTGCTATGGCGCTCTGTAGGTGTTCGTCTTCACCAGAGCCCGATGGCATAACATATACTGCTTTGCGCCACCTAGGCCGAGAAGCACGAAGAGAACTCCTGAGCCTTTTTAATAGTTCATGGCAAGATGATGTCGTCCCACAGGAGTGGAAACGCAGCCGCCTGGTACCGCTACTAAGAGCAGGAAAGTCGCCGCTCGAACTGGCATCGTATCGGCCTATAGCACTTGCAAGCTGCGTCGGGAAACTCATGGAACGCATGATCCTCATGCGTCTCGAATGGTACCTAGAACACCACAAGATTAACCCTGATCCTATGGCGGGATTTCGACGAGGCCGTTCATCGAATGACAGTGTCATCGATTTGTGTCATCTGTTGAATAGCAAAAATCTTGGAAACGATTATCAGTAGCGCTCTTTCTGGACGTGAAAGGCGCTTACGACAACGTTTCCCATCAACCCATTCTAGACGCACTTTTGACAATTGAACTAGGAGGGCGAGTATATCGATGGATCAGGAACTACTTGACACAAAGGTCCATGTTCGTACGTACGGAAGATGGTCCGACTACCGACCACTACACATGCCGAGGAGTTCCCCAAGGTGGGGTTCTAAGCCCTATTCTTTTCAACCTCACCCTTCTTGGGCTGGCGGAATCCCTACAGGAAACAGTGAGTGTCTCAATCTACGCCGACGACATCTGCATCTGGTCATCAGCGGTCACTCGTCTGCAGGTTCGCGCAAGGCTGCAGAAAGCAGCAACACAGGCATCTCACTATCTTCACACACAAGGCCTTACCATCTCAACAGAAAAATGTGCGTTAGTCGCTTTTACACGAAAACCAATGTCTCGTTATCCAGTATACATTAATGGCCAGCCTATCTCCTACAAGAGAAATCATCGCTTTTTGGGTGTCATTGTGGACCGGGACCTCTCTTGGAGCCCTCATGTTGCCCACTTGAAGAAGACGCTCTCATCTATTGTTCATGTCTTTAAGTTTATCGCCGGGAAAACATGGGGATCGTCGGTGGGCTCCATGCTACAGTTATATCGAGCACTTTTCATCGGATTGCTACGTTAGAGTTCTCCCGTGCTTGCTAAAACATGCTAGACAAATCTTCGAGAACTACAGAGCGTGCAAGCACAGGCACTACGTGTTTGCCTAGGACTTCCGCGGAGCGCCTCAACAGCAGGAACCATTATAATGGCTCGGGACCATCCGATCGCGACTTACATTAGCATCGACAAGCTTAGGGCCCATGTTTGTCATGTTTCACACATGCAATCAAGCTCTGTTGCCTGCCTGCCAGAACGACGACCACAGGCGCCCTTCTCCAACGAGGTCAGCATCCATCGGGCCTGTCTACCATCGGGCTTCACACCCTCAGCACGTTCAACCTCAGCTTTGTGGTGTTTAGAACAACCTCAAGTGCGTCTCACGGTTCCAGGGATAAGAAAGAAGGCCGACCTGCCTACCTTGGCCCTGAAGCAAGCAGCTCTGGATTGTTTGAACACTTTCTACTTTGACCGAGTCCACATATATACGGATGGCTCTTCCACTCAGACCAGCTCCACCGGCGCAGTGGTTATACCATCACGATCAATTAGCGCCCGATACAAGATTTGTCACATGACAACATCGACCGGATCGGAGCTTGTTGCCCTCCGAGGTGCCATTGATTACATTAACAACCAACCCGCTCATCGGTGGGCAATATTCTGCGATTCGAAGGCGGCCTTACAATGTCTTCTGTCATCTCTTCGTCGCGGGTCGTGTGAACAACTAGTGTCGGAGATACGAGAAATGCAC
Source organism: Dermacentor andersoni (assembly GCF_023375885.2). Lineage (NCBI taxonomy): Eukaryota > Metazoa > Arthropoda > Arachnida > Ixodida > Ixodidae > Dermacentor > Dermacentor andersoni. The sequence goes on along the minus strand of NC_092814.1, from coordinate 168,953,785 downwards.
CATCGTATGATAGCGAAAGGACACGACGTCGTGTTTCAGTGGCTGCCTGGCCATTGCGGTATCTCCGACAACGACCTCGCTGACGAAGCTGCTAAGAAAGCACACGAAGCAGCAACCCTTGTTTCTGTACCTTTATCGCGGACCGACGCAGCCCAACACCTAAGCAAGGTAGCACACCGTATGACATTAGAGAAGTGGCACACACCTGAATTCACCCAAGAACGATTGCATTCCCTCGACCCCTCTATGCAACTGCGGCTGTTACCAGGGCTTCTGCGAAATGAAGAAACAATGCTGTGCCGCTTACGCTTGGGCGTCGCATTCACCAATACATATACGGTTTTGATTGGAATGACTGATAGCGCCGACTGTAATGCCTGCGGTGCCGAGGAAACTATGGAACATCTACTGTGCTACTGCCCATCTTTTCAAAACGAAAGACATGACCTCTGCACAGCTCTCAATCAGCTAGATAGAAGACCGTTCACCTTGAAGAAAATCTTGGGACCATGGCCTCGCATATCGCAGCTACAAAAGGCCACAAAAGCTCTGCTGCGATATTTGAAGGCTACTGGATTGAGTCAGCGTCTGTGATCCGGAATGAGTGACCGAACGATATACCCAGTAGACTTTCTCTTCTTCTTTTAATCTTTCCGTCCCCTTTTCCCTTTCCCCAGTGTAGGGTAGCCAACCGGGCTCACTCCTGGTTAACCTCCCTACCTTTCCTTTATCATTTGCTCTCTCTCTCAAGCCCCAGTACATAACATAGTCCTAAATACAAAACTGCTGAGAAAATAAATAGACCTTGAGATCAGTTTTCATTATGTCAAGAATATTATTACGGTATAAAAATATTTCATCCAAAGTTCTGCCTAACCGATTTTACATGGTCTCATAGCGATTACTTTTCCTATAGAAAGGTACCAGCTGGGTCGCCTTGTTCCGGAAACTGTATACTTTTTCGGGAGCACTCGTTAAGTTGCACTGTGACATTAATAACATCCTATTCTGCAATTTAAAGTAATTTTATTCCGGAGAAATTATTGTACTTATGGAAATGAACGAATGGCAATGTCCTGTAAGTAAGAAATCGATGATGAAAGTGTGCGTCCCTGGATACGTTTGTTGGATGAACAGTTTTTTTCTATGAATAGCTTTTCCGTGGTCTACATAAATTTGTCTATATTCCCGGTGTTTCAGCGAACACATTCAAAACATTTTAAAAGTTGGCTGTGACAGGATACCACAATTCTAGTTCATGAAGAGGCGGACATTACTTGCACAAAAATTGGTAATTCATAATCGACAAATTAACAAAAACTAACTGATTATGTTTTAAGTAATTAACTTATGGCCCATATTGCAACTTACAAATTCTAGCCGTGGAGTTCGCAAGGCGGATCCACTTAGAACGAACACTCAGGATTATACCAGTTTTGAGATATTAATTACCGAACTTTGCGCAGAAATGTATTGGCGTTCCGATTTGCTTTCTTCACAAAATATCACTTCATGCATTGAAGCCCAAAAGTAACTGGAACGGCAGGGCATTTCTCCGCAAAGTTCGAGAATGAAAAACTGGTGTCATTCTGAGAATTCGTTCCAAGTGGATCCGCCTTACGAACTTCATGGCTAGAATTTGTTAATTGAAATATGTGCCATAAGGTAGTTCGTTAAAAATAATTAGTGAGATTTTGTTAATTAGTCGATTATGCATTTCAATTTCTTTTTCCAGTAATGTCTGCCTGTTCTAGTAAACCAGCTCATGAACCAGAATCATGCTATCTGCCACTAGCAACTTTTAAAAAAAATTGCAAGTTTTCGCTGAAACACCCTGTTTATATGCGACGTCGTTTTCCAGACAAAGAAGCACCTGGGCCGAAAAAAGCGTGTTGTACCCTAAAGGCGTCCCGGTTGTACATCTCGAAAGTTGCAACTATTGTAGTCATGGTAAGAACAATGTTTCACTTCTGCCTTCCACAGTGAGTGTTAATTGAACATTACGGCACCGGCTCTTTTACCGTTGCGCCTAACTCCTCGAACCAATTTTCTGGGCTAGATCGTGGCTCACTTGGCCTCCAGCTGTTAAGCAGTGTCCCATCTGCGCACTTTGTTGCCGCTTCACTTGCATCTTTTGCGATTCTCTCGGTGTGCGAGCGAGCGTCCCCTCAACTTCATCCTCACGGCGGCTCGTTTTGTCTCCCATAGTAGCCCGTCACGTCATTCTTCAACACTCTGCCATCGTGCCATACGGTACAGGTGGGATAGGGCTCAAAAGTGCCCTATACAGCATCGCTGTAAACATTACAGCCCTTGGAGTGCACAGTGATAGCTGAGTCGCTATAATTTAGCGATTGGTATCGTTTTTCTATTACTTATCATCTACCATTCCCTACAGTGTCCACTGTAGGGAATGTCCCCACTGTGATCGTGGTGATCACAACGTAGGCGGAGCACCGCTCAGGGCTCTGACGAAGCGTAGAAAGGACAAGAATTAGAATATAGAATTATTACATTATTCCAGCCTAGGGCTCTGTAACAAATGTAAACTGTAGTCTGCACCCTTACCTCAAACAGCTGCACAAGTACGATCACTTTGAAGCTTCGGCATCAGACCAGCACGAATGGCGCTGATGATGTAAATTAAGGTTTAAACGTGAGCTATCACTTGCTGCTTCGCTATATTCTTCTTTTTCTTCCACTGGTCCCCCATTTGCTTTTTTGATCTACCACGAGTTTCACGTGCATATCCTATACAGCGGCAGCCTTTCTAGCCTAAGTACAAAGAGCGTTTAATGGGCATACATAATGATGCTGATTTTCAACACACTGTTTCTTTTTAGTCTAAACTATTGTCACTTAGTTTGGACTACTACCACACAGAGAAATTTGGAAACACTTTACGTACTGCAAAACATATTCTTACGAGTTGTAGAAAACGTTCCAAGATATGTTCATACACGTGAATTTTTCATAAAATGCAATATAACGCCAATTGCCAGTATGTACGATTATTGGCTCTGTAGAGAATACAAAAAGGAAATAAACAATCGAGTCAGCTTTTTAAGAGCACTAGGTGATCTAAAAATCAACGTTACAACATATACGACGAGGAAGAAAGTTTTGGAAATTAGAAACCGTTAGAATGACATACGGTCAGCAAACTCTTCGTAACAACCTGGCAAGGCTACTGGATAGATTATACAACAAAACCAATGGATTGAAAAAAAAGCTCTTTTAAAGCTCTGTATAGTTATTTCTGCCCGCACTAGATTGTTTCCCTCGCTTTCGCAAATTTTCCCTTATTGAAACTAACGAGTCCCATTGTATAGATTATATTCTTGTTTTTTTTTCTTTTTTTCAGTTTGTATGAGAAATATTATTGTTACAGCTTGTGTTTTGATTATATCTTTTTCGCCCTCGTGTTTCGAACAGTTGCGATGCTGTTATGCCTATCATTGCTTTTTTGTCCTTGTTGGTTGGAGATGTCTTGCACTATGCCCTGTTGTTAGAGCAGACTTTTTTCTTCATTGGCTTCCCATGCTTCGCGGTGCTCAATTTGGTATAAATGACATTTCTAAACAATGATCTACTGCCTTTGTGTTTGCTAACGCCGCGCAAAAGCCAATGCGGGGGCCTGCGGCCTCGTCAAGTTGTCAATGGGGCAGCTTTTTCTGCAGGCCCCTCGCGCCATGTACTGATGTACTGATGCAAATAAACATCATTGTCATTGTCATTGTCACCATTGTCATACATTCACTCTAAAGCCTCGGGCAGCGCCTGTTCTTCTCGTGGGAGAAGATATTGGGAGATGAATTGCGCCGATTCACGTCAAGTACATCACCAATGGAGCAGTTTAAGCCGAGAACCTTATGCGGCAGTAAAGCGCGGAAAATGTTTCCTGTTCATTAGACTTACCACATCCACTGCCAAATCAGTCAAACAAAAACGAAAAGATAGAGTCTGCCCCTATTTCTGCTCACGTGGAGGGAACATTTCTGGTTTAGCAGTGCACGAGCCGCATTTATTGTTCAGCTCACACTCCATAACTCACTCTCGGCTATGCTTGCTTAGCTGTCTTACCACACAGAGTTACGTTTGTTTCTTTATAAACTGAGCATTTGAAATGTTCCGGCATGTCCTAAAGAAGACTGGAAGCAATATTAAGCGTGCATTCCATTTTACATCTTGAGAAATTAGAATTTGAGAACTGTTTTGCATTGTCGCTAAGAAGTGGGAGCAAACCCAAAGCATCAATAAGATTTAGGATCTAAGGTGTATTCACGAAGACCGGGAAGTACAGGTATCACTGTTTGATGCAATATGAAGGAGCATTGAAAAAATTGGACTGATTCCGCTGCTTTTGTTCGAGCTCTTAACGCAGCAGTGCGTTATTTAGCTAATCTTGCGTCCAGGTTCGACGCAAGATGCCTTCCGCGTACACGATCTGCGCTCTTGCTTTTTGAACCTTGTACGGTTCAAAAATGGATAACGTCGACGTGCGAGCATTACTCCCCTAGCGCACGATCGCAAACTCGCAGCTCTCGTATCCGCTGCGGCCCGACGTGAGTGGAGCACACACGTTATACACTGCTCGTGTCGTTTTAATAAACGGCGGCCTTGCAGGAACAACAACGGGCACAGTAGTAACAAACGCTGACAATTTATTCGCCCCCCCCCCCCCGCTTCTTCCTCGCTTCCACTCGTAAAGAATTCAATTTCGGCGGCGCGCCGATGAGTGACGGCTTTCTCTTCGAAATGCAAAGCGCCGACTCTATTCCGCAGAGGCAGCCGCCAAGTCTGTCGCGCCACGAAAGCGAGGCAAATTTGGGAGTGGGAGGAGGTTGGATTTCTGGCGGCCCCCGAGGCCACCCTGGGGCCACGAGGGGAGGAGAGAAGGGCCTGCCGAATTGAACGGAGAGGAGCAGTGCGGCTGCGCCGCGTGATTAAATTTCAAATACTTTGAGCGCTTCCCCGTAGAGCTTCGCGCTTCGGCGCTCCTCTGGCGTATGCTATACCTCCGTCGTGCTCCCTGAAAAAATGGAAAAAGAGATTTGGACTAGAAGAAGACGAGGGTCCTCGAAAATTAAGGCACCGCGGTAGGCGGTCGCGCTCGACGATCCTGCGAGCATCAACTCCGCCGGCCAAAGATCCGGCCCGAAGAGTGGCCGAAAGCCATGTGAGAAGATTGCACTTGGTTTCGCCGGTGAAGGAGTAAATATATATACCATTCTTTAATAAACACACTTGTATCGCATGCTGGACGATGATATTCAAGCTTACATGGTGAATGGATGCCAAAAAGTTAGGCAGCATGTTAGGCTCGTGTAAAACGTGAAGGTGAAAGTCTGCTGTACACGTGGTAATGCAGTAAGTTATACGATCGGAGAGGTCAGACTTCTTGCAAGACATAACGAGCCGCAGTGTGGAGTAAGCGAATGGCGCTGTAGGTTGACCTCCGCGACGACACATGCGAGCACCTAATGCACTACCTAAAGGTTCTTTCGTTGTTTCTGTCGTTCTCTCTTTCCGTCTTTCATTCTTTCTTTCATTTGTACGTTCCTCCTTTCTCTGTTCTTTCTTTGCTATTTCGTTTCTTTTTTCGTTCTTTCTTTCGTTCATTCATATTCAGCCATTGCATCTTTGCTTGCTTACAGGGGTATGAGCCATTGCTGATGATATTTTGTCTCACTGGACTAGACGCCGCTTTTTTCGGGTATGAGCCATTGCAACAAGCCACTTAAGGGTTTTGTCTTGAAGGGTCGCACTTGCGCAGTAATGCTTAGCTATACATATCGAAAGTGACTACCTTCAGTCAATTTATCGCTGTACACGACGGCCCAGATGATAATCCGTCGAAAATATATCTAAAGCGCTAAAGAAAAGTGTTTCTCTGTAACTAATCCTTAGTAAAAAGTTATTTTGTCGGGACGCTGTTTGAATGGGCACATATACGGTTTATTAGCTCTTTCGATCCAGTCGGTATTTGTCGTCTGCTGCAGGTGCTTTGCCCGAATGGAAGTGACATGGAGTAGCAGGAAGAAGCTTCTAGCCTTTTCACTTGATTACTAAGCTAAATTAATCTATAAATTTATTTAAGGTAGTGTAAAAAAGCCATTCGACAATAAGTAATAAAGGATGTAGATGAATTATCGAGAGAGGCTCATCAACTGAACGCTCAACATAAGGAAGCAGCAAAGTGTGCTGCAGATGAAAAAAAAAATGAGATTTGAAAACTACTGTTTAACCAAGAGGGATACTCGTTTTTCTCGTGGTCGCTGTGCTGGTGGTTAGACTATGCGGCAATAAGCAGAACATCATGCTTAATTCTACTTGCAGCTGTCTCGGTCTTTCTTGAACAATTATATGTCTGCTGACGTCTTATTAAGCCCATCGGAGACCGGCATGTGTATTTTTGACTGCATGTGCCAAGCGCTTCTGTTAGCCAGCCGCATGGAACGAGAGAGTGATTGACCGCATTAATCTTTCGACATTTTTTTTTTGCTCAAGTGCAAGTTCTTTATTTAGGCAAAACAAATACAAGGTTTACTCACAAGATAAGGCAAAAGGAAGGAGTAAACCTCTTGACTAAGGCCTTTACCTTGCTGCATCAGCAGAAGTAGCAGTTTACGAGTATCAATATTAATAAAACCAAATACAACTAATAAGACAGAAAACATTAAAACTTGTATAGATGATCGCAAATATTTCACAGGTGCTCAAGAGTGTGTGCCTAGAAAATAGAAAAATCGAATTTGTTTACTATAGTGTGACCATGGGGGCTAATGAATTTGCGGCCAAATGCTTGTCCCTAAAAGCAAGACTGCGTTGTAACATTTTAGTTGACGGGAAGCATACGCTGCATGCTGATCAAAGACACCATCTGGATCCGGCCGGTGTATCAACGTAGGCGGGATTTATCTACCACGTGCGCATCTGCACCACCACCTTGCGCACCATCACCAACAGCGCAAGTGCACCGATCGCCATCGACTGCTAAAGACCCGCCGAAAACTTCCGAGTGGGATTTGTGGCCAAATGCTTGTCGCTTTAACCAAGACTGTGTTGTCACAATCTACGTGAGTGTAGCTTACTAGCGCCAATCGTCTACTTAATTTGTTCGGCTGCAAATCTCAACTGTACGTGCATTTGTGATAGGTATAGATTTTTGCACCGTATCGTGTTCGCATAGGTTTATTTGTTAGAAGTGGCAGAGTAAAGCGAACACGTACGTTAGTGTGGTTGAGCCCGACTAACCTTACTGCCAACTTTCGCACGGCAGGACGGATATCTCTTGTGCCCTTTTGTGTAGCGCACTTTCTACTTTGTGCAGGAAACATTGAAATGAATCCCGGGTTCGATAAACCAGGCCAGCTCTTAACCATTGTCAGAGACATGGCTGCATCAAGTTAAAGGTTTCAGAAAGATAGCCAGGGGAAAGGTTGAAGACGTACAAATGAACATCACGGATATAAAGAGGCGTCTTTCTAAAATGAAAGAGACCCCCGACAGTGGCAAGGTAGTTCAAATACTTAAGCATACACAGGACGCATCGAAAAGTCTAGAGTGAAAGGATACTCTAACAGACAAGCTTAGTAGTTGACGACCCTAATAACTGACTGTGTCGAAATAACCTCATTTTAAAAGGAAACCCTGAGCAATTTTCAGAGTCATGGAAGGACATGGAAGATCTTGTAAGGAAGTTTGTACCCAAAAATTTTGAAATTGCGACTGGAGAAATTGAGCGTGGCCATAGATAGGGGAGCAAAAACCAGCTTACCCTCGGATGATCCTTGTGAAGTTCCTCAAAAACGAAGACAAAAGCAACATACTGAAAAATGCATCTAAACTGAAATTAAGATCGCCACGTGCATTGATTGAAGAGGACTTTTCACTCAGCATACAACGTAGTAGTAAAAGCTAAGAGACTGCACTCGTACTGAACGAAAGCCTGGTAATAAATTCAAGCTTGTGTTTGACAAGCTTGTCCTAAACAACACATTTTACACCCTCGATTATAGCATAAGCAGGGTAACGGCCCTAAACGCCCATTAAACCCAGTAACGAATGCACGAAAGCCGTGACGCTTCTCTATCCTTGCGTCAAACTTACGTAGTCTGTATCGTAAGCAAGATCAGCTGTGTTCCTATGTTGAATAGTGTTCAGCATATATAATTTTAGGTATACAAAAGCCTGGTAATCAACCGATATTGTGGACTGCAAGTTGTCTTTTTCTCTTGAGTTTGCAGTATCCAGGAAAGATAGGGCAAGGTCGGAAGGGAGGCGGTGTGCTAATTGCAATAAAACAACCTGGAAGCTTACATCCTTGATACTGATTCATGCCTCGTAATTTTTTGTGTAGTCCTATGTTTGTCGCCACGTGTCACCTGTGAAATTGGCATCCGCTATCGCCCACCTGATTAATCTGAGATATTTTCCGAGTGCCTAAATGAGTCTAACTTTTATGCAAAAAGTACCCAACTTCGTCAATATCTTTAGTTGGCGATTTTAATTATCCAGCTATTGAATGGCAATCGTGCAGGCCCCTAAGTAGCTCAAAAAGCACGAATGTCAAGATTTTCTTGACGTACTTTTGTCATTTCATATGGTTTAAGCGGCTTCTGCTTCCGCAGGTGGAAATTCACTTTTAGAGCTTGTATTAACCACAGAGCCAAACAGGGTCTCAGTAACTCTCCTGGATAGCATCAGTAATCACAGTACTTGCATTGTGAATTCGTATGCGAGCAGAAGCAACAGGAAAATACAAAGAAAGATATTTTTGATTATGCCCGAGCGAATGTCGATATTCTGGTTGGTATGGTATGGTATGAATAACTTTATTTAGGTCCTGAGGCGTCAGTCTGGGACTGGTGCGGGCCGCTCCCACGTCGGGACAGAAAGGCCGAGCCCCTCTGCCGTCACACGGGCCCTCTGGACAGTCCTGATTTGGGCCGCCAGCACTTCACTGTGCAGCATCCGTTTCCACCACTGTTCACATCGAGAACCATCACCGGCCAACGCCAAGCAGCGCCAAAGCATGTGTTCTAAATCGAGCAAACCCCCACACTTACTACCATAGACTGAAACCCCGCAGTTCGGATTAATTTTATTCATGATGACCGCGTTAGGGTACGTTCATGTCGGCAGAAGCCTTAATGTAACCGCCTGTGGCCTATTTAATTTAGAATGTGGCAGGGGGAATGCCCTGCGCCATTAGTAATAGTGCTTGGTGATCTCGTTGTAGGTTAACAGTTGGTCCCTGTACTCAGGAGCGGGAGATTCAACCCCTTCAGTGAGTACACGGCTCACTAATCCTCGTGCCTCCCTGTGCGCCACCTCGTTGAGGTCACGCGGGGCTCCCTCCACTGTCCCCATGTGCGCCGGGAACCAAGTAACTGTATGCGAAGTGATATGCCTACCCTGCAGCAGTCTGTTAGCCGGTTCCTCAACAAGTCCTCTCGAGAAGGCTTTAATCGCAGATCGCGAGTCACTAAACACCATAACTCTTCTTGAATCAATTAGTGCTAGAGCAATATCCACCTGTTCGGCGATCCCCGGATCTATGGTATAAATGGAAGCAGCTTTTCTAACGCTCCCTTTCCCATCTACCACCACCACCTTGGCAACCTTTCAACCTTTTCTGTCGAATTCTTCGATGGTCACGATGCAAACATGAACTCCGCTATCATTCGGGACAAGTTGATATCACTTAAAGAAAGGTGCATACCTAAAGTCAACATAACGGTCTTGGCGCAAAGCGCACGGTTTACGACGCACGTAAAACGTTGCATTAACAAAAAAAATGTTTAAACCCAAAGCGAAGTTATCAATCTCTGAGGAAGATTGGAGACGTTATTGTGAACATGAGCACTTGTGCGAAACCGAAATAACAGCATCGAAGGACAAATGTTTTAACGATGACATTTCAAACATTCTTTAAACAACGACACCTTGATTTGGGCGAGTTGGTTCATCTTGACCGTTTTCATAAAAAAGCGCTAAAGACGAAGTCGAAGGGACAGGTACGACAGGACTGGCGCTACTTCGAACTGTCGTGTATTACAAACGGTCATCTATTTATGCTCTGCACATCACGTATATCATGCACTCATTTCTATATGCACAAATATTGAAATGAATCATATCATACATAAGATTGTATGGTCAATCAGTTCAAGTGTCTAGATATTTCGACAGAAACGTCGCTTCTTTTTCTTGCAAACTCAAAGATGTACAGCTGATGCACTTGTCGCCTGCTTTCCTGATAAAATATGCCTCAACTATTTCTCGTTCTGTTTTTGTGTTTGCTTTCCTCGGGAAGGTTGTTTCACCAAACATGGGTGTGCATGCGTACTTTTTCCAGTGCTCAGCCAAGTGATTACCGTATCCTTTTCTGACATCATTATTGTGCTGTCTAGCCCTGTCATTGAAGCACTGGCCGGTTTGTGCGATATAAACGCGTCCACAATATAAGGGTATTTGATACACATCTGAAGTGCATTCGGTGTAATTGGTCCGGTGATTAGTGTGACATTGCGTGCGTTTCTGGTGCTTCTTGTTTTGAAGTTTGCACACGGCTGACAATTTGAAGGCGCTGAAAAAACTAGATTAACATTGTGTTGGTTAGCCACCTTTTTCAAATTATGTGAAACTTATGGAGGTATGGAATTACATGTACAGGTATTTTGTCGTGATCTTAAGTTGGGCCCTTCCTTCCCCGTTTTAATTTTTGAAGCAATGTTTCACAGACAGATGATAGAAGGACAGACACTAGAAATCCAGCAAGTTTCAATCTGTCTACTTGGTTAGACATACTATGCTCAATTTGGTGAACACATGGCTTTTGCAAAGCAGACTGAATGCATGTGGTGGTTATGCCCCTCTTTATCAATTTCTAATGTGCGCTATCGAAAGGCAAATCACTCTTCTTTTATCTTGGATTGTATTTCCAGCATACGTGATCATCTGAGGAAAATAAAATTTTAAGATCTAGAAACTGAATACAGTTGTCATTGGGCAGTTCAAAAGTGAACTTGAGCCCCTGGGAAACTTTTGTGAAAATTTGTAAACAATCTGCTACAGCATCGTCAAGACACCGGACTGATGAATTGTTAAGGACTATTAGATAGTCATCGACATACCTAAATACACGAATGATTGATTTTCCAATTAGTTCCGTATTAACGCGGTTGTCAAAGGACGCTAAAAATATCACATAATATTGGGGTTATTGACGAACCAATACAGATTCCTGTGCGTTGAATGTAGTAACGGCCATTATGACTAATGGCAGTCTGATCCAAGTAAAATTCTAACAAGGTTAAAGAATTGTCGCAGTTCATGCATACTAAGTTCTAGAATTTCACTTCACCCATTTCATAAATTTTTTCACGAACAGCACGTAGAATGCCTTCTTGTGTCACAGAATAGTATAAGTATTCAACGTCTAGTGAGAAAACTGTGGCCACAGTTCCCAGGCCATCTCATACGAAACGATATGAAAAATTTTGGGAAAGTTCTTAACCCTAAACAGGCGTCAAATTAAGCCGTATCGTTATACAGTGACGGCGATATTGTTTCTGCTGCACAGGTCGCTGTGGAATTTAGTGAGTTTTTTTTTCGTCTGTTTCACGGATGAGTGTCCAATACAAAATAACCGTCAATTTACGATTTTAAATTCGACCATGCACGATGTAATTATTACTGCTGAAGGAATACAATCCTCAACTGACCGTATTCCGACTAATTCTTCACCTGGTTTTGATGACTTATGCCCTAAACTACTCAACATGGCAAAACCTGCAATATGTCAGACTTTAGCCGCCCTATTTCGACAATCTATTTACACGGGACGCGTTCCAAGCAAGTAGCTCATGTCATTCTCATTCTAAATTTGGTGACTCATCGAATGCCTCACACTACAGACCAATTTCATTAACAAGCACGCGTTATTAATTTCTTGAACGGATAATTTCATCCGCTATCATAAAGTTTCTAACCGAATCATAACTTCTTTTTTTGTAAATCAGCACGGGTTTCTACGTAGTCATCATGTGAAACACAACTCTTCGAAATAATTAGTGACTACCATCACTCTATTAATTTTTTACACAACGTTTATGCGATATTTGTGGACTTCGTGAAGGCATTTGACATTGTTCCTCACTTGTGCCTAATTCACAAACTAACAGCCCTCAACATTAATACGAGAATTATTACGTGGATTACCAATTTCTTAAGTAGCCGCTACCAATCAGTTTTTGTTAATGAACATTCGTCTCCGCCAATCCACGTTAAATCTGGTGTATACCACAGGGTTCCGTGCTGGGGCCCATTTTGTTCTTAGTTTATATTAACAATATGAGCAATGGTCTGTGTTCCACAGTCAGATTATATGCTAACGATTGCCTGATTTATACAGAAATTACTAACTCTATGGATACTTGCTACTTACAATCTGATTTAGACATGCTCAGTAAATGGTGTAATGAGTGACAAATTGAAATTAACGTTAATAAAATCAAATCCATTAGATTTGCGGCAAAAGCTAACCACATGTTATGCAACTACAGATTAAACAATATGCCCGTAACCTCAGCATGCTCTATAAAGTATTTGGGCGTCAATTTGTCTTCAGATTTGTCATAGAACACTAATATAGACGCGATAGTTAGCAAAGCATCAAAACACTTGGCTTCGTTCGGCGCAACTCGCATTTAACTAACCCCACCGCTAAACATCTTGCGTACACCACTTTGGTACACTCTAAAATCGAATATGCATCATTAATTGAGAACCCGCCTCAAACCTACCTCATACAGAAATTAGTCTCTGCAATACAAAGTTACTCGATTCATCACAAAGCTACTAGCCAACATCAAGCTTAACAAAAATAAAATCGTCGATTAATGTATTTCTTCTGGGGAAATTTGACTGCACACGCTTCTGCTATTTATTTCGCAAGCTTTACCACAATCAGCGATCACGCGCTCCGCTTCGGATCAGACCAGCCCATCGTCGGTCCTTCGTGTTTAAGCCCATCAGCTTAAGCTGTATGCCCGAATTAATCTGTTTTTACTGCGATCGTAATTATGTGGACACCTAACGCGCCCTTTTGCTGTTGTCGTCGTTGTCACCGCCGTGATGTTCCATATAAACTCCAAGGGCGATAACACCGGCGCCGCGTGCCGTAGGCTGTACGTGCGAATGAAATACTGCGAGGGTGAGCCTACGATCGCGGCTCAATCTCGCGCGCGCAAGGGTGGAAAGCGGGGAGGAACTGCACCGTCTTCCGTCGCGCGCAAGGCTCCGGCGAGACAGTATAGCGAGGGGGGGGGAGGCGTTCTACTCCGGGCGGCCGCGTGCACCCACTCGGGGGCCGCTGCATCTTGAAAGCCATCGGTGATGGGGACAGTCCTCCGCGCACTGTTTTTGCAGCTTAGTTGGTTTTAATGTAAGACGCAGCGCGAAGGTCAATACGCTTGCTGTTGCTACCGCGCTTCCTCATTCCAGCGTTTTGACAGTGAGTTTCCGCGGTCATCGAGTGACATATGTACATGTTTGCTTGTGCGGGAGTGACACCATGCTTGTTAATTTAGTCAGTAAGCGAATGCTTACAGGTTCATACGGTCGATAAAACTACTATCCTTACATCGTGTGGCTGTCTACTAATTCGATAAAACGGATGCTTCGCCTTCTGGGTGAAACTGCGACTTTTTCACTTACCGTTACTTCTTGCCATCCGTCAGTGAAATCAGCTTCCGGTTGACATCGCACATATTACTGATCATAACGCATTTATAAACGGTCTGAATTGTTTTTTTAAACTATAAACTCGTGGGTTAATAATACTTGAAGAATGTTCATCTTCTAGACACATTGCAGATCCATTGCAATACGTCCTTCTCGCTGTACTGTTTACGTTTTCTTTCTTTTTTTTGGTAGTTGTATTTTGGTTGTGGCACTGCATGTATTTCTGGTTGGGACAGATCTGTGAATCATCGTTGAACTACTTGTAATTGCTGCTATAGTTAATTATTACACATTTATTGATCATATGTCACTTTAGTTTTGTTGCAACCTCAATCCTTGCTCTATTGATTTAGTTTGCTTTTATGCTTAGTTATGGTGTATGTTAAGAAGTAGCGCTACCCTGTTTTATCATGATTGTGTCTCCCCTATATATTGCCTTTCTGGTTTTTAGCGTACTTCACTAAAGAAATATATCTAGCAATTTTTAAAAGATTTGTTGTACGGCCTTACATATCAATTCAATGCCATATCTGGCGATTATTTTCTGATATCAAGCACTTTCTTTCCCAGAGCTGACTATGCAGAATGGCAAAGCATTCTTCACGTTGCGGACTTTTTTCACCTGCATGTATCAGTTTTACCAAAGGATCCAAGGTCAAAGGAAATGCTACCAAAGCTGACTTTTGGCCGTGTTATGATGATGTTGTAGCACGTCTTGAGCTATGAATCCCCTAATGACTTGGAACACTGAAGGTTGTGGGTGAGTTATGCCCTGCCCACAGATCAAGTCTTCCTTGTGGCCATCACTGGCCCCGTTTGAAGGTCGCTAACACGTGCCCCAGTTAAACTTCCGAATTTAGCTCTGTTCAGTGACAGTAGTGACATGGAAAATGTTCGACATAGCCGGCACAATAAGCTATGAACATATATATATATATATAATGTACGTCCACGGTGTGAGAGAGGACGTCTATGGATGAGCGCACAGAAAGCACGATGTACACTTGACACAATGAGTAACGTGAAGCATTACAGAGGCGTGAAGCAAGACGATACGGGAATCAGAAGAGACATTTAGTTTTTTGTTCGTAAGCGCTTTTTGCCATTGGCCGGCCACCTTTCTTAATCATACATCCTGCGTCAGGATTAGCTCGCATTCGTACTTACGAATGATTCTAGCGTAAGAGATTTTTGTAAATATGAATTAACAACTTTACTTTCCAACGAAATGTTGCGGGTCCTCTAGTCAAAAAGAATAAAAAAATGTCGCAGACAGCTTGAGTGTGCCTAGAACCCTTTGCAGATGGCAAAATATCCAAGTACTGTCAATATGGCAGTACCTATTTCTTTGGTTATGCTGGATATGGAAACGTATGCCGAGAATACAGTACCTGGATTGCCAGAAGACGCTTACATAACCAATGACGCATAAAATATTGCATTCAGCAATAGGTAACTTTTGAGTTAACGTATAAGAGGGTGGACAAAGAAGTAACGAGAATTTAACGAGAATTTAACGAGAATGTAACGAGAACAGATATTTTGTATGTTACAAACCTATCTCGTGTTTTGATGATTTCATTCTTTTTGAGAGCTTAAAGGTTACTATAGGTTACCGCCTGAAATTACAGGTTTCGGCCTATGAAACTCTTACTTGCTATACATCTGCGGTGTCGTAACATTTATATTTAATTCTATAAGTCGGAAAGATGGCAAGGAGGAACTCAATGCTGTGAGGAGGTTCAGCAAGGTGGCATGCAGGGACCACGCGAGGGCATCACTTGTGCAGCGGTTCATTTCGCCGTCATGCGGCGCGCGTTGTGCACGTTGTATTCGAGTAGCGCCAAAGACGTATGCTTAATACTATTCAAAGAATTTCGAGATCATACGATTAATGCTTGTTTCATACGACCCTTCCGACCTTAAATTTATGCCTGAAAACATCATTATTCCTCAAAAGTCGACGGCATTTTGTAAAAATGACGACGGTGCTTAGCGAACCTAAACGCAAAAATCATGTTTTCTTTCTGAAGCCGTGCCGGTGACTTTACAGGAGCAGATACATCTATGAAACAGGCCCTGCCGCGTTGTGCATGTTCATGGGCTTGTCTATGTTGAGGAAAAGGTGAAATGTAGCTGAATTATTTTCGAGGCATGAAAGGAATGTTTGAAACGGCTTTCCTATTTTCACGTCTGTCGAAGCTCGCCAAGCATTTTCAATCAGTTTGGCAGTGACTCCTTGCCGGGTGTCAACAACTCGTAATTTTGCGCATTACTTTGCTATTGTCGCCCTTTTACTGTGCCCTCACCGTGCTCATCATTAGCAACGTTAGTGTGTATGTTGCGGAAAATTAGTCGCTATCCATTATAAAGAAAAGACCTGAGATCATACAAGTTATAATGGCAAAGTGCAACGTAATAAACATGTCGTACAAAAGAACACGTATGTTAGCCTGCACATATTGCGTCATAATGTGGAGTTCTCACTGTTTTATCACTCAGAACGAAAACCAGGTAGTACGGCAGAATATGGACCTAGTGTCTGTCTGTGCTCTTTAGCGGTCATGCTTTTCAGTATGCTCTAGTATACTTACGAAAACTGAACACTTCCATTTAACTAGTGAATGGTCACAGCAACTATGTCTACTGGACTCCTAGTACATGACAGATAGTTTACCGCACCTCTAATCTCGGTGACAGATCTGACATCTTTGCTGCTATGACATAATATTTCTTCCGTGTTATGCAAACTCCATGTTTTGGGTGTGGGGAGGCGACAAAGGAGACTGGAATAATTTTTTAAATTATGGGGTTTTACGTGCAAAAAACAATTTCTGATTATGAGGCACGCCGTAGGGGAGGACTCCAGAAATTTTGACGACCTGGGGTTCTATAACGTGCACCTAAATCTAAGCCCATGGGTGTTTTCGCATTGCGCCCCCATCTAAATGCGGCCGCCGTGGCCGGGATTCGATCGCACGACCTCGTGCTCAGCAACCCAACACCATAGCCACTGAGCAACCATGGCGGGTTAGCCTGCAGGAGGAGGAGGGAAAGAGATACGTAGAAGGCAGGGAGGTTAACCAGAATAACGTCCGGTTGGCTACCCTACACCGGCGGAATGGGAAAGGGGGAAAACAAAGATCACAGGGAGAGAGAGGAGGGAAGGAAAGAAGGAAATTGCGGTGAGTTCGCTGACGTGCAAGGTCTTACAGAAATTGCATTAATAGTCACAGATGGTCGCACAAGCTCGTCGTCCTTAAGAAGCACAAAAGCACCTTCACCGCTTTATTAGCCGACGGGCGATAGGGGCGGTGTTCCAGCAGCACCTGCAGAGAAAGCGGCCGATTGTCCAGTTTTTGGAAAGCTTTGGAAAGTTCTTGTCTCTCTGGGGCGTATCTTGGACAGTGGCACAGCAGGTGGTCGATGTTTTCTTCGGTGCCACAGACCTCGCATGCTGCACTGTCAGTCACTCCAATTAATGTATAGTATGCCTTTGTGAAGGCAACTCCTAACCAAACGCGACAGAGAAGCGTAGCTTCACGTCGAGGAAGTCGGAGTGGAGGTCGGAGTTGCAGGGAGGGGTTTAGTCGATGCAGTCGTGTAAGTCGTAAGTTTGGTGAGTTCCACTCGGTCAGTGTGAGACTGCGTGCCAGGTGTCGAAGCTGCCTTGTGGCGTCTGTTCTCGAAAGTGGAATTTGAACGCTGTGCTCTTCTTGATGTGCTGTGCGAGCAGCGTTATCGGCGGAATCATTGCCACTGATTCCACAATGGCCAGGTACCCATTGCAAGACGACCTCGTGACCTTTTTGTTGGACGTGATGGTAAAGTTTCGCAATTTCGTATGTCAATTGGCCATGGCATCTGTGTCGCAGAACTGACTGCGTGCACTGTAATGCCGCTTTTGAATCACAGAACACAGCCCATTTTGTAGGTCTTTCAAATTCAATGAATTCCAGTGCCCGACGCAGGGCCGTTAGTTCTGCCGCCGTTGAGGCCGTGACATGCGATGTCTTGAAGCGCAGTGTCATTCCTCGCGTTGGTATAACCACGGCACCACCAGAACTGCACGACGTAGTCGATCCATCGGTATAGATGTGCACGTGGTTGCTGTACTTTTCATGCAAAAGAAGTAAGCTCAGCTGTTTTAGAGCAAATGTCGGTAGAAGTGTCTTCTTCTGTAGTCCTGGAATCATTATATGTACTTGTGGACGGCTCAAACACCGCGGAGGAAACGCTGGCTTGGCCGCAAGTGCGTACCCTGAAGTAAACGAAGTACGATGTGCACTGACAATACCGCTAAATGTCGAGCAGGCCCTTGCAGCAGTGAGGCTCGCCAAGTGGTGGGAAGTGGTCCTAGCATAATGCCTGAGATGCATACGCATTCTCTCAACGGTCATGTGCGTCGTGATTGGGTAATCCTGTGCAAGGACAATGCTTTCAGCCGTTGATGCACTGTGTGGTAAGCCAAGACATATCTTAAGGGCTTGGGCTTGAATACTCGGAATCGTACGCAGGTTAGTCTTGCAGGTGTTGGATATTGCAGGCAGGCTGTATCGCAGGAATCCAACGAAGAACGCCATGTACAGCTGTAACATAGCGTGTATAGATACTCCCCAACTTTTTCCTGCAAGGAACCTGAACAGGTGACAGATAGCAGACAGCTGCTTTTTCACGTAATTCACGTGCGGAGTCCCAGATAGGTCTCTGTCAATTACGACTCCCAAGAACCTGTGACTTCTGCTGTATGGTATAAGTTGCCCGTTAATAGATACGCCGTAAGCAGACATTCGCTCCCTCGTGAGTGCCACCATTGCGCACTTCACGCATGAAATTTCAAGTCCTTGTTCACGAAGGTAGCAAGATGTCATTGTGGCTGCCTTCTGAAGCCGAGCGCGAAGGTGAAGTCGTGTCACACCTGATGCCCAAATGCAGATGTCGTCCGCATAGATGTAAAGTCGTACGGTGCTTGGCAGGTTGTCAACTGAATAACCAACATTGGCTTTATACTAGGGTAAGAAATATACAAAACAATTATGTACACACTTTCTGCCCTGAAATGCATTCAAGATATAATTCAAAGACAACTTTAATAATACCATCTACACTTTTACACATTTACTTATATGCAACTGCATGTTATTTGCTGTAGTCGTCATTTCCATGCTGAACTATTAGCGTTGTTAAATGTATTACATACGTATGCAATGAGCTTTATTAATATACCCATTGCAGGGACCGTAAGCTCTAGAGTAACAGAAGCAGCTTTATCTAAGACAGAGAGCTGATGTTCCCTTTATAGGCACTTTGCAAGAGGCCCCACAAGTAAGCAGCCCCAAAGGGAAATAAAAAAACAGTTTTAATTAACATAAGTGCGTCATTCTGACTGATCGCATAACAACATATCATGTATGTATCTTACCTCCAATTGATATTTATATACCCATACTGCAGCTGCGACTAAAATTTATATTTTTTAGCATTTCTGGTGAAATCTCTTATATCGTCTTCGTTTTTATTAAAGTGTGTTCGCCATTCTTGGCATGTATAGTTTATTTACTTTTGGCGTATTGTCAAAACCAAAAGATCGTATTTCGCTTGTATACATCATCGGGCCCTATAACGCAAAACTATGCTAATCTGCCTTTATTCCAATTTCTTGATGCCAAATTTACGTAACCAGTGACGCGAGCATCGGGTGTTAACCGCAGCGTTGTTTGAAAGGCCCAATCAAACTCGCTTCTCGTTTATAAGAAGTTACCTTCTTTTGCTTTCAAAGCGAATAGCATTGCCTACATTGAGCAGTTTTTCTTACCTAATTGGGTGAGAAGAGGCGAGGAGCACGCTCAAGTGGAGAGAGCTTCGATGGGGCCGAGTTACGACAGTGAAAGTGGATAACCAGAGGAGGAGGGTGGTGCTGGCGTCTGCAATCGGTCCGCTTCCCCCTACTTAGCTTGCGGTGGCTGGTCGAAAATCGCGGCGGCGTGCAACGGAAGGTTAAAAATGGCGCTAAAACGGTTCCTCAGCAAAGTAGAGTGGGCAGGGCAATGTCATATTTGTGCCGAAAGGTCTCCATAACGTTATACTGCCACGCAAAAGCTTTTATTATGCCCAAATAAATCCATGTTACCCGGCAGCTCCGAGTAGCCAGTGCCACAGCGATCGGCGGGCATCCATCTTCTATTACTTTCAGAATGGGGCAGTCTCCACCTATTCAGAAACATCTTCAGTTTTGTTCAGCACATGTCACTTTGACGCGGACAATTTTTCGCGGTTTTGGGACGTCGCGTGAGAGACAGGCAAAGTGGGCTCAGCTCGAAAAAGTAATACCAATAGCAATTGGTCAAACGACGCCTTTTTTGCTAATGGCGAAAAAGGCGTCGAATGGGATATTATTATTTTTCTTTCGTTCGGGCTGATCATGCATAATCAGTGCGCACATATATCAGATGAGGCGCACGTTTTCGTGGCAGACAGGTGCAGTGGGTGGTGGCTAGAAAACTTTTTGACCAATCGTCAAGGGCTGAGTGCAGAATTGGAATAGAAAAGTTCGGAAAGGGTTTCCATTATAGCGCCGATATTTGAACAACAGCTGTATGGGTTAGAGAGGCAGCGGTGGCGTAGAGGTAGAACACCCGCCTCGCGTGCAAGAGGTCCGTGGCTCGAATCCCGGTGCCGCGCACCGGATTAAAAAAAAATCCGCGTGTTGATAAAATTGCATAAACAGGCCGGTGACCAGAACCGGTAACGCACTCCCGAACCATAGCAGGATTGGCCACCCTGGTGCAGTACTTGGCCACAACCTCCTATATGAACACAACAATCAAACCCCGGCCCTCAGCCCCCAGCAGCTGCGAAGCAACCAACCACGGCGGCGGTCAGACCTGCGACGGAGCAGAGGGTGCTAAGAATCCCTGGCTCCGGACAGGCCGCCATTGGAATATGAACCTGGCAACGTTTAACGCTAGAACGTTATCTAATGAGGCGAGTCTAGCAGTGCTATTGGAGGAATTAGAGGGCAGTAAATGGGATATAGAAGGGCTCAGTGAAGCTAGGAGGCCAAAAGAAGCATATACAGTGCTAAAAAGCGGGCACGTACTGTGCTACCGGGACTTAGCCGAGAGACGAGAACTAGGAGTCGGATTTCTGATTAATAAGAATATAGCTGGTAACATACAGGAACTCTATAGCTTTAACGATAGGGGGTGGTCGGTCTTGTTGTAAAACTTAATAAGAGGTACAAAGTGAAGGTTGTACAGGTCTACGCCCCTAGATCCACTTATGATGACCAGGAAGTCGAAAGCTTCTATAAAGACGTGGAATCGGCGATGGGTAGAGGGAAAACAAAATAAACAATACTGATGGGCGACTTCAATGCCAAGGTAGGCAGGAAGCAGGCTGGAGACAAAGCAGGGGGGGAATATGGCATAGGCACTAGGAATAGCAGGGGAGAGTTATTAGTAGAGCTTGCGGAACAGAATAATATGCGGATAATGAATACCTTCTTCCGCAAGCGGGATAACCGAAAGTGGACGTGGAGGAGCCCGAACGGTGAGACTAGAAATGAAATAGACCTCATACTCTGCGCTAACCATGGCATCATACAAGATGTGGACGTGCTCGGCAAAGTGCGCTGCAGTGACCATAGATTTGTTGAAGGATGGTGGGCAGATTGTTCTAGAGAAGCTGGCCACCCTGTATACGCAATGCCTCATGACCTCGAGCGTAGCAGAATCTTGGAAGAACGCTAACATATTCCTAATCCATAAGAAAGGGGACGCCAAAGACGAAAAATTATACACCGATCAGCTTACTGTCAGTTGCCTACAAACTATTTACTAAGGTAATCGCAAATAGAATCAGGAACACTTCAGACTTCTGTCAAGCAAAGGACCAGGCAGGATTCCGTAAAGGCTACTCAACAATAGACCATATTCACACTATCAATCAGGTGATAGAGAAATGTGCGGAATATAACCAACCCTTATATATAGCTTTCATTGATTACGAGAAAGCGTTTGATTCTGTCGAAACCTCAGCAGTCATGGAGGCATTACGGAATCAGGGTGTAGACGAGCCGTACGTAAAAATACTGAAAGATATCTATAGCGGCTCCACAGCCACCGTAGTCCTCCATAAAGAAAGCAACAAAATCCCAATGAAGAAAGGCGTCAGGCAGGGAGATACGATCTCTCCAATGCTATTCACAGCGTGTTTACACGAGGTAATCAGAGACCTGGATTGGGAAGAATTGGGGATAAAAGTTAATGGAGAATACCTTAGTAACTTGCGATTCGCTGATGATATTGCCTTGCGTAGTAACTGAGGGAACCAACTGCAATGCATTCTCACTGACGTGGAGATGCAAAGCAGGAGGGTAGGTCTAAAAATTAATCTGCAGAAAACTAAAGTAATGCTTAACAGTCTCGGAATAGAACAGCAGTTTACGATAGGTAAACTGCTGTTCGGGGGGGGGGGGGGGGGGGGGGCGACCAGCTTTCCGAACCCGCTCTCTCTCTCTCTCTCTCTTTCTATATATATATATATATATATATATATATATATATAACAGCAGTTTACAATAGGTAGTGAGGCACTGGAAGTGGTAAGGGAATACATCTACTTAGGGCAGGTAGTGACGGCGGATCCGGATCATGAGACTGAAATAATCAGAAGAATAAGAATGGGCTCGGGTGCGTTTGGCAGGCATTCTCAGATCATGAACAGCAGGTTGTCATTATCCCTCAAGAGAAAAGTGTATAATAGCTGTGTCTTACCAGTAATCACCTACGGGGCAGAAACCTGGAGGCTTAAGAAAAGGGTTCTACTTAAATTGAGGACGACGCAACCAGCTATGGAAAGAGGAATGATGGGTGTAACGTTAAGGGATAGGAAAAGAGCAGATTGGGTGAGGGAACAAACGCGAGTTAATGACATCTTAGTTGAAATCAAGAAAAAGAAATGGGCATTGGCAGGACATGTAATGAGGAGGGAAGATAACCGATGGTCATTAAGGGTTACGGACTGGATTCCAAGGGAAGGGAAGCGTAGCAGGGGACGGCAGAAAGTTAGGTGGGCGGATGAGATTAAGAAGTTTGCAGGGACGACATGGCCACAATTAGTACATGACCGGGGTTGTTGGAGAAATATGGGATAGGCCTTTGCCCTGCAGTGGGCGTAACCAGGCTGATGATGTATGGGTTAGCCCTGCTGGTATAAATTTTGTGTAGCGTTGCTGCCGTGCTCACTCGTTGCTCACATATAATATGTTATTAAACTTAGGCGTGCTGTGTGCAGTGGTATACGTGGTGGATCAAGCTACTCTGCATGTTTGTAAAAATTTCCAAGCAAAACCAGTTGTTTTCAAATAAGGTTGTCGATTAGCGAACTGATTGCTGGAAAACGTTCCAGGTGGTTTACACCAGAACATTTTATAGACGTGCACTGTACACACTGTCAAGCAACTGAGATTCGCAGATAAGTGTCGTGGCACATTCATTATGGCGTTAGTCACGTATGACCTAATTTCATGAACAAGTGGTTTCGAAAGTAACCAGCGTAGAGCGGAAAATATAGTACTTGGAAAAACGGCCTCGGTAAACGCTACGCTTCCCGGGTACGATTGTACAGAGATTCTTTTTAAATGTGAAATATGAGCTCCACAGGCCACTCAATTTCACGATAAAGAAATTAACATGAGCATTAGACGAGTGTATTTCTAAACATGATGCGTGTTAGCGAATATGAATAATATTTTATTACGTCAGAATTGAACCTTTCTCTTGTCATATGGTACTTGGTACCAGATCCCAAGAGGGGCTGTGGTACAACGCCGATGAAACACAAGATCGATATTTATAGAAAGCGACCGATTCGTCTTCATAACGGCTACAAATTACTTTTTAACGGTATCATCCAAAGCTGCGGACGCATGCGCAATTGGGTCATTCGCAGACATTGTTATTAATCACCGAAGTGATAAGCCATAACTCCCGTTGTCCACAACGGCATTATGCAAGTTCTACGTATTAAGGGTTTACGCATGAAAACTTCTGCAACGTGCGAGACGCGGCAAGCGGTATTTCTCAACTACCGTGGTGAGTACAGCTGTCCACCGACAGTGTGCCATATCGAATGCCTACTGTATTTCAACAGAGTTGTCACAACGTTCTTTCAAGTAACGCTAAGCCATTCATGCTTAGCGTTTAAACGCAGAACACGCTGTATGAAACGCGAACGATGGAGCCAGGTTAATCGTGGTATCTCGCTTGTCCTTGTGCTAGTTTAGTCCAGCACTTTCGCCTTGAGATGGCTTATTTATATTTTTCTCGTTTTCGGATGATTCACACGATAGACGCATATTTAACGTTTATTTTATTGGTGCTCAGTCTCTGGCGGCAGCTCAGCGGCTTAACTAGGCGGCAGTCGACCTTTATAATCTAAACCTGCGGTTACGTTCAACGTTAAGAACCTATCGACTGAATCGAACTGAGCGGAATACATTGAGGAGTTACTTGCCGTTAGCTGGGATATGCAAGGTTTTAAATAAGTTAGCAGGATTAATGGGGAACATTACAGCGTTCAGTAGTAGCGCTCGTTTCTGTTACAGGGGCCTTCATGGTAGGAGAACGGGCTGAGTGAGATTATTGGTCTATGGAGATATTCTGGCAAACATCGACGAGTTCTTTAGCCATCAAAACAGCGTGCCAGTGTGAAGCATCATAAAGACGAATAAAATACCCTGTGTGATCGTCCAACTAGAGGGATGAAACTAATATTCAATATGCTGATAAATGGGCGACTTGGAAAATAAAATAAACACCGATAATAGGACACAGGATTAAGACTATAAAGTTGCCTTAAGTACGCGTAGAGGGAGCTGTCGGCAGAGTTTAAATGAAACTATTTCGCGAATGATGAATAGTTTCATGTGCGAGTGCGAGAGCAGGGCGTGAACCTGGAAGAGCTGCTTATAAATGACGACCCCCAGCCAAGCATTCAGCACAAGCACAAGCATTCAGGAAAGTGGCAGTATGCGTTTGCACGAGTTACATATTTATGTACATAAGGGTGAACCAGAACGAGGAACAGTACGAGGAGTGAAAATTCAGTTTGTCTCAACACACCGTTGTTTTCAGGACATCACGACAAAGCTGTCAGCCGTAAAAATCCTCGTGTTGCACCACGCGTGCGCGATACTTCTCCCTCTTCTATGAAAATCCATTCGCGGATGCTGAGTCACTCCGTGGACAGCCGTATTTCTAGCGTGCGAGCTGACGTTGGTGTCAACAGAGCTACTGGCCTCAGAGCCGCATAGACACCTGCTATTATGTTGCCATGGCGAGTTTTTACGGATGACGCCTCTGTTTGATCCGCAATAACGACAAGGACACCTTAGCCCTCCACAAAGAGATCCCTGAAAGCACTTTTCTTGAAACCTGAGCAACACGTTGGAATACTTTATTATTTCTTGGAAGAAGTTCTTATATTTACTTAATATATGAACCGAGATATAAAGGGTGCACTGTTTAACTTCTTCATTCTTACTCAACCCATCGGTTCCGTTGATCAGCGGTGGCACTGGAATCAATGCTCTGCAAATCACCCCTTTTTTTCTTCCCGCAGTGCCCATTGTGGGTATCATTCAGAGATCGGCCTCTGACAAAGCAGCCCGATAGCGACAGGGGAGTGGCGACGAGGCGGGAGACGCGTTAAGACCGCCTTTTGCCAGTTTGATAGAAAATTTGTATGAGGCGCTGGCACATGACATAAGCTGGCAGCCGACTCGCAATTAGAAAAAAGGGCAAGGCGTCTGGCATTCAAACAACCGGTGCAGGACATTTGAGGAACAATAAAAATTTTCTTTGCACTTCGGCAATATCTTGTACTTGCCAACTGGGGGCGCCTTCGTCCACTAGGCATATTAGAAATTGTATTCACATCGGCGGCATTGGATGATAAAGCAAAAACGAACATGATTTAGAAGTAGGATGCTGGACGCGATTGCCAAGTTCACGGTCTGAGGTTGTCTTAAACATTACAGGGTCTAGTGTCTCCAAATTACCGCAATTGGTTATACCGGCTGTTCAAGTTTTATGGTTTTCTTAAAATTAGGCCCTGGGAGGCACGCGAAGACCACACGTGCAAATAAGTTATGTGGCCAGGGCGACACAAAGTGAGATGATAGGTATCGCAGTCAGCATTCCATTTAACTAACATTGAATAATTACCTTTTTGTTGACTGCAGTTAGTGGGTATGCTTGTAAAGAAAAGTCAGAGGCAGTGGTGTTTCTTCACAGTATCAGTTGGAAGAATTCTTCTATAGCGTGTCTGTGCTCCGAGATATCCGACTCGAAATTTTAATTGTCGTTCGCATGATTACGCAAGCAAGAGAGCGAGGATGGACGCATAGCTCCTCCCTGATGTGACGCCGTTTAGTCTAACAGCGGGCCGGAGGCATTGACAAACATGATGACTATATGAACGTATAGCTATTGCAGAAAGTGCACATATCCTCCCATGTTTGAAAAGACGGAGTTCTCAGGGAAAGGGAAAACTAAAATGTAAAAAGAAATAACACAAGCAATTTATATTTTAAAGGCAGGAAGTAACTGTGTAGGTGCGCCACCTCGTGCTTCTTTAAATATGAAATAGCCGCTTGCCATGATAGATTATGAATTTTGTCATGTAAAAGTGTACGCATGCCTGTTCGGGGAAGGATGTAAAAAAGGCAGGTGTTCTTGGCAGAAAAGTTCAGCTGATCGTCAGCGCCTGTTCTCTGGTGTGTGTTTCTTTGTGTGGTCTTGTTTAGTCATGCGGTTTCAGGTTAGTTTCAATTATTCCGTTCTACATCAGCAGGACTAGCGGCAGCTGAAGACCGAGCCTGATAACCGATATCCTAGAGGCTGTAATTGAAGCAGGTAGCTAGGTAATGAGACAGGAAATTGGTAAGCGTTTTTAAGCAAGCCAAAGACTCCATTATCAAACGTTAGAGACCGATAATTACGAGCCGTAAAGACAAAGTAAGAGAGGCTTGAGTTTCAAGATTGATGAGTAAGCGGACGGCAGCTGAGGGTACGAAAGGATAATGCGCTGAGAGAGCGAGCGAGAGACAGAGAAAAGAAGCACTTGGGTATGAAAGAAGTACGAAAGTAGGAAGAACACTAGCGATTGACAGAAATAGATTGTAGCAATTCAGAGAATAATGTAGCAATGTCTTTATTATTTCAGGTGAGTTAGTATCAACGGCACAGCCTTTCACCGCTGAAAAATAGGATGGCTGTAAAAGTCGATGGAGGAAAAAACCAGGCGCAAAAGACAAAGTACAAGAAGAGATGTTCACACCACAACTACTGGACTATCAACTGAGCTTTATTAGAAACGGCATATTCCCAGCAAGGCCAGCCGAGCATGCGGAACAGCAGCATCACTAATCACAGAGCATTGAAAAGACAAGATATCGCATCTATCGTGACCGACCTAAAAAAGCAAATTCTTTTTCAGGTAAGCGCACCGAGGTTGTACTGATGCAGTCGTCACCTAATAAACTGATGTAGTACCCTTCCAGAATTTCTCGCTCATCTTTACCCTTGCCTTTATACCAATTGCTGAACAATGGGTTACAATGCTGAACAATAGGCTCTTCTTGTCCTTTGTCTTTTGTAACTGGTTTTTTTCCTTTAACTATGTACCAACTGGCCCGGATGTCGGCCTTTCTATAAAAACCAAGCAACCACTTATAAGCTTATGTGAAGCGTGAAATTCAATATTGCTGGTGTATATAAGAACAAAATGTGTGGCAAGGTGGACTCGTTGGGAATTCATGATGGCGTAGAAGAATAGTGCAACAAAGGAAGAGGAGCAGCAGAAGACTCGAAAAGACACATGGAGCGCTACATTGAAGTACGTTGCTTATTTTTCAGCTGTGTCAGGCTTATGCCATTACTTAACGCCTCACATGGCCAGTTTCACATGTCCTCTACGTTGAATGTGATAATACCGCATTTATTTGAGCTAAAACGCTAGTGTTGGTCAGACAAAGCAATGCATTACTGATCGGCATCGTGAGGTACATGACGAGGTCAGCAAAGGCATTTCCGCAGTTTTTTTTTTTTTGGTCATTGCAAGTATATGAAGTCAACATGTCGTCTTTTATTTGACCAGGATTTCAGAGATGACTCGGTTGGTATAGAAGCGGAACGCATTGTCACTTTCAGAGACTCGCATGTAAGAAAAAAGCCCGTATTGTCGTTGCCACGTAAGGATTTTTACTTTACGCTTTTTTACTTTGTATTGTTACTTTCTACCCCTTCTGATATGATACAGAACACGTTCGGCGATAAGTAGGTAGTTCCTGAAAATAAAAAAACTTCGTTGAAAGTAGCGCTCTGTGTGTAATTTTGTGTCTTGTTTTAGCCATATTCTAGCGTGCGCTAGACTTCCATAGAAAAAAATTGAAATTGGTAAGTTTATAAAGTAACGCAGATGTAAGAAAGCTGCATGTGAAACTGAAATAACTTGATATATGTAAATGATGGCGTAGGTTTTATGTACAGACCTTTCATCCCTTCATCCCAGCACACGTCTTTCGTCCTGTACCCAAGTGTGCCACTGACACATGACTGTTATTTATACTAAACGCAGACGGCGACCGTTACCTGTAAGGACTGTTTTCTGTCTAACTCTAGAATACTAACATAATGCTAACCAATCCATAACAAAGGTGATCTCGAAAACAGGATAATTCACATGCCAATCCTTCTTAGAATCAGACTATTCATAAATTGAATTAAAAAACATGCATTCTTTGAAGCAGTGACTGGTTTTCTTTGCCTCGCTGTCAATTACGCACAAAAGCTAGTCAGATATATTCGTTCTTTTGAAGGAAATCATGTGGACACTTGTCAGGGCATATCTACTTGATCGTCTTGCATCTCATTGCTCAATGATGGTTACAAAGACGGGCTCTCGCAGTAATTATCTCGATGATATTGGTTTCGACGTCATGGGCTGTGGTCGCTGCAACACGAATGCAGGTACCCCCGTCTCTTCTTCCCGCGTCCTTCACGTCTCATATTTGTTTCCCCTGGTTAATGAGCTCACCAATCGGTTTCCGTACCACTAAGACGCGGAGATGGCTTACAGTTGCCATGTCGCTGAATCCAGGCTGCCATGAAATATGCATAACAAAATGTTTTCAGCTACGACTCCTACGTTAAAAAAGTCAGAGCTTAAAAAAGCACGCGACTGTACTGCTGGCCTGTCTCCTTTCTCTGGGGCCTGGCCTGTACACGCTAATTTATTATAGCCAGTGCAACCGTCTAATTGACCTATTATCAACGTTTATGCGCACCTTGTATATTGGGAGAATTTTACATTGCTTTGCTCCAGCTTTCTTATTCAGATCCACAAATCTTGTAAATTAAATTCTAGGGTATTAAGTATGAAAACCACGCTCTAATTATGAGGCGCACCGTAATGGGCAACTCCGGATTAATTTCGACCAACTGGAGTTCTGTAACGTGTCCCCAATGCCCGGGACATGGGTGTTCTCGCATTTCGGCCTCATAGAAATGCGGTCGCCGCGGCCGGGATTCGATACCGCGACCTCGTGCTCACAGCAGTGCAACACCATAGCCCCTAAGCCACCACGACGGGTCCACAAATCTTTTGTTTCATAAGAACTTTGTCATTATACAAAACTTTAATGATCAGTAATGTAGTTTTCAAGAACTTCAGTTACTATGTTTAGCAATCCACTGCAAATTCATTTTCGAAGGCCGCCAACACCAATAGGGTAATAGATTAACTATTGCGAACATTGCTGGAAGACTGAGCCGTGTTTTCAGTGCCCAGATATGTAATCAAGGTTTGCTTGTCTTTCACCGGTTACAAAGAGAATGCTTTGTATGCAAGTCTGTGATAGGGACAGGTTCACGTAAATTGGACTCGTGCACAGCGCTATCGGCCCGTGCTTCATCAGACGATTCACTTTCGCATCGATTCTCATCCCTTGTTTGGGAAAGCTGCTTCGTCCGGCACAACCCGGAGAACCATAGGATGGTGCTCCGCTGTTGACTTTTCATTAAGCACCCCTTCAGCTTGTTTGAGCAGAATTCAGTGGAACTTGTAAATTTCGCATGCGTGTTTGAACGCTCCTAATATTTGCATTTCTATGTTAAGTGAGCTTCGGCCGTGATTGCGAGAAGTGAGAGCCGTGCTGCCGACGGGAAATTCAGAGCTGTCACATTAGAAAAAGATTAGATCAAGGACTTGCTGAGATGTCTCTAGGACATTTGTTTTGTTCATTTCTCGTTTGTGTGATTACTACTAGAGTGGAGCCATACAGCTTCTTTAGTGGCATGAAGGAAACGAGAGCAACAAAGAGAAAAATAGCATGGCTGGCGGATGCTCTTGTATCTTTTGGTGTGAGACGGTCATAAAACACCGAACGAAAAAAAACATGACAGACGTGATTTCCTTCACTGATGCAGACTAGTACTTTTCTTTTAGTGCGAAAGAATATAAAAAGTAACCGGCCTGCGCGGCACACGCAGCGCAGTCACAGCGTAAGCTGGAGGAGCGGCTCCATCAGACGTCCATTTTTGGCGCCACACACTACAGGGTCTTTGCGGCGAAGTCTCTTTGCGTCGGTTTCACGAGAACCATCTGATCTGCCCACCAGGCGTCGACGGCGAGCTGCGGCTTGTCCGGAAATATGCACAGCGGTCTGCTAAGCCCGATGTTGCCTGGTTGCAGCTGCGCGCGTAGCTTTACGATTCGCTTCTTCAGCAGCGGTTCGTACCTTGCGAGGAGGCGTCATAACGTGTACCGAAGAGTAAACACAGGTATCCAGACTACGTGGCGCACATGTCACATTCCTTGGCCCGTGGCATGGTACGTTGTTGTTGTTGATGATGATGATGTTGATGATGATGATGATTTATTGGCATCCCCTTCGAAATGGCGTGGTGACAAATAGTTAACTAGCCCGCTCGAGTTAACCAGGTTCAGCTACATGCAGCATACAACTGCTATATGCAACTGCTGCATGTCGGGACACCTGGCGAAATATAACGGAACTGCAATCCAAAGTGTGTACGTATGAACGCTGAGCCGCGCGCATGACACATGCGTGTCAAATGGCACGATACGATGCTAATAATGATAATCATGATTTGATGGCGTTCCCTTTGGAACAGGACGTTGACAGTCACCTAGCCTGGCTGAATTAGTTAGGTATGCTATGCATTCTTTTTATTACATAAATATTTGTACATTTTCACAATATTCTTTTTCTTCCTCAAGAATTCTCTACCTACCTTGTACTGCTACATGGCGTGCTACATGGTCTAATAATATCCAACTGCAGCGAAAAGGGCACACGTATATATGCTACCCGGCGCGCATCTAGCGTCGAAAGGCAAGTGGCACGATGTGATGCTAATTGTGCTAATGATGATGATTTATTGGCATCCCCTTTCGAACGCTGCGGTGACATAGTCATCTAGCAAGCTTGATGTGACAAGTGGCACAATACAATGCTAATGATGGTGATGAAGATGATAATTTATCGGCATCACGTTTGAAACGCGACGGTGACATAGTCACCTAGCCAGCCTGATTTAATCAGGTACACAATATATGTTTTCTGGCATTCTTGTATACATCCCCTTAAACTTCTTTTTGTTCCTCAAACCTTCTTAAATACATTGTACCGCTAGCTGTCCATCGGCTACATGGCGTTCTACCTGATGTAATAATATGCAACTGCAGTGCAAAACGCGCACGTATCGATGTTACGCGGCATGCATGTCATATCGCGTGTCTCCTCGCGCGCAAGGACGCGTTATAGGGCATTTTCCCGCTGCCCGCTAGCAAGCGCTGGCCTGGCTCAGATAACAAGATTATAGTACGGAGAACCGGACTACAAGTCATCAGTATTTCGGCATGTGCAATAACATTTCCAGCCTTGGAACCCACTCCGGTACGTACGTCTGCTCGCTCTGCACGTCGACGAAATGGGAGACAGGTTCCCAAAAATATTCCCGAAAGGGTCCAGCATCAATATCTGCATTGTGTACAGCAGTCCGAGTTCACCGTATGCTCTGCAGGCCCAGGATCATAACAAGATCAAAAGGCACGCCATCGTCGTTTTTGACCGTGAGATAACGGATTCTATGCGGACTTAACGGCAACTTTTTTTTCAGAGTTCTCTGTAACATGCAAGATGTCTCTAAGATGTTATTCTGTTCTTATGAGCTCATAAACCCTGTGTCAAGCGATGCAATAAAGAAAAAAGCTGTCGTGGCTCAAGGCTAGAGCAGCTGACTCTCACGCAGCGGGCTGGGGTTTGGTCCCGGCGGTAAGCGATTTTTTTTTCTTATCCCCGGCGATAGCTGCTGCTACCATCGACAACCGAACCGGCTGTTGGAATGAGCCTATAACAGCTTATGCTGTAACGAAACTTCTGCATTTATCATCCGCTTTACTACGACAGCAGTTAGGTGCTCAAAGTCGTGTTCGCCTTGTCCGTACATTTCGTTACGCTGACGACGACAGTTGACCGTAGAGCGAGGGGGCCACGGTTCTACACCGGCTACAACTGCGCATGTGGCGGCTGCGCGCGGTCGCGTGGTCGTATTACTGCGATATCAACTATATGTACAATCCAGGAGCATTTCTGCCGTCGGCGTCGCCGTGAGGTTCCGTATAAAGCGCAAGGGCGATAAAAAACGTAGCCAGCTTGATTTGACAAGTGGCACAATACGATGCTAATGGTGCTTTATTGGCATCGCCTTGCAAACGCAGTGCGGACATAGTCACCTAGCCAGCTTAATGTAATCAGGTAGAATATGTATCTTTTTGGAGCATTATTTACATCCATCTCCTTAAGCTTCTTTTTGTTTCTCAAATCTTCTTTAACTGCCTTGTACGGCGACCTGAGCATCTGCTACATGGCGTTCTACCTTTTGAGTAATATGCAACTGCGAAGCAAAATGTGCACTTATCGACACTACGCGGCGCGCATCTCATATCGCCTGTCTCCTCGCGCGCTATAGGACGGGTTATAGGGCCTTTTCCCGCTGCATGCTAGCAAGCGTTCGTGTGGCTCAGTGGTAGAGCAGCTGATCCTCACGTAGCGGGCCGGGGCTCGATGCCGGCGGGAAGTGGGAATTTTTACGCGATAGCGTTAACGGCCCCGTGTCGCAGAAAAGTCGGCGTCGGACATCGTTTCCGCAAAAGGAATATCGAACCGCAGACCCAACCACGCAGGCCTTCCATGTGGCGCAAGGAAGTTACTGCACAAATTGAATTTCTCAAGCAAAAATCGTAAAGTACGACTTACACACAACCTGCACACTTGATAGGGTAGTATATTAATTTGAATTTAATATCACATTGCAGCTCGGCCTCCTCCTTATAGAATTTGTCGAGGGATCAAATACACAAATAATAGCTGCAAACAAATTTTTGAACGCTACGCACTGTCAAGACACGTAAACTATATATTTTTCATAAAAGAATATACTCGTATGCCCCAAACATTGCGCCTGAAATAACTGATATCAGTGCTTCTATGTTTTTGGTCTATTTGATAATAAAAGAAACTATCACACGAACTTTAGAACTATATCAGTTAGAAACCAGCAAAGCAGTGCATGCCGCTGACATGAAAAATGTAAACGCCATGAAATGAAGAAGTTGAGGACAAATATTTTAATAAAACTTTGCAATTCAAGAACCTTGTTTACATTTTTGTACATATGCAACGGCCAGGGAAAAATCTGAATGGCGCTGTCCTTCGATCGAATGTATTGCGCAGGAGGAACTGTCACGGGCCGTGTATTGTGCGTAGTTGCACCGAAATTATAGTCGCAACAAAGAGCACATATAGAAAGCAGGAGTTCTGCAAAATATACGAAGGCGAGCCAAATGAAAGTAAACCAATGCGAATATATGACAAACGGGGCACTTCATTTAAAAGTAGCGTCCATGAGCATTGAGACATTTGTCCCACTGACGAACGAGTCACGTGATTCCCGTCTCATAAAGCTCCTTGGGTTGCTAGTTTAAAAACCCTGTAACTGACTCCTTCACGTCATTGTCCGCCACGCACCTGGTTCCCTTGAGCTATTTCTCAATTGCCCGAAATTGTGGAAGTCACAAGGCGACAGGTCTGGGCTGTATGTCGGATGTTGCAGCGTTTCCCACTTGAACTTTGCCATTCTTGTGTTAACTACATCAACTACGAAGGGACGGGCATTGTCGTCGAGCAAGATGATGCCATTCGTCAATTTTCCATGTCGTTTGTTCTTGATTGCGGCACGCAGCCTATCCGGCATTTCACAATATCGGAAAGGATTGATAGTGTCTCCAGGTTTAGCAAATTCGATCAGTAATGGCCCCTGATGATCGAAAAAAAAAGCCAACGCCTTTCCAGCGGAAATGACGGCCTTTGCTTTCTTTGGGGAATATTGCCACTGTAAGCATTGCCGCCGTGTTTCAGGCTCGTAATAGTGACACCATGATTCGTCCACGGTGACCATTGCAGACAAGAAGTCGTCACCCTCATTGTGACATTGCCACACCCGACATATGAGCCAAGGCAGATGGCGATGATGATGTCCTGATTTATTGTGGCGCAAGGGTCAAGTATGGCCAAAGAGCGCCAGGCCAATGGTAATGAGTTCAAAATGAAGCAATAAATTACGAGCAATGGATATGACGGGGCTGTAAAGAGGCCTAAAAGACGGTCGCTGTAAAGTGCGTAAGAGCTACATGTATTAAACTATGACAATGACTATGAAACGTGCCAAGGATGAGAAAGATGCATTGTAAAAGAATTACAATGTTCTAACATTGGTCGCAGGTTGAAAATTCCAAAAAGCACTACTGCACTTAACAGAGCCCTTGAGGCACAAAGACCTTAAGGCGCGTGCTATACATGGACTACTATCACAGCTGCATCCTCTGGATAGAGGATGCGCTACGAAACTATTCGGCTATTAATATGCAAGACTACCTCGTTCAAGAAACCTAGGGCAGCTTTGGTAGTAAAAAAAGATTCTTTACCTAGAAACCTACCGGGATGGAAAGGGAGACAATAACGGTATGCTAGAGGAAAATGTTTCCTTCTTTCTCTTTCGGCTTCCCGACACTCCACGAGAATGTGGAGTACGGTGAGCCTCTCACCACATCTACCACAGGTTGGAGGTTGATTTCCGGTCAAAAGAAAATCAGGAGTACCATATGTGTGTCCAATTATGAGTCGACAGAATAGGACATCAGTTATTCGTGTTTTTGTAACGGAGGGCCAGAAACCTAACTTGGCCTTAATCAAGGGGAGCTTATTGTTTGTTTCAATCTCCAACAAGCATTGCCCGTGGCTGCTTAGCTTCGTTCGCAAAAAAAGGCTTGAGATGTGCGGTAGGAATAGATTTGGTACAATTAATAGCTTCCGATGTAATTGATGTGGCCATTTGGTCTGCTAGCATATTACCCTCGATGCATCAAGTGCCAGGAACCAAGCGTATCGTAACATGTCTATGAGATAAATAAATATTGCACAATTACGAGTAAAGCTCAATGAAAACAGAATTTTTGTGTTTTCTTAGGGATATTAGTAACTTTACAACACTTAACGAGTCTATGAAGATTATTGTCTTGCCTAGTCTTAATTTCTTTATGTGTTTAACCGCAGACAGTACCGCATAGTCTTCTGCTGTAAAGATACTTGTATGGGGGTTCAATACACCTGATTCAGAGAAAGAGGGACCAAAAGCCGCGTAAAACACACGAGCATGCAACTTTGATGAATCGGTGTCGAATTCAGAACAAGAATACTTCGATTGAGATTCTCGGAAATGTATAGCGATTTCAAGCTCAGGAGCGTGCTTTGTGATCTCTACAAAGGATACGTCACATTCTATCACCTGCCACTCCTAGGGCGGTAATAGCTTAGCTGGAGGCATTAGGCGATGTTCGAGAATTGGGACATCCATTTCTTCGCTAAGTTCTCTCACACGCCGTGAGAAATCTAGTGTCATGGAAGGTCCATTACGAAAAATCGTAGCACGCGTCAAGTCGTTAACCGTTGTGAAACATGGATGTTCTTTATTAGAGTGCACTTTGAGAAAATAGGTGAAGCTGATGTATGTTCTCTGAAAATGGAGTGACCACTCATCTGACTCTACGTATAGACTTTCGACGGGGCTTGTTCTAAATGCGCCAGTGGTCAGGCGGATACCCAGATGGTGGACAGGGTCTCACATTTTTAGCGCTCTCGGGGCGGCAGAGTGATATACCACGGCACCATAGTATAATCATGATCGAATTAGGCTCCTGTAAACATTCAATAAATACTTCCTGTCGCTACCCCATGTTGTGTGGGATAGGATTTTAAGTAAGTTCATTGTTTTTAGACATTCTGCTTTAAGACATTTTATGTGTGGAATGAAAGTAACCCTGGAGCCAAGTATAACACCTAGAAATTTGTGCTCTTTGTTTACAGGTATTTGTTGTCCGCAAAGCTCTACAA
Organism: Dermacentor andersoni; assembly: GCF_023375885.2. Classification (NCBI taxonomy): domain Eukaryota; kingdom Metazoa; phylum Arthropoda; class Arachnida; order Ixodida; family Ixodidae; genus Dermacentor; species Dermacentor andersoni. The sequence goes on along the minus strand of NC_092814.1, from coordinate 168,917,493 downwards.
AAGGATCTGGAACAAGGCCTCTCTTTCTTGTAAAGAGAACACAAAAGCTTTTGTAGGGGTTGACCTTAAATCCATTTTTGTCTGCCAACTTGTACACCTTGTTTAGGCCCTGCTGTAGCTGCCTCTCACACACTGCAAGGTTGCAGGATTTAAGACCTATTTGTATGTCGTCTACGTAGACGGAATGAGAAATAGCTGGTGGTAATAATGTACGAAGCGTGTTCATCTTAATGACAAAGAGCGTGCAATTGAGTACGCCACCCTGAGGCACCCCAGTTTCCTGTATTTCCTGTACACGACAGTGCATTACCTATCTTCACCCGAAATGTGCGGTTCTGAGGTACCTTTCTATAATCTTTAACATATTGCCGCGCATGCCCAGCGCCGACAGGTCGCCCAGGATTCCGTACCACCAGGTTGTATCGTACGCCTTTTCCATTTCAAGAAGCACGGATAAAACGATTGTTTATGTACGAAAGCCCCGCGAATATTTGCTTCAATGCGCACGAGATGGTCTGTTGTAGATCTCCCTTCCCTAAAGCCACATTGAAATGGGTCAAGCATTTAGCTGGACTCTAAGAAATGTACGAGACGGCAATTGATCATTTTCTCAAAAAGCTTAGAAAGGCAGCTCGTAAGCGCTATAGGACGGTAGCTGGTCAGTAATGAACTATCTTTACCGAGCTTCAAAACGGGGATCACAATAGCTTCTTTCCATTTAGATGGGAGATACCCAGCAGCCCAGAGGGTATTGAAAAGTGCGAGTAGCGTGTCGGAGTGCAGGTTCTTAAGGATATCGTACATGATTCTATCGGGGCCCAGTGCAGAGCTCTGACATGCTGATAAGGAAGCTTTAAGTGCGGCGATGGTAAAAGGACGGCTATAAGGATCGTTTGGGATACATTTCCGATTCAGTAGCTTAAGTTCTTCTGTTGCTTTGTATTTCAGAAAGTTCTCCGAATAGTGAGTGGAGCTAGGCGGATTGTCGAAGTGTTCACTAAGAGCGTCGGCTTCGTCTTCCAACTTGTTTCCTTCTTTATCCACCAGCATCAACGGATGTATTTGTTGTCCCTGAAGTCTCCTTAGCCCGTCCCATATTTTAGCCTCTTGAGTATATGAATTCATAGCTGAAAGAAACCTCTGCCAGCCTGCCCTCATTGCCTGTCGTCGCATTCTTCTTCCCTGGGATTTAATCTCTTTGAATTGCATTTGATTTGTCTTTATTTGCCTTTATTTTGTCTCTTCCGTGCCCCTCTACAATCGTCATTCAACCAGGGCACCCCTCTTTTGAATGGGGTGCCACTTGCTTGAGTGAGGAACTTTTCTGCTGCGTCAATGCTAAAAGCGGTAAAATATGATACGGCATGATCTATACTAAAATTACTTATAAAATCTGGTGATATGTAGGTGGATTCCTTAAAAAAATTTTTAGTTAGCCTCGGATAGTTTCCAGCGAGGTAGATGCGGAGGGGAGTCATGCTGTGTTACTAGGTTTAGCGTTACTGGAAAGTGATCAGTTCCGAATGGATTTTTAATTGCACACCGTACTAAATCAGGGAAGATAGCAGCAGATCCGATCGACAGGTCTATAGATGAGTATGAATTATGATGTGGATTATAATACGTCGGTCTTTTTCTTATTGAAGAGGCACGCACTGGATGTTTATTGGAAATTTTCAATGAGTCGGCCGCTGGCGTCGCATAGTGAGTCTCCCCACATCGTGTCATGAGTGTTAAAATCTCCCACGAGTATGTAAGGCTCAGGAAGCCGATCAATGAGGTTATAGAAGTAAGTTTTTTCGAGATGATGGTTCGGGGGTAAATAAATGGAACATAGAGTGACCAATTTATTAAAAAGAATAGCCTGAACTAACACTGCCTCAAGGGGCGTCTGAAGGGTGACGTGTCGGCAAGCTATAGATTTATCGGCGACAATGGCTACATTGCCGGAGGCCTTAGCCTCGTCCCGGTCTTTTCGGAAAATGCTATAATTACGAAGAAAATTTGTGTTCGTAGATTTCAAATATGTCTCCAGAACACACAGCAACTTTGGACTGTGTTTGTATAGTAGTTCTATAATGTCGTCGAGGTTATGAATGAATCGTCTAACATTTCATTGTATTATTTGTGTTTTCATGATAATAAATGTGTTATTTGCTTTGTGTTTTAAGAGACAAAGATTAGCCCACGGGCCCTTTCCAGGTGCCGTAACGCGAGTTTTTTCTTTTTTGGAACGATCGAGAGAGGCTCGCCGCTCCTAAGGCGCTGGTGGTGCCGTCTGGCTTGTTGTGTCCATTGCCTCTTGCGAGGCGCTGGACCCGCGCTCTTGCGAGCGCTCTGTGTGACGTGAAGGCCTCGTCTCGGTAGACGAAACCTTTGAGACCACCGGCCCGGATGTCGATGGTCCCTTCTGTTGGGGCGGCGGAGCAGCGTTAGCTGCAAGAGCCGCGGGGGCGGATGGCGTCACTGCCGCCTCACTGCGTGTGGGTCAGACAGCCGCTGGGTGCTGTTTTGGCGCTGAACGCTGACACGCCACATCGGCAAAGCTGTTCCTGGGCAGGTACGAAACTCGCCTGCGTGCCTCCTTGAGTGATACATTCTGTTTTACTTTCAGTGTTACTATTTCTTTTTCTTTGTTCCACGATGGACAGGACCGCGAGTACGCGGCGTGCTCCCCATCCCAGTTCACACAGTGGAGAGAGTTTTGACATGATTCAGAGAGGTGTTCGTTAGCACTGCATTTCGCACAAGTCTGACGGCCTCGGCAGTTCTGTGAACTCTGGCCGAATCGCTGGCACTTAAAGCATCGTAAAGGATTTGGGATGTACGGTCTGCCTCGGATTTTCACATACCCTGTCTCGATAGTGTCGGGCGGGATGTTTGAGCCAAATGTAATTATTAGGTGCTTGGTATAAATTTCTTTTCCGTCACGTCTCCTTTTGATTCTTTTGACATCGATCACGTTCTGATCATTCCAACCCTCTAGAAGTTCCGGTTCAGACAATTCTAACAGATCAGCATCGGAGACAACGCCGCGGGAAGTATTCATTGTGCGGTGTGGGGTCACTGTTACTGGAACACCCCCAAAACATACAATTTTGGGCAGTTTTTCACGTTGTTTCTGATCCCGGAGCTCTAGAAGAAGATCACCACTTGCCATTTTCGATGCTTTGTAACCGGGACCGAAAACTTCCATCAGAGATTTCGAGACGACGAAGGGTGGGATCATTCTCACCGTCTTTTCAGGTTTGTCAAAGTGGATTACGTGAAAGTGGGGAAAGGTCTGTGTACGACTGCCAGAAAAATTGAAAGACATCTTCAGTGCTTCTTCATTTCTGAGGGTGATCAGGAAGTGGGGGGGGGAAAGAAGTTTCCATGAAAACACATAAAAATTCGGCTACAGCGCCGACCGCCCACCACGGAGCCCAACAAGGGGACGCGGCAGAGCTTCCATACAAGTCTGCACGACGACAGTCGTTAGCCATCCCTATAATCAAATATGGTGTACCCAAGGTAGGGTAGCCACACAGGATTAACCCTTGCCACCAAATAGAAAGGAAGTAAATGGAAAAGAGAAGAAGACAGGAAAGGCCAAAAAGTGAGAGAGAGAGAGAGAGACAGAGAGACAGAGAGAGAGAGAGAGACGAAGACTTGAGGAGAGAGAGAGACAGGAAAAGGCGACTGCCGATTTCCTCCAGGTGTGTCAGCCTCAAGGTGCTGTCTATGTGAAGCAGAGGGCGAAGAGGTGTGTTGACTCCGCCGGGAGGCTTTAATTGTCCAAACACCCAGCATCGGCTCAACCCCTAGGATACCCCTTTTCCCAATCACGGCTAAACCGCGCACGGCTACACGCGGGAGGGTCAAACCCTCGCATGCTTGGGTACGTGGTGTCGCAACACACCAAACGCCTGCTGGCGCAGACGTCTGCGGGCGAATCAAGGCAGCGTCGAAAATCTCCGTCTTGTGGCCGTGGTTCAGAATCTTGGGCACACATTGCGCACAGAGGAGCCGATAACCGAGATGTTCATGAACTATGGTGTGAACCAAACCGCGACTGATGTTCACACGCTCTGCCAGTTCATCGATGCTTATCCTCCGTTCTTGTCTAATCAGCTAATCAACCTTTGCGATTGCGTTGGAAGTGATTGCACGGTGGCTTTGACCCGGTATTGGATCCTCTTTGCAACTTTCAAGTCCTTCTTTGAACCGTTTGCTCTAGCGCTTCACAGTGGCCAACGAAATGCTATGTTTAACGTACACGGCAGCGATACGGCGACTGATTTCTTTTTGGGAAACACCTTCAGCTGTCGAAAACCTCAAGACACCACGCTGTTCAACTTTTGGAGCATACATTATGTCACGTAACGATGTTCAACCCAGTGTATGAGAGCATTAAAGAACCTTTATCCTCCCACCTGCGCGTCACTTTTGTAAATAAGAGATGCCTGTGTGCTACGCGCATGCTTCCCACATAATGAACCGAACCATTATTGCGCGGGATGGGTTTGCTCACTTTCATGTAACTCGCCCTCGCACATTAGAAATGCAAAGACACAATGCAATGTACAAATGCGGAGATACAGCTTGATAAAGGGCAAAAATTTGTTACTGGAGACAAACTTCACTGCACGTATACACAAAATCTCGCAACAAGATATACAAATGTACGTATAAGTCTCCAATAAAGCTACATATCTAAGAAAAAGCCACCGTATGTAATGTATCAAACCAGGCAAATAAACATGTTGCCCAATCACAGATTCACAGCCGAACTGATAGTTGGGCGAGTTGGTACGAATTTATAGTAAACTATTTTGCGCCAAATTGTGCGCGCAAAACATTTCACTATGCACAGATTCACAGATCAGAGAATCCTAAGCCCCCCCCCCCACCTCCCTCCCCCCCCGATACATTGTGCGTGACGGAAGGCGGCGCACTTTGTCCCCGCTTTTCTCCCTTGCGCACACAACACAGAGCCACCATCATCGGCTCACCCATGCCACCTCCCCCCCTCCCCCCCCCCCCCCGTCACTTACGCTTTCACTCGAACATGAAGCATGCGGCGGGCGGTCACGACGTTATCGCCCTTGCACTTTATGTGGAACATGAGGGCGATGGTGACGGCAGGAATGCGCCTGGAGTGTCCATATAATTGCTATTGCAATAAAATAAGCGTATCCAGCAACTGAAGCGTCCCGTGGCCCTTTACTTTCCGCTAAAGGAGTAACGAAATCGAACTTTCACCATGCGGCAATTCGCTGCGCCGCAACAATGTCTTTTTTCTTTTTTTTTCTTTTGTGGGGCTGGAGCACCAAAATGAAAAAAGAAAAAAACACACACGCACAAAGGAAAGCATGTTGGCCACAATCGAATGCCTATTTTGGGGCACTTAATGTGGCTACCGAAGTAATATCGAAGAAAACGTGAGACGCTTGGCCCACAAAGAACCATACGCATACTGCTCCGTATCCTACACCGGCGCGAGAAGACTTTCTGGAGAGGTTGCGCTCAAGCGAACGCGTTGCAATCCCTCGAGCCCCCAAAGTGATGGCGGCTAGCGACCATTGTTTTTTTTACTCGTCTTAGCCAGAAAGCGTTCAAAACTTTGCCAGGCAAAAATCCACTCGGCCAGACAAAAACTAACGTGCACCGATGTGCGCCGCGCGGTGGTCGGGGCAACACGAGAAAAACACATGCGCTCTGGCTGGCTCTGGCAGCCCGCGGGTAGCGATAACAAGAAAATTGAAGAGGCTCAATGTGTCCTCGCGAATAAAAGTTAAAGTAGAAAAATAAATGAGAACGTACTTACCTTTACTGGCTTTAGTGTCTTGACATGGACGCTTTGGGGCAGGTGAAAAAAATGTTGATATTCTTTTCTGTGACATGACGGCACAAATGAACCACCACAACGCTTTGTCTCACCGGACCTCGCTGCGTGATTTGCCAACTTGTCTGATAGTGTGTTGATTTGGCTTTTCTCGTTGTGTGGTCCCATGTACGACTTAAGAAAAATCAATGCACCTTTGGCGTCAAAAGTTTATATGAACATTAAACCCGCAAAGTTCCGGAATTGAAAATGTAAAGCATGACTTTGGAAATGTCAATGCACCTTTCGCATCAAAAGTTTATGAGAACTTTATACCCATAGAGTTTCGGAATTGAAATCTATGCGCTCCGTAGATTACGCGGCTTCCGCGAGATGCCGCGACCACTCCGCTCGCCGTCAAAACGCCCTTGAAACTTTGTGCTCGGATGGGGCTCCTTGCTTTATGTGAGTCCCGGTACATGGGCGTTGCCGCGAACTCGAGCCCGAGTTTGGAATGTTCGTGGTAAAATGACTTTTCGAGCGTGAAAAAGACATTCTAGACAAAATTAAGAATGATTTCCGGCGGCGGGGGTTGTTTTGGTCGGCGGTGCTTGACAGCACGAAAAAATTTCGGAGGGGGGGGGGGCTGAAGCCCCATAAGCCCCCTCCCTAGCTATGCCCCTTTCCTGCGCTTTACTACAAGAGTAGCTAGGTGCTGGAAATCGGGTTTGTCTTGTCCGTCCGTCCATCCATCCGTACGTCTATCCATTCATTCCGTTACGCTGACGACGACCGCTGTCCGTGGTGGGAGGGGAGGGGGCGGCGCTCTATTCCGGCTGCAACTGCCCATGTTGCGGAAGCGCGTAGTCACGCGGCCGTTTTATTGCTATAGCAATTAGATGAAGACTCCAGACGCATTTCTGCCGGCGGCGTCGCCGTGAGATTCTTATAAAGTCCAAGGGCGATAAAATCGTCGCCGTATGCTTTATGTGCGAGTGAAAGCTTGCGAGGCTGAGGCGCTCACCACAGTTCAATCTCGCACACGCAACGGACGAAAGCGGAGAGACAGCGCGACGCCCTCCGTCGCCCGCAAGCCTTCGGGGGAGGGGAGGGAAAGGGAGGGGGCGCGCTCTACTCCGGGCGACCCCGGCAGCAGCGCGAGCCCGGCCGGGCCCCTGTATCTCGAAAGACATCTGCGATGGGCACAGAGCACGCGCTGCGCTGTGTTTTTAAGGCACGGTTCGCGTTGATGCGCGTGTCTGCGCGAAGATCAATGCTGTCGCTGCCGCTGTCGCGTTTCCTCACTGCAGCGATTTGACAGTGAGTTTCCGCGGTCGTCGAGTAAGATCTCTTCATGTCGGCTTTTGCGCGCATGACACCATGCTTGTTAGTTTAGTTATGCTTGCGGACAATTTTCTGTGGTTAGTAAAGGGAAAACTACGGAGGCAAAGCACGCACAAGTGGGAGTGCTTCAGAAAAGACACCCGCGGTTTAATCCATGTTCGTTTAGGCTGCGGAAGAGAAAACAAACTCCTTATTCATCATCGTCATCATCATCAGCCTATTCATGTCCACTGCAGGACGAAGGCCTCTCCCTGCGATCTCCAATTACCCCTGTCCTGTACCAACCAATTCCAACTAGCACCCGCAAATTTCCTAATTTCGTCGCCCCATCTAGTCTTCTGCCGTCCTCTACTGCGCTTCCCTTCTCTTGGTGCACATTGTCGCCTTAATGGTCCAACGGTTATCTAGTCTGCGCATTACATGACCTGCCCAGCACCATTTTTTCTTTTAATGTCTATTAGAATATCGTCTATACCCGTTTGCTATCTGGTCCAAACCGCTCTCTTTCTGTCTCTTAAGGTTATGCCTAGCATTCTTCGTTCCATCGCTCTGTGCGCGGTCCTTAACTTGTTCTCAAGCTTCTTTGTCAGCCTCCAAGTCTCTGCGCCGTATGTCAGCACCGGTAAAATGCACTGATTGTATTCTTTGCTTTTCAATGAAAATGGTAAGCTCCCAGTCAGGGGCTCACGATGTCTCCCGTATGCGATTCAACTCATTTTTATTCTTCTGTGAATTTCCTTCTCATGGTCAGGGTTCCCTGTGATTAGTTGACCTAGGTAAACGTACTCCTCCGCAGACTCTAGAGGCTGGCTTGCGATCTTGAAATCTTGTTCCCTTTCCAGGTTATTTATCACTATCTTTGTCTGCTGCATATTAATCTTCAGCCGCACTCTTACACTTTCCCTGTTAAGGTCCTCAATAATTTGTTGTAACTCGTCTGCATTGCTGCTGAATAGAACAATGTCATCGGCAAAACGAAGGTTGTGGAGGTATTCGCCGTCGATCTTTACTCCTAAGCCTTCCCAGTTTAATAGCTTGAATACTTCTAAGCACGCAGTGAATAGCATTGGAGAGATTGTGTCTCCCTGTCTGACCCCTTCCTTTATAAGTATCTTCCTGCTTATTTTCGTAGAATTAAGGTAGCTGTCGAACCTCTCGGGATATTTTCCAAGGTATTTACGTAAGCGTTTTGTACTCCTTGACTACGTAATGCCTCTATGACTGCTGGCATCTCTACTGAATCAAATGCCCTTTCATAATCTATGAAAGTCATATAGAGAGGCTTATTGTAGTCTGCGGATTTCTCGATAACCTGATTGATGACGTGGATGTGAACCATTGTAGAATATCCCTTCCTGAAGCCAGCCTGTTCACTTAGTTGACTAAAGTCCAGTGTTGCCCTTATTTTATTGGAGATTATTTTGGTAAATATTTTATATAATACTAGGAGTAGGCTAATGGGCCTATAATTTTTCAATTGCTTAACGTCTCCATTTTTGTGGATTAGTATAATGTTTGCATTTTTCCAGTTTTCTGGGACCCTTGCAGTCGATAGACAGTTCGTATAAAGAGCCGCCAGTTTTCCTAGCATTATGTATCCTCCCTTTTTGATTAAATCGACTGTTATTCCATCCTCTCCTGCCTCTTTTCCCCGTTTCATGACTTGCAAGGCCTTTCTGACCTCATCTCTAGGTATAGGAGGAGTTTCTGTATACTGTACATTATTGTTTCGAATTGAGTGCTCCTGAGTCTTCTGGGTACTGTAAAGGTCAGTATAAAATTCTTCTGCTGTTTTTATTATACCTTCGAGATTGCTGATGATATTACCCTGCTTATCTTTCAGTGCATACATCTTAGTTTGTCCTATGCAAAGTTTTCTTCTCACTGATTTCAGGCTGTGTCCATTTTTAACGGCTTCTTCAGTTTTTCTCCAATTATAATTTCCAATATCACTTATTTTCGCTTTGTTGATCAGTTTTGACAGTTCCGCGAATTCTACATTATCTCTTGAGTTGGACACTTTCATTCTTTGTCGTTTCTTTATTAGGCCCTTTGTTACTTGGGAGAGCTTGTCTACTGATTGCCTTGCCTCCCACTTCAATTGCTGCCTCTGAAGCCAACCTCGTTATGGTTTCATTCATTACCTCTATGTCATCATCATCATTTCTCTGTTCTAAGGCTGCATATTTGTTTGCAAGTACCAGCCTAAATTTGTCTGCTTTTACGCTTACTGCCTCTAAGTTGACCTGTTCACTGCCTCTAAGTTGACCAATTTTACTCTTTCTCTATTCAAATTGATGTGAATCCTGGCCCTCACTAACCTATGATCACTACACTTTAATCTACCTGTTATTTCTACATCCTGCACTATGTTGGGATGAGCAGAAAGTATGAAATCAATTTCATTTCTTGTTTCACCATTAGGGCGTTTCCAGGTCCATTTTCTGCTGCTACGTTTCCTGAAAAAAAGTGTTCATTATTCTCAGCTTATTCCTTTCTGCGAATTCTACCAGCATCTCACCTCTAGCGTTTCTAGAATCGACACCGCAGTTGCTAAGTACCTGTTCACCCACCTGCTTTATCCCCACTTTTGCATTGAAGTTCCCCATTACTACTATATACCACGTTTGCCCTTTTCTCATCGCTAATTCAACATCTTCATAAAACTGATCTATTTCCTCATCGTCGTGACTGGACGTTGGAGCGTAGGTTTGTGCTACCTTTAATCTATACCTCTTATTGAGTTTGATTACGACTACTGCTACCCTCTCGGTGATGCTGTAGAATTCGTCAATGTTGCCCGCTATGTCTTTATGGATTAGTAATCCTACCCCGTATTGCTTCTTATCGGGGAGACCTCTATAGCAGAAGACATGGCTGTTATTCAACACTGTGTAAGCCTCACCTGTTCTTCTAACCTCGCTAAGGCCGACAATATACCAAACAATGTCTGATAGTTCTTCGAAGAGTCCTGCTAAGCTAGCCTCACCCGAGAGGGTTCGGGTGTTAAACGTTGCAAGGATCAGTTTCCATTGGCGGCCTGTCCGGAACCAGGTATTCCTAGCACCCTCTGCTGCGTTGCAAGTCTGACCGCCCCCTTGGTCAGGTGCTCCGCAGTCGCTGGGGACTGAGGGCCATTTCATTGAGGAGATCATTTCATTAGGGAGGTGGTGGCCAAATACTGCATCAGGGAGGCCATTTCCTGTTCTAATGAAGGAATGTCTTTGTTCGAGCTTAGTGGGCGTTTCCTAACTTGGTTGTACGTGGATTAGTACAGCCCCACTCGCTCTCGGCATCTATCGCCGGTGTCAGGTGCCACTCCAAGCCTGCAGATGTAGTGCACTGGAGGACGTCATACGCAGATACATCATAGTTAAAAAAAAAAAAAAGAGGGGAGGGATTTGAACTTCCGACGACCGCAACCGGGCGTAAGATATAGCTCAGTAGGATAATCCCGCAGGTGGCTAGGCTACCTTGTCGCCAATAACTACGGCCCAGAGGGCCTTACATACGTAAGAAATCCGCTAATTTGTCCGCCCTTTGCGGGTTTTTGCTGATCGGCATAGGGCGCAAGACGTAATGTGATTTCTCGGTTGCCCTAGCCTGTTTCCCACATCTTACGCATGCACGCGGTCTTGAGCGCGCCTAGGTACACAATATATTTTTGTTGAATTTGAACAGCGCTTAACACTTGTGCGTAAAAATAAAAAAAGGAAAAGTTTTTCAGCGCTTACCGAGAGGCCCCGAGTATCGTATGATCCGCTCGTCGCGTCTCTTGTCGTCCGAAAACTCGCGTTCTCGGGTGGCTATTCGGAATGCTCAGTCGCACCGCCGTCTCACGACTGCGCTGAGATTCGCACAAAGCAGGCGACCTTGACGGCTCTCAGTGGTGTCTTCATCCTTTCTACAGCTTTGGACAGTGATTATACTAGAGCTAATAAGAAGGAGCGGGGGGAGGTAACTGACCTCGTAGTTTTTCTGGGAACGCAGCGAGCCTAAGGACTAGGGAGACGGGAGTTGTATGCCTCATTTAACCTACAGTGGTGCCTTCTTCGGTCAGTGAAACTTGGTTTCAACAATTCGCGCTTGTAAGAAATTGGTGGCTCTGCTACCGCCGCGGTCGCAATACAATTCTCGGCAATAAAAATGAAAGGAAGCACGAAAGAATAACTGCAGGTGTAGACGAAAAGGATGGACGCATATACGATAGTTCTGACGTGCTGAAAATCTGTGTGTTAACTTTACAGCTAGGTGTTGTTGTGGCTTGCTTTCCCAAGTGTTACAAGGAAAATTGGATACAAGTGTTTCAAGGAGAACTGCAAGAGGGTCCCCGTGTGGACGGTCGTGGCGAAGATATGTAATTCCCTATGATAGTGATAAACTAAAGAAGGAAAGGAAAAAAAAGAAAGAAAATTCGAGGTTCGAACTCGTGAGCCCAGGATGATTGCCTGGAGGATGGCTCAGTGGGTTGGTCCGCAAGGCCCCAGGGTACCTACTTCTTATTACTCCTTATTTTTAAAGCTCCTTATTACACTCTAAACAAAGTTTACACCATTTGCGGTGTATATGTGCCATGCAACGATAATCGTCATTTACCTTGCTTGCGTTTCCTTTCTTGAAAACGCCGCACCCGCTACTTTCCTGTCGGCAGTGATATATGTCATGCTGATAACGCGCATGCCGTTCGTTAATGGTAAGTACCAGGCTTGCAGCGTTAAAGATAGAAAATGCGGACAAGACAAAGGACGTTTATTGTTGTGTGGCAAGATACGACCCAAAAGGTGTAATTTTGCTTAAGAGTGTAGGTGCTGCCATAGGCAGAGAGTTTTCATTTTTTTCGGGCGGGGGGGGGGGGGGGCGACCAGCTTTCCGAACCCTCTCTCTCTCTCTCTCTCTCTCTCTATATATATATATATATATATATATATATATATATATATATATATATATATGCGCTTAAGTGACGGCGTTGTATGAATCTATACAAGACCTTATAGTTGGGGACATTTCAATTTATCACTAATACTGCTTCGCCGTTCCGGCGAAACTGCAGCCTCTCTCTTTCTCTCTCTATCTCGTTTTTTTTTCTTTGAGTCCGAGTACGAGCGCTGCGGCCCATGACTGCTGTTAATTCTGATTTCGAATGAATCCGGCTTGGCCTCATTTCGCTTATTGAGTGAATTATACAGTGTTTCCCAACTATCATGCACCAAGACTTTACAAAAGAATAATAGTAGTAGTAGCCGCCATAATAGTAGCCGCCAGTAATTCTTTCGTTACTGAGATTTAATTCGGTAATTGCATTTAATTACCTAACTCGAGAAGTACTGTCCTAATTTTCAAAGTGTCAATTAGGCATTTGCAAGCACCCAAAATGACATCTAACTGCGGTGTTTTGAGCTATGCACTAATCGCGTACTAATTTTTTCCGACTGGTAAAGAAACCTCACGACATATGAAAAATATCACGTGACGGCGCTCCCACCCACATCATAATGTAGCGCCCTCAAATAAGCTGATTGAAAGCAACTGAATTACCTGTCGCAAACCCGAAGCGACAGCGCATCACCTTGATAATGGTATACGGAAGGAGCACCAACAGCAGGTTTCGCGGCTTAGCAGCCATTCCTTCCTCTCATTTCTACGTCACATTTATTATCCGTCTCTCAAGGACGACTAATCACATTGATAACAAAAGCCCCTTGATAACGTGGTGGAAACGCCGCTTTGACCACGCGCGAAACGCCAAAAGCAATGGATTAGGCATAGCATGTTTCAAAATCCCGGCATTACTCGCACCGCACCGAAAGAGTGCGCGCGAACGTATACTACGCGCCAGAAACTTGCTTCAATCGGACCAAAGCCAAATTAACGTGAACGTTTTATTTTTCACGAAAGTGTATACGTGCTGCAAAAACGGGTTCGTGTCAAAAAATAAAAGCGAAATAAAAAGACCGGGAAGCGACTAACGTGTAGAGTGAATTCTATGGCAGGCACCCGTTAACCTTGCCTTGAACTAATCTGATGTCCGTCTTGATCATGTAAGCACAATCTATCACATAACCCTAAAGAAAGAAATCGAGTTAAGGGAGGTCAGGTGTCCTAGCCGGCCAATTTACAGGCCCGTGCCTTCCAATCTATTGCGCATGAAAAGTCGCATCCAGCCAGCTTCGTGCTCGGCTGTTGCTGTGTGCTGCTGCTACATCTTGCTGATAACACAGAAGTGGAAGACGTGGCAGTGGGACTTCGCTGAGAAACTCATCCACCACTCCTTCAAGAATTTCGTTCATGTAATGCTGTCCAGTGAATGCGTGATCGAAGAAGATTGGACCGATTATCCGGTGTAAATTCTGCATTCCACAGTGAACGACCGCTAGTACTGGTGCCTCCTGCGCTTTACCCAGTGTGAATTACAGTCCCTCCAATGGTGTGCGTTATGCAAATTTACCGAGGCGTATCTGCGAAAATTGGCTTCATCTGTGCATATGATAATTCCCAAGAAATCCGGTGACGCATTGGCTTTCTTGAGACCCAATTCGAGAAATCTAGACGATTCCGCAGGTCCCTATGTTCCAAGTGTGTTGGTTAACGTGGTACGGGTGAAAGGCCGTCGTTCAGAATCCTCCAAACTGATGACTTGGAAATTGGTGCCTGTGCGGCCACGTTTCGCACGCTAGCATGAGAGTTTGAGGCCGTAAATGCTAGAACATCCGTGCGTCCTAGGACTCAAAGATGGAGTCCCCTGCCGCTGTTTCTTGAAGCTGCCGGTTTGTCTCAGATTTTCGTAATTTCTGATGATAGTCGATGCGTTTGGTCTACCGCCACACTTCGATGTCTGATATGTATATTTGCGGCCTTCCTCTTGCTGCCATTTGCAGATTCCAAGGCAGGGATCATGTCTACCTTCTGCTCATTAGAGATAGACATGGTGACTGCGACGAAACAAAACGTACCTTTAAACCTTTGCACTGACGTTGTCAATTCGCTTTTGCAGTAATATGTCGGTGTCCCCCCCCACCCGTAGTCGGTGCCTAAGGCTGCTGCTGCCACGTTTCCTCACGCCTGCGTTTTGACAGCGAGTTTCCGCGGTCATCGAGTGAGATGTGTTCATGTTTGCTTGCGCGCGCGTGACAGCATGCTTGTTAACTGAATTAGTATGCCTATGTTTACAAGTATATAAAGCCGATAAAGCTACTATCCCTACTTTGTATAGCTGTGCGCTAATTTGCTATCGCCGTTCGGGCGAAAATGCAACTTTTTATGCCTCGAAAACCACACTTCATACATACACACGTGATTCATGAGCCAATCACTCAAACACGGGTTCGCTTACGTAGACGCCAACTAGAGTTGAATCTGCCTATCATTTATATCCTGCCCGGAACAGGCATACGCTGTTATTGATGACAAAATTCGTAATCTATCATGCAAAAAGGCTACTTGTGTTTTCTGATAGAACATATATATCACCATAAGCCATCGAACCATAACCATATCGTTTGCCTTTCTAATATTATCGTCGCCATTGCAATAACTGCCCATAGGCTTCCATGTTTGATGAGGCGGAGTTCTTAAAGAAAGGAACAACTAAAATGAAATAATGCAGGCATTTTATATTATAAAGGCAAGAGGGAACTGTGTATGTGCGCCTCGTCTTGCTTTATCAATAAAGAAATTGCCTCTTGCCACGCTAGATTATTAATTTTGTCATGTAAAAGGGTACTCATGCCTGTTCGGGGCAGGATATTAAAAGGCAGGTGTTCTTGGCAAAAAAGTTCAATTGACCGTTGTAGGGTGGTTTCTTAGGTGTTAAGGATGCGGTCGTATAAAAATGTAATACTTTAAACTAACATAGAAGAAATTTATGTATTTAAATAATATATAAATGGCAATTATGCTTATATTATAGTACAGAAAGAATAGTGTGTATTAGATAAATGGGTTCTGACTTTTTATGAAGTTCTTTGTTGCAGAATAGTTAGTGCGCAGAAAAGTATTTGTTCCATTTCACGTCCCTCGCCGTAGTGGGTGAACGCAGTCTTCTGGGGAAAAAGCAGGCGACTAAAAATCATATGGCGTCCTGCACTGTGCCGCAGGATGTTGCTGGTGCAGTAACTGATCTCAGAGCCGAAGGAATCGCTGCAGTCTGCTTTTTTTTTCTCCCGCGAATCTGTGTTGAAGAAGGAGGAGAAGAAATTATATGACTAAATGTGTGAATGTGCGCTGGACGCATAGCATGAAACAGCGAATGGTTTTACTTCTCAGGTAAGTGACAAGCTATCCCAGCTTGACATTTGCTTAATCGCAGTTCTTATAAACACGCTGTCCCACGTAACTCGAACCAAGGATTTTAAAAAGAGGTTAAACCGCAGCTGAATGAAACCAACGACATATGGTTCGAGCGCGGTTGAGAGCACTGCAATACGATAGAGCATGAGCGTAGTCACGTGGTTTTATATCATATTTCACAAACTTTCTTTAGACACACACACAAAAAAATCACTACGAAGCGCGTACGTTGCCAGAAAAAATCGGATCGGTCGTTTCTGAATCCTCTCTACAACGCAACGAAACGCACTTGACCCTAAAGTGAATATTAAAAATTTTGCATAATTCCTCTTTGTTCATTAACTAATTAAGCGTAACATAAAAAATACTCTAAGCAGCGTCACATGACGGCTAACTATATGCCATTGGTTTCACGCAGCCGTGGTCAACCATTTTCTTTAAATCCTTGGTTCATATGAACCAAATATTTATAAAAATGGCTTGCCATCCCATGCTCGGCTTGTAACATACAGGGTGTTTCACGTAACATATGTTACGTGAAACACCCTGTATGTTACAAGCCGAGCATGGCATGGCAAGCCAGAAGCTGTAGGTTCTGATATGCCCCGACCCCGATGGGGGCACAAGATGTCCAATCCTCTGCCATCGTGATATACATTCTAGCCCCAACGTATCAGATGCACGCATACCAAGTATATGTTACCGCAAGGCTAAAACGTCCTCTCTCCTTTATTTTACAATGCGTCACTTATCTTTTAGTTGATTAGTAATCTTGAAACTTTGCGTTTTCAATTTCATTTTGCTCTGGTTGAGCTGGTAAATTAAGATATTGCTTGCTTTCGCATTTTCAGGGTAGTAGTTTATAAATGCGTTCTAGCCAAATCGTTTCGCTCTTCCCGTCTGGAACCTGTTCGAACAAAATTGCTGAAATCACTAGCGGACACAGTACAATGCCATTCCCTCTCTAATTCCTTTAGGAGAATATTAGTCACGCATCGAGCCAGGAGTTGAAGAGCTTGTTCTGCCCCAGGTCATACGATGGTCAATATTGTCAGACAGCAAATCAAGGAGAAAATGAAGGGAAGCTTGAGGAATTAACAAAGGAGCTGAGCATGAGTCAGGTTTCACTTATAAATATCACAAAAATAGCTATCTGGCCTTGTGATCAATAAGGGTCACGAAACCGTATGCATTGGAACATCTTTGGAAATGAAACTACCCTCAGAAGTGCTGTACGCTTCTGAAGTGTTTCTCTTAGGAATGCCATTGTGCATTGACGCTCACCAACAAGAAACAATTCAGAACTGAACTAATTTCAGCAGCCAAAATAACAGAATATTGGTTCTATTGGACAAAGGAGCGAGTGAATGTTGTTAAAGAGAAGCTGAAAGGTTTTCCAGAAAAAATGAGTGAAGAGCAGTACGCCGTGGTTTTCAACCCTCTGAATTCGAATATCGTATCGAAATTGAGTGAAAGAAAGCGCAAACATATTTTATTTCGACGAAAAGTGCAGCAGCAGACACGCCCAGCTCGCGCGTCTCGTTTCCGCCTGTGATTGGTCGGGTGCCTCGTGACGTCAACAATGGTGTTCGTCCGGACCGACTGCTGCAGCTACACACGAAGCATGGTGCAAAGTAGTTTGGTGGTGTTTTGCTGAGACGGTCATGGAAATTTTCGAGAGCTTGCGTTTCCCTGAGCAGTTCGGCGTTAAGTCCAAACTCTACGAGAGCGATCTTGCGCGCGACGGTGACGGGCGACGGCTTCGAGCGACAAAACGGGCCGTCGCTTGAACAAATCGCTCGCTGTTGCCGCTCGATCGCTCGTTTCTAGAAATCTAGAATTCGTCGCTCGTCGCCCGGAAATGCTATGAGCGACTAGCCAATTGTGCGAAGCCGAAACTGGATGTACATAACTCAAATACTGCTGTTTGTCGCACGGAACGAGCAAACTATTGAATTTTACACGTGCAAAAATAAGAACCTAGTGCAAGACCTTCAGAAATAATAATAATAATAATATTTGGGGTTTTACGTGCCAAAACCACTTTCTGATTATGAGGCACGCCGTAGTGGAGGGCTCCGGAAATTTTGACCACCTGGGGTTCTTGAACGTGCACCTAAATCTAAGCACACGGGTGTTTTCGCATTTCGCCCCCATCGAAATGCGGCCGCCGTGGCCGGGATTCGATCCCGCGACCTCGTGCTCAGCAGCCAAGACCTTCAGAAATATTTTATGCTCCTTGTTCAGTAAAATACATCAACTTAAATTGATAAAGCATGCGTCACGCTAGTTTCGGCGCGTATATTGCTGCCCTCATTCCGGGAAGTCGTCGCTCAAAGCCGTCGCTCGCGTGGAGTTCGGCTTGCAGACGACGAGTGAACGCGACAGCCACCGCCTCGCTTATAGCGCTGTCGCTGTCGCGTGCAAGATCACTTGTAAGGGGTTTTATACTTGTACATACTACACGTACGTACATACTTGTACATACTACATGTACGAGCCGATTGCGAAGAGCCGGCCTCTCCAAGAAGCAAAAAATGCTGGTGCAAGCATTGCTTTCCACGCGAACGAAGGCGAAGTGTTAGCATCTCCTTGTGTTGGAAATGTTCTTTGGCGAGTATGTTTTTTGCTAAGCTGCATTCAGCGTTCTAGTGAGTACGTTTCCGGGCAAACAACTGTAGTGTTATGTTCCTGCATGCCTCCTCGTAGAACGTAAGCGGTGATGCGATCTTCAGCATTTGTGCGCGGCCCCAAAGCTGTCGGCAATCTACACAGACGGTTTAAACGCGGGAAAAGTTTACCGGCTGTTGTAGCACGTGTAGTATAGAACCCTCTTCTGCGTGCCATCCGCACGCTGCTCGTAACCGGCGAATTCCGTCGGCTACGTGAGATGGTTGGTTTCTTATGTGTGCGAGAGAAGGGGGAGTGCAGCGTCTTGGCGTGAGCAGGCTTTCCAACACATGCAAACTTTACGCTTCCACTGCGTTATGGTAGCTGCATGCAGGCTGTTTCACAAGACACGTGCTAATAGAAAATTCGCTGCGCTTGGCGATGAAACCTGCGTCAAGGGTGGGCGATAAACATGCATCTTCCGTTCAGCGTGCTAACTATTTTTTTAGGAGAACCCAAAGCACGCATTATTGATAAACTCCGGTAGTAATCGTCACGGAAGTGGTTAGAGCACAACACTTGTTCTTGAGCGCTTGAAGTTGTTTGGCTTCACAGCAGCCTCCCACTTAGCTGAAAGCCTCTTGTCTTGCAGGAACTAATGGAACATCGGAACATCGGAACATCGTCGCGGCCGCTGGTGTTCGTGCAAGCGTAGGCTGCACAGAACGTCGGCATGATCGGCCTACAAGTTCAATTGATGCTGCGCACGTCAACTACCACTCCTACATACACACAAATAAAGGAATGTAGGGTCGAGCGAAGCAGATTAGGACGGCACGCACGCAGAAATAAGCCCGGTCAGGCACAGTCGTGGAGGCTGCGAAGGAGCGGAACACCAGTGTTGACGTCACTACGCCGCCGTTTCCGGTCTCCGCTCGCATCGTCAGCGCCAGCAGCAGCGCGCGGCGCTCGCACAGGGGGCGGAGCTACAGCGCAATTTTAACCGACGATTGCGTCGCTCCTAAGTGAACAATCCCCCTCAAAATTTTACCTTCATGGTTTATAAGGTTCCCGCATACGTATATGAGCGTCTTATTGAATTCGACAGACTCTTCAGCTTCCCTTTAATACGTTATTGGAAGGGAAACCTGGCCTCGGTCGCGATATACGCTGGAGTGACGTTGGAGCATGCGCTGAAGTGACTGGCAAGACACGTGTGGTTTTTGGCTAGCAGGGAATGAGAATGAATAGTAAAAATTACATGAACGACGTTCTGAAGACGGCATGGTCCTTGAGCCAGTCCCACTTCAATGGTTGATTGCGGAAGTTCCAGCAAGAATATGTGCCTCCCCGAAAGGGCCAAGGTGGTTCAGAAATGATGCAGTACCCATGCTTTGGACTTGATCAGATCGCGAGGGCAGCCTTCTTCTTTTCCTTACTTAAATCCACTAAAAAAATAAAATTATGGGGTTTTACGTGCCAAAGCCACTTTCTGATTATGAGGCACACCGTAGCGGGGTACTCCGGAAATTTTGACCACCTGGGTTTCTTTAACGTGCACTTAAATCTAAGTACACAGGTGTTCTTGCATTTCCCCCCACCGAAATGCGGCCGCCGAGGCCGGGATTCGATCCCGCGACCTCGTGCTCAGTAGCCCAACACCATAGCCACTGAGCAACCATGGTGGGTAAATCCAATCAGATTTTCTGCGTTGCCCGTGCTTGAGAGCAGGGCCTGCGGTACACGCCACGAGAATTCAATTAGCCTGAAGCATGCCTTTCCGAAGACTGTGGGGGGTTTCACTCTGCGTGCAGCTAGGGCTGAAGGCGAGCTCCGGATCTAGCCCCACAAAGTCGCTCCGTGGGACTCCCCAACCCGTAGCGCGGGAATTGCCGCTACGTCGGGTTCGAACAAATAAGGCAACCAGCAGCGCCGACTCCTACAACGTTTATTGCTGCCAGCAATAAAGAACACTGGCAGAAGGGCGTCCTATTTGTATTAAGTAATGATAGGCTGGCCTCGTTGCCCGGGATAATAAGGCAAACGAGGACACTAGCGGGTTGCAGCAGGTACTCCAGTCCGGCAGGTTAGGGGTCCGGCGTCAGAGAGAGAGGGTCTCCCCTGGTGGCGCTGTTTTCTACCTTTTACCTTGAAGAGGGGAATGTCCTCCTCGCCCGTCAGCTACATTCCCGCGAGTCGGGAAGGAAGGGTGCGCGCGCGTCGCGAGAGCGAGGGAGAAGCGGGAGAGGGCGTAGTGCGCCTCTCCCGTGTCTATGTCGGCTCTCGATGCGACCGCGACGACGCGAGGGAAGATGGGCGCGTGTGCTCCCCACAAGACATGGGATGAAATCAACGACCAATGGATGGATGGATGGATACAACTTTCTTGTACGTCCGGCAAGGTTTAACGCGACCCGGGCTCAGGCCTCCCACGGGGGAATGTCAAGGCCCTGCCTCAACGCCGCCTCACGGGCTTGCTGGACTGCCCACGTCTGGATTCCGAGGTCTGAGCTGCGCAGAGCGGCGGTCCACCTCGACGACAGGGTCTCCGGAGTAACTGCCATCCCTCCTATAACTACATTGCACTCCCACAGCATGTATTTGAGTGTTGCTGGTCCTTCTTGGCACAATTTGCACGTGTCGTCCTGATGCTTATCTGGGAAGATACGTTTCAGACGGAATGGATTAGGGAGGGTGTTCGTCTGGAGTTGTCGCCAGGCGACGGCCTGCCCCCTGTTCAATTTGGGACTCGGCGGTGGGTATATCCTTCTGGCGTTCAAATATGCACTGCTTATGTCGTTGTATCTGGTGAGCCTGTCCCGTTCTGCTCGAGAAGCGTTCGCTATCGTGCGAGAGGCGTTGCCCTGTTCGGCGCGGCGGGTCATGTCTCGCGCCGTCCGGTGCGCCGTCTCGTTTAGGTTCGGGAGCGCGTCGCCTTCCGTGGTGACGTGCGCGGGGAACCATATGATCCTCGAGCTCGCGGTTTTGTATTTGCCCGCTTTGGCCAGAACGGACAGGGTTTCCTTGGGAAATTCGACCTTTGGCGTAATTGTTTACTGCTGTTTGCGAGTCACTTAGTACGACTTCGCATTCCTGTTATGTGAGGGCCAGCGCAATCGCTACTTCCTCCGCTATTTCCGAGTGTTTGGTGTATACGCAGCATGTGGTTCTGATTTCTGACTCGGCGTCTATGACTACGGCGGTGCATTCTTGGCCGTTCGCATATTCGGCTGCTTCGACAAAGCGCGCGTTTCTCTCCCTGCCGAATGAATGGAGCAGAGCCTGGGCTCTTGCCTTTGTTCTACCTCGGTTGTAATTGGGGTGAACGTTTCTTGGGATGGTTGCCACCGTAATGGTCTCTCTGATTTTGTCGGAGATTTGCATTTTCTGGCCGTGCTGGTTGTGGTACGTTATGCCGAGCGGGTTCATAATGTACCTTCCCGTCGTGGTGGTCGACAGGCGTTCGAGCTGCGCGATGCGTTGTGCTTCGGCTATTTCTTCTAGGGTGTTGTATATGCCCAGCTGAGCCAGGAGCTCGGTGCTCGTCGATTCCGGGAGGCCCAGGGCTATCTTGTACGTTTTACTTATGAGCGTGTTGATCTTGTTCTTTTCCGCGTCGTACCAGTTGTGGTAGGCGGCTACGTAGGCGATGTGGCTGACAACGAATGAGTGGATCAGACGAATGACGTTTTCTTCCTTCATTCCCGCGTGTCTATTGGTTATTCTCTTTATAAGTCTCGTGGCGCTGGTGACTTTGCCTTCGATCTTCCTCACGGTTTCGCCGTTAGTTCCGTTGGCCTCAATGATCATTCCGAGGATTTTGATCTTGTTTACTTTGGGGATTGCGTTTCCGTCTTGGGTGTACAGGCCGATTTCCTCGTACTCCCGGGGCCCTGTGTAGCTCTTTGGTGGCATGCCTCTGCGCGTGGGCCGAAAGGAGTAGTTCGGACTTGCTCGGGGAGCATTTGAGGCCCGTTCCTTGGAGGTACTCTTCGACTTTGTGAATGGCCGTTTGTAGTGCGTGTTCAATTTGCCCGTCAATGCCGCGGTCCTCCCAAATCGTTATATCGTCTGCGTATATACCGTGGTGGATTCCTTCGATTTCCCGTAGTTTACTGGGGAGACCCAGCATGACTAAGTTGAAAAGGAGCGGAGATATAACTGAGCCCTGGGGGGTACCTGCACTTCCCTGGGTTAGTTCTTCGGACTCGAGGTCGCCAACCATCAGGGTGGCTTTGCGATCGTTTAGAAAGTCCCTCACGCAGTTGTAGGCCCTTTCCCCCAGGTTCAGATTAGACACTTGTTTAAGGATCGACTCGTGAGCGACGTTGTCGAATGCTTTCTCCAGGTCTAGTCCTAGAATGGCTCTGGTGTTTCTTGTCTTGTCGTCAAGGATCTGGTTCTTTAGTTGTAACATGACGTCCTGCGTTTACAGGCGGAATCGGAAGCCTATCATGGTGTGGGGGTAGGCTTTCGTCTCTTCTAGATGGCTGTTGATACGGTTCAGGAAGGCGTGTTCCAAGACCTTATCCAAGCACGACGTGAGAGAGTGGGCGTAGGTTCTCCAAACTCAACGGCTTTCCGTGCTTGGGTATGAGGATAGCCTTGGACCTCTTCCACTGCTCCGGGATGCGGCCTTCTCTCCAGCACTTGTTCATATAGCCCGTGAGTTTGGTGACAGATTTGTCCTCCAGGTTTTTGAGCGTTTTGTTGCTAACCCTGTCCGGTCCTGGGGCTGACTTGCCGTTGAGTCCTTGGAGTGCCGTTCCAATTTCCGCCTCACTAAAGTCTTCATCTAACTTGGGACTAGGACTGCCAGTGCACCGGCCGTGCTCGACCGTCGGTCGTTGCGGGAGGTACTTGTGGCAGTTTCATGACGATTTGCTTCTCGCTCGCCGCCCCTTTTTCTTTGTGCAGAAGTCTCTGCATGTCGGCTCTTTGCTTGGATTTGCATTGGGTTTCACCCAGCAGGTGCCTCAGCAGTCGCCACGTACTTCCGTTGTGGAGTTGGCCATCCGTGGCGTTGCAGACTTCGTCCCACTGTTGCTTGCTCAAGGTTTTGCAGTGCTCTTCGATTTGTTTGTTTAAGTCGGCTATCTTTTTCCCAGCTTTCGATTGAGCCGCTGGCCTTGCCGTCGGGTTTGTATGGATTTCTTGGCTTCCCAGAGGTGGGCGAGGCGACTGTCCATCTTCTCTATTAGGAAATAGGGAGTGATGGTTTGCGTGGCCTCCCCGACATCCCTGGTCAGGTGCGCGATCCATCTGTCAATGTCACCGATTGGCTCGTCGTCTTGCCTGATATCCCGGTGCTTGCGGAACTTGTCCCAGTCCGTCCATTTGAAGCTTTTGATTGGGAGGGCGGTTCCCGCTCGGGGGATCGTGATCTCGATGATCATGTGGTCGCTACCTTGGTCTTCTAGGGTGTTTCTCCAGGTAGCCCTCTGGATGTTTTTGATCATTGTTAAGTCCGGTGTGGTATCTCTTGCGACGGAATTGCCCATACGCGTTGGGGCGCTGGAATCCGTGATGAACGTGTATTTCAAGTCTTGCGAGTCCTGCCATAACTGTTTGTCCTTGGTTGTGGTGTGGCCTTATCCCCAGGCATGGCACGGCGCGTTGAAGTCCCCACCAACTATTAGCGAGTTCAGGCCGGCGAGCTCGGCTGCCTTTTTGAGCAGGGAGAGAAAACGCTGCCGTCTTTTGGATGAGTTACTGTATATGTTCAGTATAAAGATGCTATTCTTTTGCGTTTTGTTAGAAATAATTTCTATCATTATATGCTCGGCCTGCGGGCCTTTAATCTCATATTCTATGGGTACTAGGGCCTTCCTGATTAGTGTGGCGATGCCCCTATCGTTTTGGAATTTAGGGACGAGGTGCGCGGTAGCCCGGGATGTTGGACGACGCACCCACGGTTTCTTGTAGCATTATCATATCGGGTTTGGGTTGGATGTTTCTTACGTATTGTTGTAGGACAGGTTTTTTCCCGGCTATGCCTCTGCAGTTCCACTGCCAGACCAATAGCTTTTAATCGTGTCTGGCCATCCTGGAGTCTTGAATAAGGAGCTGTTGGGAAACTGGAGCGGTGCGCGGGGGGCGGTGCCACCATGGGAACGTCTGAGATTACGGGATTTATATTATGAGTTCCCGTGTTTGGCTGTAGTAATTGCGACAGGGACGGTGCCCACATCGCACATTCTTCGAGCATGACCACCCTGGTTGTGAGGCCGGATATGGCGGAAGACAGATTGCCGATTGCACTTTGTAGTTCGGTAAGCATGGCTTTTATTTCCGATCTCGCCTGTTCGGCGCGGCTGGTGTCTTGGCTTTGTACGGCTCGCTTTTTCGCGGGTGTGGTTGCTTTGTCCTGTTCCTCGCCATTGTTGCTCGGAGCAGGAGTGCTGACGGGAGTGGGTCTAGGGGGTTGCGCGGGAGGCGCGACCTTTCTCAGTTCGCGTACCTCTTGGGTTAGCTGTTGTACTAGGCTCCTGAGCATGGGCGTTCTCACATTTTATTTCTGCAATAATCTCATTGTCTATGTACTTTGTGACTTGCGGTTCTGAGGCAGTTACTCCGTAGAGCCCGCGCCTTGGCGCACCCTTGACCGCGTCTGCCCAGCTCACCTTTTCTGGGAGGGCCAGGATGGATCTGGACCTGGCTCGGCCCCGTCGCGGGGTGCGACTGCGAGCTCTGCTCCTCGACTGGCTGTGCTGGCGGGATCGAGGGGTCCCGGTAGCCGACACCGATCTGGACCTGGCCCGGCCTCTGGATCTGGATCTTGGCTTTTGCAGGGCGGGGGCTTGCTCTCCTCCGGATTCCTTGACCGCCTCGAGTTCTGCTTCCGCTTCGGCTCTTTTCCTTTCCCATCTTCGTTTCTTGACTATATACGGGGTCTTGAACTTTGCTCGGCAGGATTTGTCTGCCGTAGGGTGTTTCTCTCCGCATAAGCGGCAGTTTGGGGTGCACTGGTGATTGGGGTCTGGGTTCTTGGCACCGTAGCCCCTGCAGATCTTGTCCTGGGGATTCGGGCAGACGTCCATACGGTGCCCCAGTCTACCGCATTGGTGACAGATGTCGACCTGCTTCCTGTAAAGCGAACAGCGAAGCAGAGTGCCTCCGTAGCTGACGAGAGTGGGCACATTTAGGCCTTCGAAGGCGATGATGACTGTGGTCGTGTTGCTAAGACGCTTGGCTGCTAGGGTTGTCGAGTTCCTGTCGTTCACGATCTTGGAGTTATTGTTCCTGGAGTCTTCTTCGAGAGGTATACCTCGGATGACCCCCTTGGCCGTT
Organism: Dermacentor andersoni; assembly: GCF_023375885.2. Lineage (NCBI taxonomy): Eukaryota > Metazoa > Arthropoda > Arachnida > Ixodida > Ixodidae > Dermacentor > Dermacentor andersoni. The sequence continues at coordinate 168,892,154 of NC_092814.1, read as the reverse complement.
ATGATCGGGTGCCGTTTCATACGCGTTGACCTCGTATTGGCGGTCGCCGATCCTGATGACCTCGAGCTTCCTGTATTTTTCTGCGTTGGTGCTGCTGGATGTGCTGATAACGACGATGGATTGATGGGTGTTGGGGCAGACGATAACTTCGCTGGCGTCTTGATCGGACACTCCTGCAGCCCGGTATATGGCTGACGCAATCCTGACTGCGCCAATCGTTGCGGTGTTTAGGCCGCCCTTGGGTCTAACGACGATCTTGATGTCGTTCCTCGGGAGAGCCGGCATTCTGCTGGCCTTGAGTATTTGTTGCTTTACGTTCCGCTGGCGTCGTGGCGGTTGTCGACCGTCTCCCTCGTCGGTGCAGGAGTAGGCTTCGTTCTTAGGTCTATCCCGCGATGCGCTGGGGCCGGACCGGGTTTTGGAGCCGATCATGCACCAGCCGGCATCTTCACCGAATTCTTCAGGAGACATCTCCTCTCCTTCGACCTGGACCTCCATGCTTGGCGAAAAATTGATTCGTAGGGCTTGGGTATTGTTAGGCCTGGCAGGCGGTAGCTCGCCTAGGCTTGCCTCCAGGCGTGCGCAGCGTCTTAACGCGGCGTCGGCGTTGCTCGGGCGGAAGTGCTTTCTAAAGTAGCGAAAAATCGTTTCTAACCTTGAAACTTGATACCAGCACGCTCCTGGCTGCTTGCTCCACTCGCAAATAGCTGAGCTAGAAAAATAGCGTTCTGACTCGCAGTCACTTCGTCTTCTTCCCCCAACGACCAACACTTCCGTTCCATGGTGGATGCATTCTTGGAGCGTCTGAAGGACTGCACCGAGGTGAAAGGGCACGGCGCTTCGAACCCTTGTCATTTTCTTCTTGTTCTCAATGTTGACAAAAATTGTTGGTTAAGTTCCACGCTCATATCTTGTCGTTTTGGCGGTAAAAATACCAGGCGCAAGTACTTTTCACCACGAAGGTATAAATTCCAAAGGCGGCAAGCAATCTTATAAAAGGTGATCATTTTTAAGTTTTACGCAATGTTTAAAAATCGCCTGTTGCAGATTATCCAGGGAAAACACGAGGAAGGCGGGAGATGGGAAATTCAAGACGATGACCAAAAACGAGAACAAGGTGAAAGCAAGAGCCAACGTTTCGACAAGTGGACTTCTCTTCTTCAAGGCGATACACTCTTTCCTCGCCACAGTATATATATATATATATATATATATATATATATATATATATATATACTGTGGCGATTAGAGCGTATGTCGCCTTGAAGAAGACAAGTGCATTTGTCGAAACGTTGGCTCCTGCTTTCGCCTTGTTCTCGTTTTGCTCATTCTCTTGCAGATAATATAATTCTAGTCCTTGAGCTCGATAATTCATACAGGCGAACATTACTTGTACGAGAACTCGAAACACCTCTTCAAATAAATAACTAAAATTCACTAATTGTCTTCTCAATTAATCAATTTACGACACATAATGCAATTTATGATTTGTAGCCGGGGAGTTTGGAAGGCGTCTCCACTTGGAACGCATTTACAGAATGACGCCAGTTTGGAGATATGCGCCATTAAACTCATCGTAAATATTCTGTTGTTCCAATTACTTTTTTAACGAAACGCTCTTTTATGCATTGAAGTAAAAAAGCAACTGGAACGTCCATGTATTTCGTCCTACATATTAGGAAATAATATCTCAAAACTGGTGTCATTCTGGAAATACATTTCAAGTAGATACGTCCTCCAAGCTCGACCGCTACAATTAGTAAGTTGCAATGTGGGCCACAAAGTAATTAATTAAGTTAATTAGTGAAGTTTCGCTAATTCATTGAATATTTATGTTGATTTCTCGTCCTAGTAGTGTCCGCCTGTTCGAACAATCTAGCTCAAGGACAATAATTATTCTATCTGCCACAGGCGATCTTTAAAATTTCCATAAAACTTACAAATGACCACGCAGTAGATTGGAACAATAAAGTGAAAAGCACTTTTAGCCCTCTCAGTGACAAATTTTTTTTTCATAAGAGCACCAAAATTTTTCGAATATTTAGACTGATTCATTGCGAACACTTTTCATTATTGCAATGTCATCTGTTAATTTGTTATTTTCTATTGTCTTGTACCGTCATTTTTTTTTTCTTTTTCTTCTGCATGTAGGAATGACCACGGAAGCAGTCTATATGAAGCTTGGCATTTCCTGGAAAAAGAAAGTCAAGCGTTCTTTTGTTGTCCTGCATGCGACGCGCGGCGAAGAAACAAAATCGCAGAGCGACCGATGAAGAATGGCTTTCGAGGCGCCACGTGCACGTGACAGAGGCCTGCAGGGGCTCTATAACTTCCTCACAAGTGTCAGTAGTAAGTTGAAGCTTCGAATACGACTTACTATAGCTTCCATAGAAAACTGTTTACTTCAGGTGAAGATATGTCCAGAACAGCCATATTTCGGCATTGGAAAAATTTATGGCTCTCCCATAATCGAGAATAGACGTAAGCATAAAATGGCAACCAGCAAAGCAGATTGGTTGGAGATGATATGCAATAATTTTTATTCTACAGTAAATTTTCATCTGATTATCACAGTTCCCTGTCAGTAAATCACTTTGATCAATTTACTCCTGCACACACTCTAGAGAACGATTGTCGATCATGAATTCTTGTTCGCTTTTTACTAAAAGCAAAGTGTCTGCAGTAATACGCATCTGTGTGGTTATAATATATATATATATATATATATATATATATATATATGCGTGCGTGCGTATATCGTACATGTGTGTGTGGGCTATTCGGTCCGTTCGTCAGGTGTATTTTGTTTCACAGCCTCACGCTTGTTCGAACAGTCCACATGATTTTCGTTCAACGGTGATACGTCATTTGATACGCTGTTTCTTTTTTTTATGCCACCGTATTCCCATCATAAACAGTATTGCCATCAGTTGTACGCATACCTTCGCTCACACCGTATATATATGGAACAGGATGAGCAAAACCGTGGCCACAGACACTACGTCGCTTCGACGTAGCGCTTAATTGAAACTATGAGCAATATAATAGAAGACTGAGGCTAACAGCACGCGGAAGACGACAGCTAATATTACAACAACAAGCCTTGATAAGAAAAAAAATTGGTGTTCTTTTCCTTGTGTCATCTAACGTGGAGAATTGTAGCCTCCAGAAATGTCGGGAAAAATAATCATCGGCAGCCCTATGAGCGAGGGATCGCTCAAACTAGAAAAAAAGAAGTACTCAAAACATATCAATGACAAACTTGACGGTTGTCAGGGACGGACACTACACTTCTATCTGCTAACACCCAATAGAGTGTCATGACGAGTATGAGAAGTCATGCAGGCTATTGTGCGCAACAGCCTATAGACATTAAGCAGAAGTAAGCAGCACAGCATTAACGTTAATGGCTTCCCCAACAGCGCACGTCCAGTGAAGTTATGCACTAAAACTGCTCAATGCACTTTGAGATTACCAATGAGAGCCCGACACAAAAATATAAACACACGCCATCCTCGGCTATGTTGCGGCCACTGGCCAATCGGCCGCTACAGTGCGTTCCAGCGTTTACCCGCGTCAGCTCTAGTGGCGCAGATAGATATAATTAGGTTCGTCAGACTGCTACCTCCCTATCGTAGAAATTTCTTCTTACGTCGGCAGCTGCGACGGCGGTTTAGGTTTTGTGAATTGACTTACGCTTAATATTGGAGCAAGTACTGAAGTGCGCGTCTGCGCTACACGCCTTTTTTTCGACTACAGAACTCGTCCTTGCAGCGGCGGGCACCGCAAGCTTGCTGATCTTACGAATAGTTCTAACTTTTTGAATACGCTTCCGAAAGATATTTCTTACGTCAAAACGTGTTCGTAAGTTCTCTTAGTGAATTCCTACCCAGAAGTATATAGCTTGCTATACCTGTGGCTAGCCTGAACTCTATATTTTTTAGCAAGACAGCCTGTCTTTTATCTGAATACATTCGGTAAAGCTTTTTGTAGACAGCGAGGCAACCTAACAACCGAAGAAGGCACCTCGCTCAGCCCTTTTGCCTCATCCACACTGCTCGTACCACGTATAATTTTTCCTCTTATCACCGAGAAATTTAATTGGACGGTTGTGAAATACGCTCATTGTTTCCTGTCCATCGAAGCATTAGTGCAGCGAGTTGCCGCCGGAGTGGAGGCGAACGCCGTGTTGGCGCTAGCTGGGAAGCGCGGAGGTCGGTCGCAAAGGAGCCGCACACGCCACAGGGTGAGGGGAGCCGGCAATGATGCGGCTTGGGCACTATGTTTGCGCCCGGGCCGATGGTCGTAGGGAAAGCCCAATTAGGGTGGTCGGGCGCTCGCCTTCCGGCCTACGCGCCAATTAGCGATCGAAGGGCTCGCAGATGCGCAGCCGAAGCCGGTGCGGCCCTCTTTACAGTCCCGCCGGTCGGGGTCGTAAAGCCTAGCACCGCCGAACGAAGGACCTCAGCTGGTACGGCGCGCTCTTGAGAGAGCCGTAAAAGGTTCGGCTCCCGCGATCCTTGGTCCGCACAGCGTGCCTGCGCTTCGTCGAGATTCGCGGCGCTCTCGGTCACCGTCTCGTTTTACTCGCGTTAGGGTTGACCAGCTGCGCTGGCACGTGAGCTCGCTGTGCGTGTACGACACGGCTCTTTATGGCTGCTTGCCTGCACTCACATAGCATACACCCGGGTGAGGGGACACTCACATGACGCTTTGTCCAGGGAAGGTGACGAAAAAGTTACGCCGGTTAAGTCGTGACTCCTCGGTGAAACGTCTCTGTGCTCCAGCAAGACACTCCATACTGTCTCAGAAAGTGCTCCGGGCAGTCAGTTATTCTAGCATTCTGGGACGGAATTCACTAATCTGCGCTGTTGGTACGCAGTTTCTAAGCCAAAAAGTTATTACGCTAAGATAAGGGTGCAACCGAAGTAGCAGTGCACTTAACTTACGGCGTCGTATGAGAGCGAGGAGGAAGTAAAGCTCGGATTAAACGACAAGAAATGAGAGAAGCGCGGATGGCATGATGGCACATCATGCATCAGTAGTTGAGGCTATATTCATATCGAAAATCACTGCATACCCCTATTAGACAGATTCATTTACCGGGCATCTGCTACAGCGCCGAGAAGCGCCACCACGCTCGCCCGTTATCCACACCGCCGTCAAAAGAATGGCAGTGGAAGTGTCACGCATTCGTCTCACATTTCTGCGAGAGACAGGACTGATGGGCACATGATGACATATTTGGCCCTTGAAGAGACGCTCAGGCGGAGAAATTGCCGGGCTAACCCCACCTGCAGCGACATCACCACCTTCTCCACCACCATATTACAATATGACTAAATGTCTTTTAAGGCGAAAGCCTCAGATGGCCTATGGGTCAAAAAATCCGATGTTCGGAATTATGCCACCAAAATACATGGCACCAAAATTCATAGGGAGTCGAACCACACAATCATCACCACACAATCACACAACCACACAATTAACACAATCTTTTGTGTTAATTAGGGCGAATGAGGCCATCATTTTTTCTGTAAAGAAATGTGAAGCTGAGGCGAAGAAGAAGCGTCAGAACGACCTGTGGTGTTAATTAAGGCACAGTTAGTGAAGATATATTTAAACAAGGTACTCTAACGCACGACCTTTTGTGTTAATTAGGCCGAAGATAATTAAGGCATAGTTAATTAAGGTATACTTAAAGGGAAGCTGAAGCGGTTTTCAATTTCCATGAATTGCTGGGGTTGGGAAGAACAGACCTATTCATTTAGGGTTCTGAATTTTTTTTCTTTGTTTTGTTAATGTAAGGGGCAGAAATAGCTTTCTAAATCCCCCCCGCGGACACGCCCCCGTTGCTTCCCGGAGCGCCGGGTGAGGTGGTTGCCAGAGAAGAGAACCGGCGAGAGTGACGTCACTCGCGGGGACCGTACTGCCGGACCGGCGTGCTGGCATGTGCTGGCATCTTTCTTCCCGTCCTGCGCTTTACTAAACGACGCTACAAGAGATATGCCGCCGCTGACGTTTGTTTTCTTTTGCGATTTTCGTGAACTGGTGCTTCCTTTCTGTGCTGCGTCAGTGCCTACAGCCAAGGGCGCCTAACCAGGCCTAACCTGCCCTCGTTCTGTACACATGGCTGTGCGAACACAGGCGGCAGAGACGATGTGGTGTTTCACATATTCCCGAAGGACAAGAAACTTGCAGCGCAGTGGGTCCGTGCGGTGAGGAGGGATAATTTCATGCCGACGAAATCAACTGTGCTGTGCTTGGAGCATTTCCGCGACAGTGGTTATCATCGGAGCTTGACAACGATGCGGGCAATCGGTATTCCAATTGAATCGGCGCGACTGAAGCCCGGCGTTGTTCCGTCTATATTCTCCCACAAGACAAACACCTCGCCAACTCCAAGAGCGGCCTTCGCCAAGAGGAGAAAGGGTGAGGTAAGGGTTTTAATGTGCACACGGGCAATGTTTTAAACAGATGATCACCTGAGTGTCGAACAAACGGCCCTACAGCGGCCTTTGACGAAGCGAGGTGGAGGCAAAGCCGGGAATATGCACATGCGTGCAAACAGCTTGCCGTTTTCATCCTGTTTTTCCCCTCCGCTGTGTCACGGAACACTGTACTACGGCTGTTTGTTCGGTGCTGCTTTGATACGGTGAAATAACTGACCGGGGGTACGCTTGTGCATTACGTGATATTTGCTATTCGTCCTACCACGCGGTGCCCGCAGGTTTAGCTGTTCAGCATTCGTGTTCAAATCGCACGACATCAGGCGTTACGGTAATATTTTCATGCTCGCGATACAGTAGTTGAACTCGGCGTGTAAAAACTTCGTTCCGTAGATTTCGCACTCACAGCTTGTTACCAGCAGCGAAATGCCGCAAAAACAAGCGTCGGCACAGCCGCGCCGGTGGCAAGGCGAACGGGCTCAAATAATGAAGTAACGTTGTGAGGTATTGAACTTGTCAGCGTTCGACGTCGTCGAGCCCAATACAGGCATCGCTGCTGCACAAAAAAATTTTTCTTGCCTTTGTACCTAGAGAACTAGCTATGTATCAGGCATGACAAAATTATTATTTGAAAGTAATTATATTACATTACTCATTACTTTCTTATTACAATCATCGATTTGAATTACATTACCGATTACCGCTTTCAAAAATCGTATTACTTTACGATTGCTTCCAAAAAGTTTTCATGCATACAAGAAGCAAAAAGCAAAGTTTAAAGGGACGCAAACCTTTCTTCAAGGTAACATACACTTGCCAACATTTCATTCCCTCCCCCCCCATGTTCCTCCACGACACCTCACGACACTATCAACGTTCTGGCACCGTACACAACTTACTGGTGCATGTTTAACGCAATTAATAAATTACTTCAGCCATGAAATTACAGACACCAAATAATTCACATTGCAAAATCCCTAGACAGCTAATCCATCACATAAATGACTGAAAAAGTATTTCAATTACTGGAAGTAATCCAACTGTTGTCATGTTTGCTGATATGCATGATATGCTGAAATTCATGACATCCATGCCTTGCACTCTTTCAGGTTCTAGCAGAGCACCTAGAGAACCGAGCCCCTGATGAACCTGTTCCACTACCATCACCAATCGAAGAGTTTGAAGCAGCCAGTGTGACGCAGGCAGATAATGTTGAAGAGCTTGAAGTAGCCAAACGCGGCACTTATGTTCGCGATCGTGTATCAACACGCAAAAAACCACGGAACTTTAGACAAGCAGCGGCAAGGTGCTTGACATCGCGTAATTGCACCCGTGTTTACAATCTAATGAGAAGTTAGTGCTTCGGCATTCTTCCAGCAGCAAGTTCCCAGTGACACTTTAGCGCATTTTTTGTCCCGTCATTGGAACGTGCAGCTACATGAAAAAAAAAACATACGTACCAGCTAAGATTTCCAACGCGCGAGAAGGTGCACACATCGCTCTCGCTGTTGGCACACTCAACATCGTCGTTGCCGCCATCGTTTTCCCGATCGGCTGTCGGTTCGAACATGTACGGCGAAAACACAAGCTGTCCTAGACAGCGAGAACGTTCCATAATGCTTACAACTCAGCCATAGAATAACGAACAACTTTGACTCAGCTATGAAGCCAGAACAGAACAGCGTGCTACGCTCTGAAACGGCGGCGCCGACCGGCGACTTCCGCGAATGACGTCACAGCAGCCCCGACCAATCACGCGCAACAGCGGCGTTCGCGCGATGCCCTGAGGCGCTGGTGCGCGTTTTCTTGGAAAAACAGCCACTTGCGTTTGTTTCCGCCCTTTTTGAACCAGATATTCGTGTTCAGGGGACTCAAAACTGTAGAATGCCGCAAAGAACTCATTTTTTTTAAAGTGTTTCAGCTTCCCTTTAATTAAGGTACTTGAATCCATGACCTTTGGTGGGAGAAAAGAAGTAAAATGAAATATAACAACACATTCGAATAACAATATCAAGTAATGTAATGAATCTTTGATGAGCGCGCAGGCTTTAGCCTTCATCTTCTTTAAATAGCGTATGCTAAAGTAACTGTCTGCTATGCATTATTGAAACGCAAGCTGCATAATAAATAGTTCATATGGCCTCAAGGCAAGGCGACCAGCACCCGTATGTTCATCGCCATGGGGTGCGATAGCGCTGCACAAGTTGTAGATGCGGTTATGCCGTGCATAGGCCAAATATCAGCTCTCATGGCAGCCAGTATATGGTGCTGGTCGACGATGTCGTAGAGAGCCAAGCGACAGCGAAATGTGCGCTCCCTTCGCATAGGATTCCTGTCGAGGACACGAATAGCTATGTAAGCAGCCGTGAAAGAGAAATGCAGAAAGGAACCATGGCTACCGACACTCTCAAAATCGCGATAGAAAATTTCACTGCGTAATATCCACAGGTGCAAGTCTCGCTGCTTATCACACTTTGACATCATATCAATGTTAATCGCTTCTTCGCTTCTCCTCAGATGACAAAACAGCATGATGCCTCACGGGCGGTCAAGAGTTTTCTATGCAGGTTCCAGCGGCCGCATTCCGACAGAGGCGAAAGGCACGAAGGCTCGTACACTTCTGCTTTAGTGACCGATAATGAATCATAGGCTGCGGACGTCAGGGACCGGATCCCCTAACTACGCTGTCTGCCATGCCCCAAGTGGCACCTCATAGAACTCAAGGCTAATCAGTCAACATCACCACAATAATCAGCGCTATCGTTTCCATAAGTTTACTAGCTTCATAAGAACACATGTTCAACTGCACGTCAGAATATTGCACAGCACCGTGCACGAAGCACATAACGGTTCAATATCCTAGCTGGTTTCGGATCAAACAGTTCAATTCGTTGATCTTACGACACTGACTCACTTTGTTCGGAGCTGTGACTGCACATATAGAACGATGCCAAGGTTCAAATGGCGCCCGACACTGTTTTGTAAACAAGCGAATGTGGCCTCGCAGTATGAAGCGAACTGTGGCTCGAAAGCAACAGTTCGTTAAAATTCGGGATGAATTTCGAATGTTCGAAGACGTCATCAGCGTATATTTATGTTGACTGCAGTACGAAGGCCCCTCCGAGCAATCTTTAATTACCCCCGACTCGCGCTTGCTGATTCCAAGTTGTGCCTGCAAATTTCCTTATTTCATCACTCCACCTAATTTTCTGCCGTCCTGGACAGCCCTTGGTTTCCCCTAGCACCCACACCGTATTTTCGATTGGACTGCCAATTACCTGACCAACGAATTAAGTGGCCTGCCCAGCACCAATTTTTCCTCTTAATGTGAACTATACCACGACCCCCGTTTGCTGTCTGGTCAACACCGCTCTCTTCTTGTCTCTCAACATTATGTTAACATTTTTCGTCCCATCCCTTGTTTGAGCGGTACTTTACTTGTTCTCAAGCTTTTGTTAATCTAAAAGTTTTACCGCCAAGCTGCTTATGCGGACCCTGTGCCGTCGGTGTCGGACCTCGCTAAACAGCGGCCAAGTGGCCTAGCGGGAGAGTAAAAGAAGAGCTTAACAGGGGGAAAGGAGCTAGGGGGACCCCTTTCCGCCTGTGAGAATGCTATCTTATACGCGAATCTTATACGGTTGTCACACGGTGCATTTTCTGCGATCGAGCCAGATTGGCATCGAATTTATCGTCGATTGATTCCACCCTGCCGTGAAAGAAATGCTATGCTGTCGGTTTGCGGCCAATGAAGAGCGCCCAGCGATTGAAACGCGGTACTAGGAGCGCGTGGCTGTTGGCACTTCTTGCGCCAGCAAGAACTGCCTGGCCGCCACGTCAATCGTCAAACCACTCCAACCAGTCGTCAAAACGATTGCAGCGCCCGCATCTTGCTCTCATTACTGACTCGCAAAAAAGGGGCGGAGCAACTTACACGTGAAAAAAATCACGGCGAAACACAGACAGAAAAAAAAAACGGGAGAACCGCAAAAAAAAAAAGCACTCCTAAAGCATGTTCATCACGCGAAGCACGCAAAAGCGAAAATGAGGTGAAAGAGTGGTGAAACAAAAGATGTACAATATAGACTACTCGCGAAGTTTGACTTGCATGGTGTAACTCTCGGTGTAACTAACACAGCTTCGCTGTTCGACCATCTTCACGGATTGGAAGAGACGGTGATTTTTTGTCCCATGCATTAGTACTTGTAGAATACAATGATTGTACCCTTTCTCATTCAACGACAGGGGTAAGCTCACGGTCGCGATTTGGTGACCCCACCCATATGGGCTTCGACCTATTTTCATTCTTCTGTAAGTTTCTCATGATCAGGCTTCCTTGTGAGCAATCGACCTAGATAAACTTACGCCACCACAAGCACTAGAGGCTGACTGCGGATCATTAATTCTTGTTTGCTGGACCGGCTTTTCAATATTATATTTGTGTTATATGATAATCTTCAAGCTACTCTTAAACTTTCTCGGTTAAGCTCCTTAATAAAGTGGTGCAATGTATCCCCCAGTGTTGCTGAACAGGACGTCATCGGCAAGCTGAAGGTTGGCGTAGTCGCCGCTGATCGTCGCTCCTAATCTTCCCCAATCCAACGGCTTGAATATTTCCTCTAAGCATGCAGTGAATATCAGTGCACATATTGTCTATCAGTGTACAAATTTGGGCTGGTTGGTCCAACATTTGGCAGTATTTCTTGTTGCACAAAAAGATTGTATCTCCTTCCCTGACCTCTTTCTTGATAAGTATTTTTCTAACTTGTCTTGAGAATAATTAAAAGATGTGAAATTAGGACTATCACAGAGGCAGAGTAACGGATACGTGCCCTGTGGCTGAACGCAAATATGGAAGTTACACATAAATGAAGTAATTTTTTAGTTGTGAGCTGAATACAGCAAGCACCGCCGCCTTCATGCAAATGTCATTCGGTAGTTCAGCATAACATATACTATTCATTGAGACTGCACACAAATTACACACAAATGTCGTAGCTTCGTACAAACGCACTGAATTAAGTTTGTGTGTGTGTGCGTGCGTGTGCGTGTGCGTGCGTGCGTGCGTGCGTGCGTGCGTGCGCGTGCGCGTGCGCGTGTGCGTGTGTGTGTGTGTGTGTGTGTGTGTGTGTGTGTGTGTGTGTGTGTGTGTGTGTGTGTGTGTGTGTGTGTGTGTGTGTGTGTGTGTGTGTGTGTGTGTGTGTGTGTGTGTGTGTTCCATGATTTTCGTGTCAATGGTGGCACCTTCTTTTATGCACTATTTGCTTTTTTATATGTCATCGTACCGATGTCCCACATTATATCATATGCAAGATTGTGATCCATCGTACGCATACGTCCGAGAAACACCGTGGGCACAGACACTACGTCACTTTGGCTTAGCGCTGAAAAGGCTGAGGCTAACAACACGCGGAAGACAACAGCTAATTGTGCAACAGCAACAAGTTCTTATAATTAGTTTTCTCGTTGATTCAACTCTCATGGGGAATCATAGTTTCAAAAGCATCGGGAAAAATAATCCGCAGCTGTATGAGGTTGCGGAAGCTCAAATTAGAAAACAGAAAAAGCAAACGATAGAAGGGCTCAAAACCCATCACTAACAAGCTTAGTGGTTGTCAGGGACCGACACCAAACTTCTATTTGCTAACACCTAATAAAGTGTCATAACGAGTATGAAAAGTCAGGCTATTGCGCGCATAAGGTCACCATTACCTATCAGAGATTGAGCCAAAGTTCACAGCACAGCATTAACGTTACTGCCTTCCATAGCAGCGCGTGTCCAGTACAATTATGCACTAAAACTGCTCATGCACTTTGAGATCAGAAATTAGGGCGCGCCAAGAAGTATAAACACATGCCATCCTCGGCTATCAGTTGTGGCCTCTGGCCAATCGGCCGCTACAGTGCGTTCCAGCGTTTACCCGCGTCAGCTCTAGTGGCGCAGATAGATATAATTAGGTTGGTCAGACTGCTACCTCCCTATCGTAGGAATTTCTTCTTACGTCGACAGCTGCCACGGCGGTTGAGGTTTTGTGAATTCACTTACACTTAATATTGGAGCAAGTACTGAAGTGCGCGTCTGCGCTAACTTTAGACACACGCCTTTTTTCGACTACAGCACTCGTCCTTGCAGCGGCGGGCATCACAAGTTTGATGATCCTAGGAACCGTTTTAGCTTTGTAAATACGCTTTTTAAGCATAAAATGTATTTAGCTCCTGTTGTCGGTGAACTTCAAATGACTTTGAACCAAAAGCCAGAGCCGTTATCCGGGCAAGTTGCGAGAACAAAACGAGATCATCCGGGCAACCAGTCGAAACTTCAGCATATGCGGTCTCTGGCCCCCAACTCTTTTACAAGACCGCATTAAATACGCTAGTTACTGCTGAAACAAGTTAAAAAATATTGCTTCCGCAACCTTCCTAATGTTTGGTCACAATATCACTCAATCTGTAACTTCTACTACGCTGAGGCTTCATTTCGATTTGCAATAGGAACGTTCAAAAGGCAGAACGGTCACCATATACTTCATTGTCATCTTTTGGCGCTGAGAACAGTTGCCTGTGCTCTTTCTAGTTTCATTGAAAGTTTGTGTGTGTTTTCTAAATCAACGGCTTTGTCCTCAATTAGGTTCTCGGAGGCTCCGCCTAAGAGAACCGTTAAAACCTTTGAGTACACGAACCTTGCATCACAAACGGAAGGTTGGCAAGCTTCCAGGTAGCTGATCTTGGTCACGCGCAAAGCTGTATTGCGGCTCTGGAAGGTCGTTCGAGAACAACCCGTCTCCTCCCGCTGAGCGCTTCCAGGCGAGGCGACGACGCCGGAGGCAAGTCAACCCTCGGACAGTGGAGCCCTTGGAGCCGAATTTGACGACTCTTACGGGCGCCTACCATTGGAGGAAAATAAGGATACCTGAGCTGGCTCGACGAGTGGCCGAAAATGACGTGACCCCGAGAGCCTGAAGGGGCAGGGAGAAACAGGGAGAAGAGTTATAACGCGATAGCGTTAAGGAGCTCGTGTCGCAGAAAAGCCAGTGTCGTCGGCGTCGGCGTCAGCGGCGTTGGCCGTGAGCGATAAATCCCAGAAGGCACTTCATAAATAAAAAACATCTTGCCAGATGGTCTGGTGGGAATCAAACCAGGGTCTCCGGAGTGTGAGACGGAGACGCTACCACTCAGCCACGAGTTCGTTCCTTCAAATCTGGACAAAATCACCTCTAGTGAATGCGCTGTTGCCTTAGAAAGGCGCCGTAGAAAGTTATACTGCGGTGTATATCGGTAATTATGACCATGTAACTTACAGAAGTCGCAGTTTCACGAGTAGCGAAGTACGTTTCCGCTACATTTCTTCTGCGCTCTGCGCACACGCAGAGCAATCTTGCGGCAAACAGAGAAGGAATTTGCTGCCGGCCATCGATGACTTTATGACTGTTCACTATTTTGTGTTATTATTGTAAATAATGTATATAAACCTTCAGTTCTCCATATTCTCCTCAACGTCGGCCAACTCCCGCACTCAACGGTAAGATCTAATAACTGGTGGCAGCGGTAAGGATGAACCTTCGTCCAAAGAAGTCCTGAGGTGGTGGGAACAGCGAAGAAAAAAGAGCCTTCGACCCAGGAAGTCCTGAGGAACCGGGAACAGTGAACCGATGAACCGGATGGCGTGGTGCTGCATCCGTGAGTGATCGCGTGGTTTTTTTTTTTTCCTTTTGATTCGGCGGACTTCGAATTTTGCTTGTTTATTTTGATGAATCTAGGAATCGGGAATTTGTTGCATATTTTGTGTTTGCACAATTTATTTAAGGAAAACAGTTCTAACCACCAGTCGGGGCAGTTGCCATGGTTCTTAGAAGGTTGACGATCGAGGTCAGACGATCGAGGTCAGCACCCCGAATCATCGCTCAGCTGACCCAGGACCCCAGCGCAGCGGTGGCGGAAAGCGAGGAAGCGCATTCCCTAGTAGAACCTCGGACAACGGAGGAAAAAGGAAACAGTGCGACAGCACAGGTGCCAATTAAAATGGTCCTCGTAGAAAACTCGCGTAGCGAAGAAAGGTGGTCAGTGGAAGTAACAGAAAGGGAGAGCAGCTCTGTACTTTCACCTGCCTCTGGGGGCTTTGACAGGCTTCTCCAGGTGGACAGGGAGTTGCTCAGAGCGGAGCAACAGAGGGACCAGACTCTGACACGTTTACACTACAACGCGAAAGAGGGCATAGCTAGGCGCAACGTTACCATCCACGAAAAGGGAGGACTGCTGTATAGACAATATCGAAATTGTAGGGGCTGTATGCTCGATCAGTTAATCGTTCCGGAGAAGTATCGGGCGGATCTCCTGACGTTGTGTCACGGAAATGGCTGGTCAGGCCGTCTAGGAATCAACAAAACGAAAGATAGGCTCTTGTTAGAATATTACTGGCCAGGATGCTTTAAGGCTGTGAAAAATTATTCAAGGTCCTGTGACAGGTGTCAGCGAGTTGGGAAGCCGGGAGATAAACGCAAGGCACCATTAAAGTTGGTTCCCTTAATCACGGAGCCATTCCGTCGGCTGGTGATCGACACAGTCGGGTCTTTGCTGCCGAAACAATCAGGGTGCAAGAACTTTTTGACCATGCTCTGTTCCGCGACAAAGTTTCCTGAAGCGATTCCTTTGAAGGAACTGAGCTCCACGGAGATAGTCGACGCTCTGTTGTCCGCGTTTGCGCGAATCGGTTTTCCTGCAGAGATTCAGGCTGACCAGGGGCCGGTATTTACAAGTGCTTCAACCACGACGTTCCTAGGAAGGTGTGGTGTGCAGCTGATACACAGCTCCGTGTACCATCCACAATCAAACAGCGTTGAGAAAATGCACTCGGTGCTTAAGAGAGCGTTACGTGCGTTGTGCCATGAACACAAAGCAGACTGGGAGGACTGTTTACCCGCAACCCTGTTCGCGTTGAGAACGGTCCCAAATAACGCAACGGGGTTCACTCCTTCCGAGCTGTTGTACGGTCGGACGATCCGTTCCCCCCTCAGAATGTTAAGAGAAATGTAGGAAGGAACAGGTGAAAGCCAGACAATGGTGAGTTACGTTTTAAAATTGCCGGATGGCTTAAGTGTCTCGTGAAAACTGGTTGGAAAAAACCTAAAAGAGGCGCAGGAAACCGCGAAGGCGTACTATGACAGAAATGCGCGTAGACGAACATTTAAGGTAGGCGACAGGGTAATGATCATAAGGCCTGCACGAAAAAACAAACTTGAGGTACAGTGGGACGGACCCGTAAAGGTTCCCCAGAAGATATCGGAGACTTAACTACAGCCTATAAATTCCCGGAAAAAGGAATAAAGGAATCATTTACCCCTGCAATTTATTGAAACCTTATTGTGGAAGGGAAGGTGTGAACGTGGTGGTAAACGCGTCTGAAGAAGTAGTGGTCGAACTTCCAGTTTTAGCGACAGTGATAGATGAGGAACGCTCCATGGAGGACAACCTGAATGTGTCTGTAAATCGACTGGCTCTCGAGGCCGATTAAGTAAGCGACCCGCGGAAACTCTTTGAGGAATTTCGCCAATGCTTCAGTAGCCGGCCGGGGAGAACGACGCTCATGACTCATGAGACTGAGTTCCCATCAGACGAGTCCGTCCAATCCAAATCGTACCGGGTCTCACCTCGCCAGGCAGAAATAATGGAAGTAGAGATCAAACGAATGCTTGAGTTGGGAATCATTGAGCCAGCAGACAGCGATTACACTTTCCCAATGATTCACTTAGAGGCGAGTGGGAAAGAGCCGCGTCCAAGCGTGGACTATAGGACATTGAATGCAATTACAAGGGACCAACTTTACCCTATACCTAACATAGAAGAACGAGTTGAACGGATGGGTGGAGCCCAGTACAATTCAACAATCGACTTCGTTAGGGGTACTGCCAGGTGGCCATGTCAGAAAGCTCAAGTCGCTATGCCGCATTCACTTCACCGCTTGGCATATTTCGACCATTAATGTTAAGTTTCGGGCTTAAGAACGTACCCTTTAGCGTTTCGAAGCTGATGGATATATTGTTTTGAAAGACATACAAGATTACGCGATCTCCTACTTAGATGATGTGGCCATCTTTTCTAACAGCTGGAACGATCACATGGAGCACTTAAGGACAGTGCTGACACGTCTACGAGACACGGGTCTCACGGTAAAGGCCGAAAAGTGCAACTTCGGGTGTTCGCAAGTTACCTACCTAGGATATGTCGTAGGACAAGGAACGCGGCGGCCCTCCGAACTAAAGGTAGGGCCTATCAATAACTTTCCTGAACCGGGAAATAAGACGGATGTCAGAGCCTTCCTGGGGCTCGTGGGATATTACCAGTGGTACACTCCAAATTTCTCACAGGTAGCAAGCCCCCTGACAGATACCCTCCGAAAGGGAGAGCGCGAAAAAGTTCGATGGAATGAGGCCAAAGAAAGCGCATTCCAGCACCTGAAAGGGGTTCTGAGCTCAGGACCAGTGCTTTTGGACCCTCGATTATTCTAAGGAATTTATCGTGCAGTGCGACGCTAGTGACAGAGGATTGGGAATCGCCCTCAGCCAGCTGGGCGAAGACGCGGAGGAGCATCCGGTTCTGTATGCTAGCCGAAAATTAACGTGCAGAGAGGAAGCGTACAGCGCTTCCGAGAAAGAATGCGCCTGTTTAGTTTGGGAGGTCCAGAAATTATCCCGTTATCTGTACGGAGCGAAATTCACTTTAGAGACCGACGACTGTCCTCTGACTTGGCTCAGACACATATCCCCTAAGAACAGACGTTTGCTCAGATGGAGTCTAATTCTCCAGGAATACAAGTTCACCGTCCATTACAAAAGGGGCAAGTTAGATGGGAAAGCGGATGGTTTGAGCCGGTTGTTTCAGTAAACCGACTTATCACCTTCCTTCCTTTGACTAACGAGGTAGGAATGTTATAATGGGCTGGAAGTCATACTTGTAGTTTCAAAACTTTGCTTGTGTATAGTTATAAAAGTTGTTTTCATTAATTGTTTAACTTTCTCCCGTTTCTTTTGCAACGACAATATCACTCTGGCCTTGTCGGCATTCGGGGAGATATGGAAATCTGTTTAGAAAGGTGGTTGGAACTGATTTATCAAAATTGGGAAAAGGAGAAAAAACCAAGGGTTGATTTTAACATAGTAATAGCCTGGCGAGCCAGGGGTGAAGAGCCTGCGCGTGCACGTGGTGCAGCGCTATGTCGTTTCGTTTATTTTACGTACGTTCTCCAGAGCCCGGGATCCAGAAATTCGTCACACGAGGCTCGTCACCAGTACACTACATGTCTAATCAGCGTTCCTCATGGCCAGAGAATTGAGTTCATCGACCATTTCGAATTTCAGGGGCGAGGAGGAGCTGTTGGATACGGACCCTTTTCCTGGCATCACTCAAGTTCCCCGCCCACATCCAATCGCCGTAGTATTCCAATTATGGTGCGCCGGGGCGTGTCTACCACGTTACCGGACCCGTCAGACAGGTTTGCGACCCCCACCTCATGCGCTGCACGTCGAGCTATTGTCTCTCCCCCTGCTTGACTCTTCCCGAAAGTGCAACGGAAGGCTGGCACGTTTCCAGGTAGCTGATCTTGGTGCCAAGCAAAGCTGTTTTGCGGCTCTGGAAGGTCGTTAAAGAACAACCCGTCTCCTCCTGCTGAGCGCTTCCAGGCGGGTAGGCGACACAGAAGGCAAGTCAACCCTCGGACAATATTCAAATTATGGAATATTCATCCCCTTTGGCTGAATGTGACGACACTTGCACGGGCGCCTACCATAGGAGGAAAATGATGACACCTGAGCTGGCTCGACGGTTGGCCGAAATGACGTGACCCCGAGAGACCGAAGGGGTTAAAAGCGAGAGAGAGGGAGAAGAGATTTTTTCGTTCTTCTTGCCACGGGCAGCAGCGTCCGATTTGCTGCCGGCCGTCGATGTCTTTATGACTGTTCAGTACTTTGAATTATTGCTGTAAATAATGTAAATATACCTTCAGTTCTCAAAATCAACGTCGGCCAATTCCAGCACTCAACGGCAAGATCTAAAACGCTTTAGCTTATGACTTCTGCAATTCAACTGAAAAAATAAACCCAATAATTTCCCCTATGCTTTCATTGGTTTCATGTATGTAAGTGACTAACATAACTTGGGTCCCTCGGCTCCCCGTTGACCCTAGTTCTTGTTTATGTATATATATATATATATATATATATATATATATATATATATATATATATATATATATATATATATATATGCTGTATATTTTTTTTACTTTCCACACCTAAAAAATTTTACAAAATGTACTCAAATCACGTCACTCCACATGAATTATTTTCCTAGGCGGACATAATTTGCATGAACTATCAAAGCAGCCAGTTGCCTAATCAACCAAATTGCATTTATTGACTTCGCAGTTAAAACATTACGGGACATGTTTAATTGGAAAGCTGAAGGGGAACCAACTTAAAATTCTATATTCAAGTTTCTACATTCCAAGATGGCCATGTTAGGCAAAATATGTTCCTGGCAACAAATTCTTGGTTTAATTTGCCTGATCCGCAAAGTGTGACTCTCCGTCCAACCACCGTGTGACGTAAAAGTGTGGCGTAAATTTAAGCTGCCATCGCACTTCCATCTTTCCAACAGTTGATTTCGACTGGCGGCTTCTGAAACTCCTGACTGGACGCATAATTACTCCAGCAGTTGGGACGAGATCGAATGCTTCGTGTGGCATGGAAAAGCTTCATTTTGCGCCACTTTACTACGTCACAAGGATGTAGGACGGGGAGCCATACTTCGCGGTACCACGTGCGTAATCAGGCAAACTTAACGAATAGATTGATGCCAGCTCTTTCAGTCGGCACAGTCGCCTTGAAATGTAAAAACAAGGAACTGGAGTGTTATGACGATTGCCTGCAACACTGCAATATAAATATGTGCCCTAAAGTTTGTGATTAAGAAGTTATTTGATGTAAGTAGTTTATTATTGAATGAATTGCGTTGGTTTTCTGATTTGAAACTTATGTTCACACTGGCAAAAAATAATCAGAAGAAACATGATTTGAGTAAACTTTATAGGCTTTAAAACATGCGAAAGTAAAAAATAACAGGGATACATATATATATATATATATATATATATATATATATATATATATATATATATATATATATATATATATATATATATATATATATATGTATATACATATATATATATATATATATATATATATATATATATATATATATATATATGCACGAGGTATATTCGAAAGGAACCGGCTGACCTCTGGTACGAGCCGGTATGCTATATCGCAAGGCAGAATTTTATGCCTGCTTTTTTGTGGAAACATTTTTCTTCTTTGTCGCAATGGAGATCGACTCGACGAACAGACGGCACAAATAATGAGTATCAAATTTCTTGTAAAATTGGGCATGAATAGTACATAAATTTATCAAACGTTGCAACCAACCCATAGAAAGAATTATGGAACTCAAGTTGGTCCGGCGTTTTGGGAAGGCCGTGATGACTCCAAGGATGACGCAAGATCAGAATGCCCCTCCACCTCATGCGAAGATGAAAGCATGGATCGTGTGCTTTAACATCTGCTCAGTGACCACCGAATTACTGTTATAATTATAATTACAAGGATTTCGATTGGGAAAGTCCTTCGCTCACCGGATTTTCACTAAAAATTGGGAAAATGAAAAAGGTTTGAGCCAAGATGATGCCGAAACTGATGACTCCTGTGCAAAAGTTGCAATGAAAAGAATGCTGCAGTGATTGGAAACTTCAGACGCCGGCCATAAATTCCTGCAAAGGGTTGTCACCAGCAATGAAACTTGGATTTCCGAATACGACATTGAGCTGAAGTCTCAGAGCAAGGAGTGGAAATATAAGCCAAGGAAAAAGAAAGGGGAGGAGAAGAACAAAGGAAGAATTATAGCGATGGTAATGGTGTGTGTGTGTGTTTACTACCACGTAATTGTGCACTATTGTGCGCGCCAAGAGCAGCCCAATTTGTCGAAAGAGGGGCACTGGATCTGACCCCACAACTATGTCCTTGTGCGCTCTGCATTGATAAAGCGCGTGAGTGCTTAGCACGCAATTCCGTCAGTGCTGGATCAACCTCCCTACTATGCCATTTTGATGCGAAAGCATCAAATGGCTCATATAAACTTTTTATGACTATGAATATCATTTATGGCTCTAAATAACATTTATGAATCTAATCAGAAGAAGCCAAGACACACTGATACCAAGGACAACATAGGGGAAATTACTTGTGCTTTAATAAATGAACTAAAGAAACGATAAATTAATGGAAATTAAAGTGGATGAAAAAACAACTTGCCGCAGGTGGAAACCGAACCCACAACCTTCGAATTTCGCGTGCGATGCTGTGCCAATTGAGCTACCGCGGCGTCGTTTTCCCATCCACTTTCTTGGGTATTTTTGTATCCTATGTTGTCCTTGGTATCAGTGTTTGTTGGCTTCTCCTGATATGACTAATAAAAATCGGGCCCCTCGGTTAACCCCCTTTCTTCTCATTGATTACATAACGAGGGTCTCGAATCCGGCAACATTGATGCCTTCAGGTAGCATATGTGGGTTTATTGACCAGTTGCCTTCACCCAAAAAGATCACGTTCTCGTGACGCCTGTGGCACAAAGGTCGTTCCACATCCACCGCCAAGGTCTGTGAGTGGTGGCGCTGGCTAACACTCCCAGGGCTCTACTAGGACCCATAAATACCCAAGAAAGTGGATGGGAAAACGACACCGCGGTAGCTCAATTGGTAGAGCATTGCACGCGAAATGCGAAGGTTGAGGGTTCGGTTCCCACCTGCGGCAAGTTGTTTTTTCATCCACTTTAATTTGCATTAATTTATCGTTTCTTTATTTCTTTTATTAAAGCACAAGTAATTTCCCCTATGTTGTCCTTGGTATCAGTGTTTGTTGGCTTCTTCTGATATGACTAACAAAAATTGGGCCCCTTGGTTAAGCCCCTTTCTTCTCGTTGATTTATGTATCTAAGTTACTCTAAATTAGCATTTATCCCCCATTCGAAATATCTGAAAGCGGAGGGCCCCAAGACAATGAATCTACTGAAACTCCTGTTCCGCACATCTTGGGGAAGTGACAGAAGGTGCCTCTTGAGCTTGTACAAAGGTCTCATACAGTTACGCCCTCACTACGGAGCCACAGTCTATAGATATGCTACGGCTAGTGCTTTGAGGACGCTAGATTCTGTTCACCACTTGGGCATCCGTCTTGTGACAGGCGCCTTCAGGACTAGTCCTGTAGAAAGCCCGTACCTTGAATCCAGCGAATGTCTCTACGCACCCAATCGACATATTTAAGTTTCTACTACGCCCTGTAGGTTAAACCAGATAATCAACATCCATGTAAATCTACTATTCGCGACATGTTCATGGTCATGCTGTTCCGTAACCGCCCAACAATTAGACCTCCTCTGTCCCTCCTATTGGAAGCGCTGTCAGAAAAAAAACAGGCGTCCGTCTTCTAGGGAATGTCCTACTCCTCCTCTCCTACTCGGCTTTTACCGCCTTGGCAGTGGCAGACTATCCAGAACGAAATCTCTTTCGCAGAAATATTCAAACGAGCATCTGCGGCACATATGTATTCACATTTTCTTGAACTTCAAGAGAAGTATTCCTGTGCTGAATTTTACACAGATGCTTCGTAGAATCCTGCTGGTGCTGCTTACACAGGTCGCTGACCCTCATTTTCATCATCTGGGGCACAAAACCCACACACAAGTATCTTTACAGCGGAAACTTACGCTATATTCTGGGCTATTCTACACATAAGGCTCACAAATCTGGCCAGGGCTATTTAGTGCACAGACTGATTAAGTGTAGTAAGATCTCTAATTAATCCACGAAAACATAAGAACTCTAACTTTAATGAACTGTACAGATTGTTGTGCTCCGCATATATGTGCAACAAGTGATTGTCATATGCTGAGTACCTGGCCACAAATGTATAAAAGGCAATGAAGCTGCTGACGAAAACGCTGTGCCACTAACTTTTAGCGACACAGATGCAAATATCCCCCATCCCTGCCACAGACCTAAGGTCTTTTCTACAGCGTAAGCTAAGAAACATTGAAAAGGAGCGTGGAATACCCAAGAGAGAGAGAGAAAGCAAGGGTAGGAAAGGCAGGGAGGTCAACCAGAACAGCATCCGGTTTGCTACCCTACACTGGGGGTGGGGGAAAGGGGAATAGAAAGAGGAAGAAAGGGAGAGAGTAAGCACTGAGTACGTGTTGGAGGGACACCGTACACAATGACACTATAAGCGGTCTCTTAAGCCCGTGCATTTCAAGTACCGCACTAGTGCACGAATCGCTTTTCGAGCCAGTGACGGTTGTGGTCACGGTCCGAGTATCTTTGAGTCGGTGAACGGTCTCGAGTCTAGTCTGCGTAAAGTTGCGCGCAGAGAGAGGCGTTGGACATCGTAGCGAGGGCAGGTACACAATAGGTGCTCGATGGTCTGCTCGCACCCACAGGAGTCGCACATCGGGCTCTCGGCCATTCCCATACGGTAGGAGTATGCGTTCGTGAACGCCACTCCCAACCACAAGCGACACAACAAGGTTGCTTCGCCGCGGGAAAGGCTAGATGGCAGTTGTAGCTGTAGCGTGGGGTCCAGTTTACGTAAACTACAATCGAAGCCACTTGAAATCCAGAGATCTTGGGACTTCTTGCGCGCAAGTAGGCGAAGTTCTCTGGCAGCGTCCGACCTCGCCAAAGGTGTCGGACGCGTCTTGATATCTGCGTGGGCACACCGGGCAGCCTTGTCAGCTAGGTTGTTGCCGACGATGCCACAGTGAGCAGGAATCCACTGAAATATAATGTGGTGTCCTCTTTCCAGAGCAAGGTGGTGCAGTTGCCTGATTTCAGATGTCATTTGCTCGTAAGTTCTGTGACGTAATGCGGACTTGATGCTATGAAGGGCTGCCTTAGAGTCACAAAATACGACCCATTTCTCTGTTGGCCCTTCGGTGATGTACATCATAGCGGCATGGAGAGCTGCAAGTTCTGCCGATGTAGATGTAGTCGTGTGCGACAATTTGAATTTAATTGTAACGTTCTTAGCTCGGTATATACCGTATATAACCATCGGTATATATATGTATGCGGTCATGATACGTCTGGTGCAGTAATAGGAGTGTAAGTTGCTTCAGAGCCGGCAATGGATGATTGGACTTTTTTGTAATTCCAGGAATAGCAAAATTCACTTGAGGCTGTCGCAGGCACCACAGGGGGGAGGAAGGCTTCGCCGCCGGTGTAAAAGATGCTGGTATGTACTCTTGATGAGCGTTAATCACTCGTGAAAAGGTCGCTTGAGGTCTCTCGGCTGGTAGGGAGGCCAAATGGTGGTCGGGGATCCTTGACAGATGGCGAATGTGCGCTCTGAGAGAGTCGACAGCTACATGTGTCTGGATTGTATGGTCTCCTGCGATGGCAATTGTTGCTGCTGTTGAAGTGCACCGAGGCAGCCCCAAACACGTGCGTAGGGCTTGACCTTGTATGCTCTCCAAGGCGCGAAAGTTCGTCTTGCATGCATTTGACAACACTGGTAGGCTGTAACGTAGGAGTCCGAGAAACAAAACCCTGTACAGCTGCAACATAGAATGGACTGGTGTACCCCAGTTTTTCCCGCATAGAAATTTGAAGACCTGAGCAATGGCGACTAGCTTCTTCTTCAGATAGACGCAGTGAGGGCTCCACGAGAGGTGGCGGTCAATGATGACGCCCAGAAAGCGATGCGTCTTAACATAGAATACAGCTTGGCCATTGATGGTAACAGGATACGATGACATTTGTTTCCGCGTAAAACCAAGTAATGCGCACTTTTCAGTAGACACACTAAGGCCTTGTTCTCGGAGATAAGAAGCCGTCATGGTTACCGCCCGCTGAAGCCTGGCTCTTAGCTGAGGGCGAGTCACCGCAGAGGCCCAGATGCAAATGTCGTCGGCGTATATTGAGACATGTACTGTCTGCGGTAGGTAATCCGCTAGTCCTACCAGGACGAGGTTGAACAAAATAGGGCTCAACACAACACCCTGCGGCACACCACGGCAGATGTAATGGTCTGAAGTTGGACCGTCTTCGGTCTGTAAGAAAAAACGCCTTTCAGTCAAATAGCCCGAATCCATTGATACATCCGGCCACCAACTCCAACAGCCTCAAGTGAGTTCAGTATTGCCTCATGGGCGACGTTGTCGTATGCTCCTTCTTTATCCAGAAAAAGTGCCGCAGACAGGCGCTTGAGGCTTTATTGATTTTGGACCCATGTTACGATGTCAATGACGTTGTCGATGGACGTGCGACCTCGACGAAAGCCTGTCATGGCGTTCGGATAGATGTTGAATCGTTCTAGGTACCATTCCAATCGGGCAAGAATCATTCTTTCCATCACTTTGCCGACGCAGCTCGAAAGCGCAATCGGACGATATGATGAGACCTCAAGCGGTGACTTTCCAGGTTTCAGAATGGGGATCAAGCGGCTCGATTTCCATTGTTTAGGAACGGCGCCGTTCTGCCAAGACTCATTGTAGTAGTTGAGAAGCTCATCACGTGCGTCATGTCCAAGGTGGCATAGGGAAGCATACGTGATGTCATCAGGTCCTGGTGACGAAGAATGCCTGCAGGTCACCAACGCAGCATCGAGCTCTTCGAGTGAAAATAGCACGTTCATTTCTGGTACACGTGCCTCAGGGATGTCATTCAATGCTGCGTCAGTAATGATGGCCACGGACCCAGCAACCCGTGCACAGAACTCATCAGCCACTTGAAGTTCCGAGTGGAGTTGGTAGAGGGCCAGAGCAGCGAAGGGCTTCCTTTGATGCGGAGATGAGCGAAGACCCCTAACCGTTCTCCATATGTGCGAGAGCGATTTTCGGGGATCAAGCGACTGACAGAATGTTTTCCATCGCTTATCTTCCAATTTATCCATGCGACGCTGGACTTTCTTTTGTATGCGTCGTGAAGCCCTCAGATCCAAGACGGACTTCGTGCGCCGATACCTCCTCTCCGCCTGTCGGCGTGCCGCACGCAGCCTATCCAGCTCCATGTCCAAGTCTGTTCGCCTTGTTGACCTTGTAAGCGAGCAGATGGATGTTTTCATTGCCTCTGCGATTGCTTCTTCGATAGTGTGTGAGAATACCCAAGTATTGAATAAGCTACACGTGATAAAACCAAAACATGGGAACTGGACAACTGAGAAAACCGCCTGATACAAGGAAGCATTTGTTTGTCGATTAAGAATAGGGCACACAAACGATACTCACTCTTATCTCTTGGCTGGGAGGGATTCTCTGACTTGTAGTAAGTGCGACAATAATCTCATAGTTCTCCATGTTCTTATTGAATGCCCTGAAATAGAAGCAGAGAGAAATGTGTTTCCCTTCTGCATATCCTGAAAAGATACCTGTCCACCCGGCATTTTTTTAGCAATGAACCGCTTTTTAATATTAAAATCGTCTGAGCTTTCTTAGATTAAACGGACACCCAGAATATTATTTGGCCCTGTAATTTTTAGCACGTGATTAACAACCTTTGTATACAAGGTCTCCCTTGAAGATCTAGTGTCACATTATTGTTTTTGTTATAGTGTGAAGAAGTACACACAAAGTACCGAGTGCAGGAGCAGAAGACATTGCGGCCGGCCTCAACAAGAGGAAAAGAAAGACGAGGGAGGCTCGTGCAGCGCATGAAAAAGGGGCTCGCGCAACGGAGATGGTTGGAACGCCGGCACGACTAGGGCCGCCGGGCCTACGGAACCCACATCTACCGGTGAGGTTCGCCTGACCGAGCGTCCGTCTTCGGGACAGGGAACGCCTCGGGTCGTTGCACGGCACGAGACCCCGGAACGGCCTGCTGCAGCCTCGAACCCGTATCTACGCGCGAGGTTTGGGAGAGCGAGCGTCCGTCGTCGAGACGAGGAGCGCCTCGGGTCGTTGCCTTGCACGAGGCCTCAGGTCGGCCTGCCGGCATCGTGGAACCCGCTTCTACGCGCGAGGTTCGGGTGGCCGGGCGACCGAGTGGCCTGTTCTCGTCTACCGAGCTGTGGGCCGTCCACCTTTTCCTGCCCCGTGCTGCGGCGTCTGCTATTCCGCGCCGGTCATCACTCGACGAACAAGTGTTCCACCTCAAGGACTCTACGTGTCACCACACTCCGGACTTAACCGCAACCTCGTGAGACTACATTTTCTTTTTCTATTTACGAACAACCTTGTATGTGTGGGTCTAGCTTAAGATATTTTACTTGTCTACGTGCCGTCTAATATAATTGTGTGTGTGCTCATCTTGCACCGTCGCCTCCATCTTCCTCCCGTCACACGCTTTGCAACGTGACGGTCCTAACAACATCAAATATCTGGCGTCCGCGAACAGGACTGCTCTTACGCTATAGAGAAGAGCAGCACATTGCATATGCGTGTCTGACGGGTGAGGATGGAGACAGACAAGCTTACGGCAATTGGAAAAGAACTGGGGTTGACCGGCCAGGCACTAAAACAATGGGTAGACGAAGAGCGCGCACGCGAAAGGGAAGCGCGTGAAGCACGTCTGGCTGAACGCAATGCAGCAAAAGAAGCTGATGCCGAAGCGCTAGCTAGATTAAAGGCAGAAAGGGAAGTCCTCGAGCTCAAGTTAAAGTTGAGGGAGTTAGATGCGACAGCGGGTAGCATGACTGCTGGGCAGCTTACAGAGAGTGTGCACGCAAGTGCTACCGAGAGCTACCAAAGTCCTCACAAACTAATCCCGGCATTTAACGAAGAACGCGATGAGTTGGATGCATACATTCAACGATTTGAGCGCGTCGCAACGAGCCAGGGCTGGCCACAAGACAAATGGGCCCTATCGCTGAGCCTCTGTTTGACAGGCGTAGCTCTAAGTGTTGTCGGCAGAATGGCACCGGATCATGCCATGGACTATGCGACACTAAAACAGACGCTTTTGCAACGCTTCAGGTTCACGGAGGAAGGCTACCGAAGGAAGTTTCGGTCGGCGAAACCCGATAATTCCGAAACTGGTAGACAGTTTGCCGGTCGTCTACTGGGATATTTCGATCACTGGCAAGAAATGGCCAATACGGACCGGACATACGATGCTCTGCGGGACAAGATTGTCTCAGAACAGTTTCTGATGACTTGCCATGAGAAACTGGCAGTCTTTTTGAGAGAAAGGAACTGTCAGGGACTTGACAAACTAGCGGAAGCTACTGATCATTACCTGGAGGCGCAAGGGTTAGTCAACCTTGGCAAAGGTAAAAACGAGAGAGAACATACCAAGCCACCAGGTCAAGCTCGAACTCCTGAGCGACAAGAAGAGAAGGAAAGACCACGCTGCTTTCTTTGTGGTAAACGCGGTCACAGAGCTGCTGATTGCTGGACCAATACGAAGGGTACAAATACAAATACGTCTGTCTGTGGAAAGTGCCGCCGCACTGGGCACAAGACAGGTGACTGCCCCAGAAAACCCAACAGTACTGAGAAGGCTTCGTGCTCGATGCAACAAGTAGACATGTCCAAGGCAGTAAACGAAGAGACACAGACCTTGCGTCGAGTTCCCAGAAGTTTGGAATGCGGGAGAACGCAAACGCATAAACGAGACGAGAAGTCTATGCCTACTGCCGAAGGTATGCTTGAAGGACATCCCGCTACTGTCTTGCGAGATACGGGATGCGACTCTATTATTGTCAAAAGGTCCCTCGTACCAGACAGTAAGCTGACAGGAAAAATTTCCTCGGTCTGTCTTCTGGACAGACGATTGTTGAAGCTACCTGAAGCAACCGTGGAGATCGCGTCACCGTTCTTCACAGGCAAGACTAGAGTTTTATGCATGGACAATCCCTTATATGATGTTGTCCTGGGAAATGTGAAAGGCGTACGGAATGCCTCCAATCCTGACAATGAATGGAAAAGACATCTTTTTACACCGAGCGCTGTGGATGATTGCTTTAGAGCAGAAGGTGGAAACGGTTCTACTAATGAATCCATCTCTGCTGACATTTTATCATCGGCTGCTAGAGAAACTAGGGACAAGTCGGAAGTGGCAGCGACAACCAGACAGACGAGATCAGGTTCGCATTCGTTACCAGTACCAGCTATAAACCCCCTAGACATCAGCCCAATCGATTTGAAAAGCAGGCAAAGGGAGGACAGCAGTCTACGTAAATGCTTTGACGCAGTGGACAAAGAGATGAAGACGAGGTTCGCCGACGTCCAATTCTTTGTAAAGGAGGGAATTCTTTACCGAAAATACACACTGCGGTCAAAGAAACAAATGGAACAGCTTTTCGTGCCCAGAAGCCTTCGTCACTTTGTGATGAAAATGGCTCACGAAGGAATCCTTGCCGGACATCAAGGAATAAAGCGAACCACAGACCGTGTGAGCGAAGAGTTCTACTGGCCTGGATTCCAATCAGACATCACGCGATTTGTTAAATCGTGCGATACGTGCCAGAGGACTTTTCCCAAACATCTAATAGGTCGAGTACCATTGGCAAATACTCCCGTCATTTATACCCCGTTTAAGAGAGTTGCCATTGACATTGTGGGACCATTATCTCCCATGTCAGAGAAAGGGAATAAGTACGTTCTTACAATGGTCGATATGGCAATGCGGTATCCTGACGCTGTGGCACTGCCTAGCATTGAAACAGAAAAAATAGCTGAGGCACTTCTAGAGATGTTCTCTCGTGTGGGAGTCCCACAAGAGATAATCAGTGACAGAGGCACATCATTCTCGTCACGCCTGATGAAGGAGCTAAGCCGTCTTCTCTCTTTTACGCAGTTGCCAACAACTCCATATCATCCGATGGCAAATGGCCTTGTGGAGAGGTTCAACGGCACCCTTAAACAAATGATAAGACGAATGTGTCAAGAGAGCCCGAAAAAATGGGACCGGTACTTGGTACCCTTGCTTTTTGCTTATCGTGAAGTCCCTCAGTCAAGTCTGGGTTTTTCACCCTTCGACTTGTTGTATGGCCGTTATGTCAGAGGACCCATGGCGATATTGAAAGAATTATGGACAGGTGATCATATTGATGATGACGCAAAAACCTCATACGGGTATGTAGTCGAGCTACGGAAGCGTCTTGAAGACACTTGTCGTTTAGCCAAGGAGGAGCTTCAAAAAGCAAAACTTTTACAGAAGAAACACTACGACCGGAAGGCCAGACCACGTCATTTAGCTGTTGGAGACAAGGTTTTGCTACTGCTACCTTCGGACAACAACAAATTGATTCTTACGTGGAAAGGGCCATTCACTGTACTTGAGAGGAGAAATGACGTCGATTACGTTATTGACCTCGGGACAAGGACGACACTGTTCCATATAAATCTACTGAAAAAGTATGAGGAACGGCCACCTATATCACCGCCATTACCGGAAGCGTCAGCTGCTTGTCACACTGATGATACCGAAAATGACGATCTACCGTGTGTACCATTTCAAGGAAAAGAATCGGTGGCCGACGTGAGTCTATCGGAATCGCTCTCTCCTGACCAGCGCGCTCAAGTCACGGGTCTACTGAGTATATACGAGAATGTATTCACCGAGGTTCCCGGCAAGACACATCTCGTCCAGTGTAAGCTGAAACTTACCATGAATACACCCGTAAACATGCGGCCCTATCCAATACCATTTGCTACCCAAGAAGCGGTACAAAAAGAAATTGGAGAAATGCTACGACAAGGCATCATAGAACCACCTGAGTCCGCCTACCAATCACCTATAGTTATCGTGAAGAAAAGAGACGGGACGATGCGTCTATGCATTGATTTCAGGCAACTCAACAAGATACTGGTCAATGACAACGAGCCTATACCTCGGGTGGATATTATCTTTGGGAGACTGGGGAACGCACAGTATTTTTCAAAGTTTGACTTTTCTAAGGGTTACTGGCAGGTGCCCATGGATGAAGAGTCGAAACCAATGACAACTTTTGCTACGGCATCAGGCCTATATCAGTTCCGCTTCATGCCGTTTGGCATTAAAACAGCACCAGCTGTTTTCAACCGCCTCATGAGAAAAGTAGTAGCAGACATACCACATATTTACTACTACTTCGATGACGTGCTCATTGCCACTGAAACGTGGGACGAACACGTGGGTACAATTGAGTCATTTCTACAACGAGTGAGAGAATCTGGTTTGACAATTCGTCCAACAAAAAGTGAAATTGGTCAAAGATCAGTGAAATTCCTCGGCCACCTTGTTGGAAACGGTGTCATGCAACCGCAGGTCGAAACACTAGACAAAATACAGGCTGCGAAGCGTCCGCAGACGAAAAAAGAAGTACGCTCGTTTCTCGGACTTACGGGGTATTACCGAGACTTCGTCCACAATTATTCCGAAGTAACCTACCCGCTCACTGAACTGACCAAGAAAAGAGGCCCTAATAAAGTAGTTTGGGGAGAACGTGAACAGAAAGCCTTTGATGAACTCAAGATCCTCCTGTCTACACCACCTATATTGAGAGCACCAGATTTTTCCAAGCCTTTCGTACTCCGCACCGACGCATCATCAACAAGTATAGGTGCCATACTTATGCAGCGCCATGAAGGAATTCTGCACCCGGTGTCATATGCAAGCCGCCGACTACAACCACGAGAAATTGCATATTCAACAGTTGAGCGAGAAGCCCTAGCTCTTACGTGGGCCGTCCAAAAGTTCCACATCTACTTGTTTGGACGCACGTTCATATTACAGAGCGACCATAAGCCCCTTGTTTACATCAAGTCGGCCAAGCACATCAACAGCCGTGTTTTACGTTGGAGCCTCATACTTATGGAGTATGACTTCTCGGTTGAGTATATTAAAGGCAGCGAGAATGTAGGCGCAGACTATATGAGCCGGTTGCCAAGCACATAAAAGAGTGTGTCTGCGGAAACATGGTATTTCAAAAGCACGAACGTTAAACCGGTGTGACTTTAATGTCGAACAACAAACATTTCCTGGCATGTTAGTTTCGTGGATTTCTTTTTTTTACCCTCTATCGTGGTGTTGTGTCTTGTTAATGTAGTCATCATGCCGAGTGTGCGGTGCTCGAAACTCTAGTGTTGTAGTAATTTTTATGTGTACTCTTACATACCGAGTGTGCGGTGCTCGGAACAGTAGCACTGTGGTAATTTTTATGTGTACTCAAACGTACCGAGTGTGCGGTGCTCGGATCTGTGGTGCAGTGGTAATGCCCTTGTGGTGCGTGTGTGCTACGGGGGACCCGCAGATATCAAGTACCCTCAAGTTCTTTGAACGAAAGAACTTTCTTAAGTAGGGGGTGATTGTGAAGAAGTACACACAAAGTACCGAGTGCAGGAGCAGACGACATTGCGGCCGGCCTCAACAAGAGGAAAAGAAAGACGAGGGAGGCTCGTGCAACGCATGAAAAAGGGGCTCGCGCAACGGAGATGGTTGGAACGCTGGTACGACTAGGGCCGCCGGGCCTACGGAACCCACATCTACCGGTGGGGTTCACCTGACCGAGCGTCCGTCTTCGGGACAGGGAACGCCTCGGGTCGTTGCACGGCACGAGACCCCGGAACGGCCTGCTGCAGCCTCGAACCCGTATCTACGCGCGAGGTTTGGGAGAGTGAGCGTCCGTCGTCGAGACGAGGAGCGCCTCGGGTCGTTGCCTTGCACGAGGCCTCAGGTCGGCCTGCCGGCATCGTGGAACCCTCTTCTACGCGCGAGGTTCGGGTGGCCGGGCGACCGAGTGGCCTGTTCTCGTCTACCGAGCTGTGGGCCGTCCACCTTTTCCTGCCCCGTGCTGCTGCGTCTGCTATTCCGCGCCGGTCATCACTCGACGAACAAGTGTTCCACCTCAAGGACTCTACGTGTCACCACACTCCGGACTTAACCGCAACCTCGTGAGACTACATTTTTTTTTTTCTATTTACGAACAACCTTGTATGTGTGGGTCTAGCTTAAGATATTTTACTTGTCTACGTGCCGTCTAATATAATTGTGTGTGTGCTCATCTTGCACCGTCGCCTCAATCTTCCTCCCGTCACACGCTTTGCAACGTGACGGTCCTAACAACATCACATATAGCATACGTTTTTAACAAAACCCAGTTGACCTAGCCCAGATCACTAACAAGATAGTGTCATTATTTTAGTACCTATAGGCCTTGCACCATCTACAGCGACAGTTTTTTAGCCCCTTTTGCAGCCATGTCACACCTACCCTGAGGAATTCATTGTCCACGCCATCCACAATTCATCGATAACATTATCATTTGGTATGGCGCACTTTGGCCATGTCTTGCCCTTGCGACATAAAACACCACACATCAGCGTGTGTGTGTGTGTGTGTGTGTGTGTGTGTGTGTGTGTGTGTGTGTGTGTGTGTGTGTGTGTGTGTGTGTGTGTGTGCGTGCGTGCGTGCGTGCGTGCGTGCGTGCGTGCGTGCGTGCGTGCGTGCGTGCGTGCGTGCGTGCGTGCGTGCGTGCGTGCGTGCGTGCGTGCGTGTGTGTGTGTGTGTGTGTGTGTGTGTGTGTGTGTGTGTGTGTGTGTGTGTGTGTGTGTGTGTGTGTGTGTGTGTGTGTGTGTGTGTGTGTGTGTGTGTGTGTGTGTGTGTGTGTGTTACCCTTATCCGGAGACCGTAACGGTTTGGTGGAAGGGGCGGGGTAAGACGAAGACGAACCAAACGACGGAAGCTCTACTCCCTGGAATTCACCGCAGCCGCCGCCTTGCTGGACTTCCGCCTCCGCCGATCGAAGTAATGTCCTAAGTCCAGACCACTGATGTGGTGGGGGAACTCCTACGGTTTCCTTGCCATACTATCGAGTGCCGCCGAACTTTGGCGGGACCTCCGGATAAGATGTCGATGAGTGGCTCAAGAACTACAAGCGAGTGATCAGAAGCAACGTTCTCCGTTCTCGTGTGGTATGAAAACCACGAGGACATGTTCGCAACTTGGGATCGTGTGGGAAGTGCTGAAGTGCTTCGGCGATTCTAACGCGAAGAAAAAGCGAGCGGAGCAGACATTAGCTCAGAGGGCACAGCTTTCAGGGGAGACATGTACCGCATATATAGAAGAAATTTTGAATTTGTGCAAAATAGTGAATCCCAGGATGCCTGACGAGGACAAGGCTGTACACGTTCTTAAGGGAATAGCCGAAGACGTGTACAATTTCCTGATTACCAAAGAGAACCTGAACTCCGTGTCCGAAGTAATGCAGCACTCTCGCACATTTGAAACGCTGAAGATGCGACGGATAGCTCCCAAGTTAGGCCGTCTGTCGAACGTCCCAACAGTGGCCAGTGTTGATACAATGCCGCCTACTGACCTGTCGTCGACAATACGGCACATTGTAAGAGAAGAATTATTTCGATTTCAGCAAATCTCTCATTGCCCCGGTGGCTTTCAGGGCGGCTATGCAACAGAAACAGAGCGCACGCGAACTTCGGCCGCTCCTGCCCCATAGCAGCCATTAGTTAATGCAGCAGATGTCGTCGATGAATATGAAGGAACACTGCGATCTGGGTACTCATATCGACCACCATCCGATTACGAACGCCGTTTTCACTCGTCGCGTTTCTCTCAACGAACGTCGGCTGGCTACCGTCCCAATGAAGAGCGATACTACCATTCAATTCCTTCTGAGAGGCCTCGTTAATCCTAGCTGCCGCAGGTGTCTAGACCCCTTCCGGTGTGCTACAGCTGTGGCATCCAGGGTCACATCTCGCGTTTTTGCAACTACCGCCCTTCCTACCAGCGAGAGCCCTTGAACATGTCTTCCCAGCCTTTCGACCGCCCGTCCTCCACACCATTACCACCACGCACACCGGCCGGCTTACGCTACCGCTCGCGAGCCTCTGACCGAAGCTTAACGCTGCCACGAGCTCCCCGTGCTCCACGATCCCCATCGCCACGGCGACGCACGCTATCACCACCGCTGGAAAACTAATCGGTGCGGCCAATGCAGGTGAGGCCGCAAGACACCACGCACTATCGACAGATATACCCCTGTCAGTGTATATGTTCAAGAACAAAGTTCATGTACTTGTTAAGGACGTACCTACCATGGCACTTGTGGATACAGGCGCGACAATATCTGTGATGACTGTCACTTTTAAGAGGCTTCTTGGACTGAAAGTGATGTGTTCTTTAAGCCGTGGTGCGACATTCCGCGGTGTGAGCGGTGATGCGTTGTGTCCTGTGGGAGTCTGTATTGCGGACGTGTCTTTGTGCGGCAAAGTGTTTCCCACAGAATTCGCGGTTATTACACGATGCACACAAGACGTTATTTTGGGTATCAATTTTTTGCGGGAGTGTGGGGAAACTGTTGACTGTAGGATTGGGCACCTTTCCATCCGTGGTAGTTTTCCACCTGCGCTCTTGGAGAAATCATCGCGTGATAAATGAATCTTTGTCGTCTCCGTGGACATGGTAGTTCCTGCATTTTCTGCAGTGTGCGTTCCAGTAACATCTTCTAGTAACGACCTTGCCATGTTCGATGCCACGCTGGAACCGATTCAATTGACTTGTGGGAAAAAACATTTTAGTGTGGCGCATCCCATACGCCAGAAACCTTACAGAGTGGCACGGTCAGAGTGCAGCATCATCAACGAGCAAGTGTAAGAGATGCTATGAAAGGGAGTAATTCAAGAATCGGCAGGTCCTTGGGCCGCTTCCGTCATTCTTGTGAAGAAGATAGATGGTACGTGGAGATTCTGCGTTGATTACCGCCGACTGAATTCCGTTACCAAGAAAGACGTCTATCCGCTGCCCCGTATTGATGATGCGATCAACTGTCTGCATTCCGCTTCCTACTTTTCTTCCGTGGATCTGAGAGTAGGTTATTGGCAAATTCCGATGCATCCAGCTGACAAGGTAAGGATGGCATTCGTTACGCCTGACGGGTTGTACAAATTCAACGTCATGCCGTTCGGATTGTGCAATGCGCCGGCGGCATTCGAAAAATTCATGGATACTATTCTGCGCGGTTTGAAATTGCAGATTTGTATGTGCTACCTTGATGATGTCGTTACTTTTGGACGGACATTTCAGGAGCACAACACTCGTCTCGTTATTGTACTCGACTGCACAAAGGCTGGTCTTGAGCTGAATTCCAAGAAATGCCATTTTGGCGAGCGTCAAACTGAGGTGTTAGGACATCTCGTCGATAAGGATGGCAATAGACCTCACCAACAGAAGACGGCAGCCGTTGAATCATTCGAGCAACCTAAATCTGTTAAACAACTTGGTAGCTTCGTAGGGCTCTGCTTATATTTCCGGCGTTTCATACACGGTTTCGCGGATGTCGCTCACCCTTTGACGAATCTTCTGTGTAAGAATACTCCATTTCAGTGGGACCCAGAATGTAAAGCCGCTTTTCGCCAGCTGAAGTATTTGTTAACTTCACAGCCAATACTCCGGCACTTCAATCCTTCGTCACCAACAGAGATTCACACAGACGCAAGTGGCGTCGGCATCGGTGCCGTCCTCGTTCAGCGCACCAGGAACAACGAACATGTCGTCGCATACGCTAACCGTTCTTTAAGCAAGCCTGAACGAAACTACACTGTGACAGAACAAGAATGTCTATAGTATTTGCCGTGCAGTGGTTTCGCTCGTACGTCTATGGTCGCCCGTTCACCATCGTCACAGATCACCGTTCTCTGTGCTGGCTGGTCAATTTTCGTGACCCGTCCGGTCGCCTCGCGTGGCCCTTCGTCTACAAGAATATGTGTTCACTATTTGGTATAAAGAGTGGTCGTGGACACGCTGACGTGGACTGCCTTTCTAGGATGCTACTACGTACGACGAATTGTGAATCTGACAACTTTCATCACCTTATAGCTTCCCTTTAGCCTGACTTTCCCGATGCCGTGACATTCGCCGCAGAGCAGCGCAATGACCTAAACGTGAATACTCTTTTCTCTGTCACACAAGGGCCTATAACTTAAGGTTGATTTTGAACCCGAGATGGTCTTCTTTACAAGAGGAACTTCTCAACAACGGGCGCCCGCTTTCTACTGGTGGTTCCAGAGTCTCTGTACAGATTTGTTCTGCGCGTGACGCACGATGACCCGACCACAGATCACTTAGCGACCGCGCGAACACTTAGTCGTACCAAATAAAGATTCTACTGGCCTCAAATGCTCAAAACAATTGGCACTGATTTGGGCAGTTGTACACAATGCCAGAGCCACAAGCGACCTACCACAGCTCCAGTCGGTCATCTGCAGCCAGTAAAGCCCCCCAGTTCCCCTTTTGAAAACGTCGGCATATGCCTGATCGGACCGTTTCCGTGTTCTTCAAGTGGCAACCGGTGAATCATTGTGTGTGCTGACTACCTGACGCGGTACTGTGAGACGGCAGCTCTATCCTCCTCCACTGCAGCACAGGTTTCCCAGTTTTTGTTGCATTCAATCATACTCCGACAGGGGTCGCCTCGCGTGATAATACGTGACCGTGGTCACCAATTTATTGCGGACATTGTGGAAGACTTACTGCGTTCGTGTGCCTCCACGTTCCGATACTCAACAGCTTATCATCTACAAACTAATCGGCTCACCGAGCGCACAAACCGAACATTGATAAACATGCTATCAATGTACGTCGTTTCGGACCACAAGAACTGGGATGAAGTATTACCGTTGATGACGTACGCTTTCAACTCTGCGAAACGCGAAACGAATAGTTTCAGCCCTTTCTTCCTTCTTTACGCGCGCCCACCTCGTCATACGCTGGACAATATCTTTTATTTTTTCATCCATGACGATTTGTCTATGACGGAGGCTTTGTGTCATGCAGAAGAGCCTCGTCGACTTGCTCGCTTACGTACATTGGCCGCACAAGGCCACTCTAAAACACGCTGCGACAGTCACCACCAACATGTTACCTATGTTCCTGACGACCTCGTGTGGCTGTGTACTCCATTATGCACACATGGCTTGAGCCAAAAGCTGCTTACCTACTATGCGTGGTCGTTGGTTATCCTCGATCGTCTAAGTAAGGTGAACTACACGATTGCACGTCTCACTTCCAATGGCCGCTGTTCACGCAAGACTGAGGTGACACATGTTGCCCGCCTGAAGCTGTTGGCACGCTGGAAGCAGGAGTGACTCACCCGGAGGGCTTCGCCTGGGAGAGGAAAAATGTTACAAAGGTTCATTGCAAGAAAAAATACGCGGGAAGCGAGAGTGGAGAAAGAGGTGGACGACGTTGCTCCTACGATTTCGACTGTTATTTGTCCCTTTGTGATCAGTAAAGCAGCCGCTTAACCCTCTCTGGAGACCATAAAGATATTTATATATATATATATATATATATATATATATATATATATATATATATATATATATATATATATATATATATATATATATATATATATATATATATATAAGGACACCAGCATGGTGCGATTTGCTAGAAGTACACCAAAAAGAAGAGGGCAAGAAGATCGAGCAGCAACCTCGCAACAGAACAAAATTTTCCGGAGCTTGATGAAGCCAGCGTGTAGCAGCAACACGGATGCCCTTTTCTCTTCTGCGCACATACCTTCGTTCCAGCTGCACTCAGCCGGGTGACACTCGAAGAGCGACACTCCACCTGTGTGCTTGCACAGAATTATCCGGATGCGGACATTGTAGGATGTGCCATTACCCCCCCCCCCTTCCCCCTTACTTTGTGCAACGGTACTCTACAGCGAGGTGCGCGTTCCGGGCGCCGGTAGCCTTTGTTTCATTCCGTGCGCTCTTTGTCAAAGGCCCCGCCGCACTTGCCTCGGCCGCTGGAGGTAGCTGTTACTACTCTCCGATTTAAGCTGGGAGCAGGAGCGACGCAGCTCGAGCGTTAAGTGCCTTTGTCCTCCGTGGGATTAACACAGGAACGTCGTCGAAGCGAACGTGGAGGCGCAAGCCGTGTACCTCGCAAGAGAGGATCCCAAAGGAGAGATGTCTTACGGCCTTCCAAGGTGAGTATTGGCGTGGCATAAAAAGGTGCGAAGGCCTCGACGAGAAGAAAAAGCATAGCGGAGACAACGCACGCCGATACATGATGGCAGGGAGGAAAGCTGCATCATGTGTCTCGTCGGGAATATCAGATGGCGAGAAAGTCGGCTGAACGAGATAAGGCACGAAAACTGGAGAATATGCAGCTTGCCTGTATTTCCATTTAACCCACTTCCCTCATTTCCATCCTTTCTCTTTTTTCTTTCGTTGTCCGTTGTATTTTGATGCACGTAGTGCATCAGTTCTCCCAATACGTAAATGTGAGCAAGATTGAAAGCGTGACGAAACCCTTTAGTCGGATGGTCCCGGTGGACCATTGATAAAAGGTATTTCAGAGTATACCATAGAACATAGTTTAAAACACACTTGTCTATAGTATGTGACGCCTCCGCTTAGAACAATGTTGCACGTCATATTGGTCGCTGTAATCATGTTCAGACACACTAACGCTTCCAAAGTTAGGTTTAATGCACTTATAAAAATAGAAAGTGAACAGAGGATCAGAAGCAGCCGTAGCTCAATTGCTAGAGCAAGGCAAGCACGCGGTGACTTTTGAATTTTCTTCCAATTTCACCCCCCTTTCATTTACTAATAATGTAGTTTTTATCGCTAGCTTAACACCTGTAATATACAGGGTGTTTCAGCGAACACTTTAAGATATCTTGAAGGAGGAGGAGGAGACAAAGGAGAGGAAACACAGGGAGGTTAGCCAGTGTAAGTACCGGCTGGCTACCCTGTGCTGGGGAAAGGGGTAAAGGGAATAAAAGGAGAAAGAAGAACAAGAGGAAAAATATGGAAACCAGAAACTTCACACAGTAACGCGAAACTACGCGCTACAACACTCAAAGGCGGTGGCACAATTCGCATGTCCTTAAAAACTTCAGCAAAGCCCTTAAGGCCTTGAGTGCCGAAGCCCGTCTGGACCAATGTCCTAGAGCTTTTTCCTCTGTAAAGGGGCGATTGTCCAGTTTTTCGAGAGCGGTCACGAGCACTTTTCTTGGCACTTTGTAACGGGGACAGTCACAAAGGAGGTGCTCAATCGTCTCCTCGCAGCCGCAGGTGTCACAAGTAGGGCTGTCGGCCATTCCAATGCGGAATGAATAGGAGTTCGTGAATGCCACGCCGAGCCACAGGCGGCACAGAAGTGTTGCTTCCGCTCGTGGCAACCCTGGTGGTAGGCGGAGTTGCAGACGTGGATCCAATCTGTGGAGACGTGCGTTCGTGACTTCACTGGTGTTCCACAGATTCTGTGTAAGCTCGCGGGCGAGGGAGCTAAGACTTGTGGCTGCATCTGTTCTTGACAGCGGTATGGGTATAATCTGGGCACCATCATGAGCCGACCGGGCAGCGTCATCCGCACTGTCATTTCCTGAAATTCCGCAGTGACCCGGT
Source organism: Dermacentor andersoni (assembly GCF_023375885.2). Classification (NCBI taxonomy): domain Eukaryota; kingdom Metazoa; phylum Arthropoda; class Arachnida; order Ixodida; family Ixodidae; genus Dermacentor; species Dermacentor andersoni. The sequence continues at coordinate 168,852,306 of NC_092814.1, read as the reverse complement.
ATCCACTGATAGATGATGTTGTGTCCCTTGTTGATTGCGTGATGGTGGAATAGTCGGATGTCTGCGACTAGTTGCACATTTGGTCCATGGTTGAAGAGTTGCCTGTGGCACGAATCGCAATTCTAGTTCATGAGCTGGTCTATTTGAAGTAGCGGACAATACTTGCACAAAAAATTGAGATGAAAAAATGACTAATTAATAAAAATTAACCAATTAAGTTTCTAACTAATTACATTATGGCCCATATTGCAATTTACTAATTTTAGCCGTGGAGTTCGCAAGGCGCATCCACTTGCAACGAATTTTCAAGACGACACCAGTATCGCGATATAAATTCCAGAACTTTGCGGAGAAATGCATTGGCGTTCCAGTTAATTTGTTAACAAAACGTCGTTTCATGCACTGAAGCACACAAGTAACTGGAACGCCAATGCATTTCTCCGCAAAGTTTGGGAATTTCTATCTCGAAACTGGTGTCATCCTGAGAATTCGTTCCAAGTGGATCCGCCTTGCGAAGTCCACTGCTAGAATTTGTAAATTGCAATATGGGTCATAACGTAATTCGCTAAAAAGTAAATTTTTAAATTCTTGTTAATTAGTCGATTTTGCATTTCATTTTATTGTGGTGCAAGTGTGGTGCATTCTCGAAGAAAAGTGTGCACAATTTCACATGACTGTTTATCGAAATCGGCGTTGCTTCTTCCGATGAAATAATCGTCAATTTACATTTGGCTCTGTGTAAGAGACTTTCAACAGTGTCTTAAAAGCCATGACAGCCTTAATTAAAGGGAGTTCCTGAATAATCCGCACAAAGGTGAGCTTTGGTTGAACTGAATATCACGGGGGAGAAACATGCGGCATCTATGTTATTCGCCTTAAAAGTGGCTCCCATTAAAGGGCTTCCCTGGTACCCTGAAGTGCAATGGTCGACGCTTTGCATGGTTTGACAGGTGCCAGGTCCTGTAAGGTTTCGAGAAATGGTGTCTATAAAGAAATTAAGCAGAAAAAAAGCACATTGGACAGGACGTCAGGAAGGTACAGACACCTGCACTGTACTAACAAACAAATGTTTATCCTGTAAAGTAGCATAGGTAGTGCATCCGCACAAGAAATAGCAGAAAAGACAGAAGAGGCGCAGAACAGAAGTGCCCTTCCTTACATTCTCTTCATTGCATCATTTCTTTCTGCGAAAGATGTGTGTACGCTTCTGCTATACTAAAAGACGCAGTTTCGCCCGAAAGGCGAAGCATCGATTGCGATAGCAAATTTGCAGACAGCCATATGAATTAAGCATAGTACTTTTATCGGCCGTATCCACTTGTAAACATTCGCTTGCTAACTAAATTAGTAAGCATGGTGTGAGCGCGCACAGCAAACATGAACCTTTCATACTCGATGACTGCGGACACTCGATGTCAAAACGCTGGCAGGAGGAAACGCGGCAGCAGCAGCGAGCAAAGTGACATTCGTGCTGTCTATTGCTTCAACGCAAAGCGAGCTTCGAGGACACACAGTACGTACAAAACTACGATAGAGAAAGAGAGAAAGAATGATAAATGAAAGGCAGGGAGGTTAACCGGGATTGAGCACGGTATGCTACTCTATACTGGCGGATGGAGGAAAGGGGAGGGAAAAATTATGGGAAGAGGACAAAGTCCGCCGTAGATATCGCCGACGTGGTTACAGTTTTATGCCCTTTATCCACTGACGGTCACTCAGTCCCCATCACTGGCGGTCACTCAGTGCGGATCACAGACGGTTGCTCAATCGGGTAGCTTTCAAATATCGCAGCAGCGTTTTTATGGCCTTTTGTAGCTGCAATGGGCGAGGCCACGGTCCCAAGATCTTGTTCAAGGGGAACGGTTTTCTATTTAACTGATTTATAGCTGCGCAGAGGGCGTACCTAGACTCCGCCCCCAACGCAGATCGCTCTCAAAAAAATTGGAGGACGCTTAAACTTCGCCTTGAAGAGTGGAACGCGATAGCGTTATCGCACCCCGTTCGCACCGCCTATACTCAAACGCGCTACGCCAGCCAAACGTCGCGATCGGCACAGATAGCCGGGTCCCGACGCGCCAAGGCGGACGCGATTATGGGGCGAGTGGCGCGCCACGTGTCGGGGCGGCGCCGTACATTGCGAGGAGGGGTCTTCTGTGTTTGCCGCAAGATGGCTCTGCGTGTGCGCAGAGCGCAGAAGAAATGTAGCGGAAACGTACTTCGCTACTCGTGAAACTGTGACTTCTGTAAGTTACATGGTCATAATTACCGATATACACCGCAGTACAACTTTCTACGGCACGTTTCTAAGGCAACACCGCATTCACTAGAGGCGATTTTGTCCCGTTTTGAAGGAACGAACTCGTGGCTGAGTTTCCTTTTTCTGTATTGTTTGTGTATGTCAAAACCGTCAAAAACTCGTGGCTGAGTGGTAGCGTCCCCGCTTCACACTCCGGAGACCCTGGTTCGATTCCCACCAGCCCATCTTGCAAGGTGTTTTTTTATTTATGAAATGCCTTTTGGGATTTATCGCTCACGGCCAACGCCGCTGACGCCGACGACACCGGCTTTTCTGCGACACGAGCTCCTTAACGCTCTCGCGTTAATACGGCCGCGTGTCGCACGCAGCCGCCACATGCGCAGTTGCAGCCGGAGAGAAGGCCACTCCCCTTCCTCCGGCGCCTCGCAACGTTGGATTCCTCGCGCAGGAGAGATGACTGTGCGCTTCCTCTTCGCATTCGTCCCTTTTGCGCGGACGAGATTGAGCCGTGTTCGTCGGCTCCCCTCGCAAGCCTTCACTCGCACATACAGTTACAGTGTCGGGCGCACGGCGTCGCTGCTATCGCAGTTATTGGACTTTATACGGAACCTCACGGCGACGCCCACCCTGACTACAGAAATGCGCTTGGAGTGTCCATGTAAGTGCTATTGCAATAAAAAAATATTTAGCGCTTAGGTGGTGCTCGTAACATCGACAGGCCTATTTGCTATTTCCCTTCTGCGCGCATATAATCACTTATAAGGAAAGCTCGTGGATGGAGAAGAGAAAAGACGTCATCCTATTATGAAACTTAAAGAAAGTTACCGAATTTACTGTATTCGCAAGCGAGCCATTACGTGTCTGTATTTTAGCTCACCTTCGATTACGAGTAGTACAACTCTTGAAGGCGAAAGATGCGTCAAAATCTACGGCGAGAACCCTGCGAAACGCTGTAGGGGAGAACTCAGTGGTATTCTTTCGATCATTCTATACTTCCATTCGCAGAAGTGCAAAATGTAACTATGCTACGCATGGAAAACATAACGCGTGAGTATAGCTGTTTTGTATTGTCCTCTGGCGGCACGAAAGTTGCGCAAGAAAATGCCAGGACAACATTCCGGAACTTGAACTGCGTCGGGCATTTACAACAACAACAACACTAATAATAATATAAATAGTAATATGATAATAACATATTTACTGCCAGAACAGTCATGCAGAGTTATTTTCACGCCTGTCTAAAAAAAAGGTATGGGGTTTTACGTGCCAAAACCTAGATCTTATTATAAGGCACGCCGTAGTAAGGGAGTGAGTGAAAACATTATTCAAAATGTCCGACAATTCGGGCCGGGTGGGGCCATAAGCACCCCAGCCTAGATGACGGCCGTAGTAGGGGACTCCGGAATAATTTGGACCACCCAATGTTGTTTAACGTGAACACAAATCTAAGTAAACTGGTGTTTTTTGTAACTCGCCCCCATGGAAATGCGGCCGCCGCGGCCCGGATTTGATACCGATACTGGTGCTTAGCAGACAAACATCAGCGCTGTTAAAAGCCAACAAGCGCATGTGGGACATCACCCTGCAAATATGGCAAGGTAATACATTAAAATAGGGGAACATTCAGATGCGAAAAGAAAATAACGCTGGTAAGTAAAGTGCACGCGAAATTACATTTGTTTGCCCGGAAATTTATAACAGTACATAGAGTTCATGCTTACCCATAACTAACCCTAACAATGAACAGACAGACACACAAAATGCAAGAATGAATTCTTTGAAACAATTGTCGCGTAAATGTTACATGAGGTAAGAAGGTAAAGCTAGCGTAAATGAGAACAGGTTTGACATTAAGAGCACGGATCATGTTTTCAGTGATATTTTCGAAGTTGCTCGGAAAACATCCTACGGAATAATTTAAACAGGTTAGGAACGCGCCCACGTCGTCATGTCTCATTGTATCTCGTTGAAAAAAATTAGATTATGAGGTTTTACGTGCCAAAACCACGATATAATTATGAGGCACGCTGTAGTGGGGGACCCCGAAATAATTTTGACTACCTGGGGATCTTTAACGTGTACCTTAATCTAAGTACACGGGTGTTTTCGCATTATACCCCATCGTAGTACCTCGTTGAGGAACAAGGCAGAGTAAAACGCAAACTCTAACGGAGCATGCGCGCAGGCTTATGCTGAACTTATAAATCCGAGTCCCAAAAGTGACGTAACAGCACTGTTTGAACAAACAACGACCAGAACGAAGGAAAACCTATGGCGGTAAACATAACTTAAGAAAATTTGTTGCTGAGCTAGTTGGGTCATGATTTAAAAACAAAAATTACAGCGCTAAGCAGACGAGGACGAAGTGACACACAAGTGACATATACGGACGCCAACTTCCAACTGCCAATTCACCAGAATCCACGCAATTACAAATGAATCCTAAGAGCAAGGTAATCACGGTAGAGATAAACTAACAAGGGTGATAGGAGCTAACACTGCTCGTAAACCAGTGATCTGATCTGAATTATCATACAGGTACACAGGAGTATGCGTGCATTACAGGCGCATGCACAGTATCAAACCAAATGAGGCAGCTGCACGTTCTAATCTTGGAGGCGATTACAAAGTTTATGAATGAAATTTCTTTGTCATTTATTGCTAGTGACGGCGTGCTAACGCACTTATTTCGTGCTCTTTTCATTAAAGAAGCCTCGATTCAGTGAGGTTTCTTGCTTTCCTTTGAAAGGTTATTTTGTCTAGGAGCGACACACAACCACAGCGCTTGCAGTGGTCAGCCACGTGCCCGCCCATGTTGCTGTTCACCGCCAACCACTGCTCTCTCACTCCATCGTTGAAGCATCGTCCCGTTTGTCCAATATACACCCTGTCGCACTTTAGGGGAATAATATTAGACAAGAGAAGGCGAAAATTGTGATGCCATACCTTAATACTCTATCTGCAAGAGCGTGCACAATTGTCTTTTTCTTTTACCGAAAAGGGAACTATATTTTACAGTGATAAAGTACGCAAGCCACACTTCGGAGCTTACTACATACATACGTTAAATGTGTTTCCCACGACAGGCTTGAGTAAAAAAAAAAAAAAAAAACTCATGTACTTTATTGACTGCACATACTCCACTGGGGTACAACTATGTGGCGAACGAATATTACTGTACAAATAAATATGGTGATCTATCGACGTCATTTCCAAGAGATTTCTGAAACAAATCGGCTTTGTTTTTGAATTATTGATTACAAGAAAATTTTTAGACAGGCAATAAATTACGTTATAGACATCTTTTTGTAGCATATTGATATCCAATTTGTAGCATAAGTGCTGTGCCAGCAGAACGGTGTTATGGGCGTACTAAAGAATTGTGCCTTTTGAAACAGTGGACTCAAGCTCATTCATTAAAATACATAAAAGTAGCTTGGATATAACAGACCATTGAGGGACTCCTGCTTTGATAGATGGAGTGATTGCCTAACACTACTGTTTGCTATAGATTCGACGGATAACTTTTAAGGATGTCATAAAATGGTTCTCGCAAGCCCAATAAATTTAATTTCTTCAACATAATGTCATGATTAACAGACTCAATGGCTTTCCCAATATCCGGGAATAACGCAATGCTAAACGAATTTTGGTCGAACCCGGAAACTGTTTCATCGGAAAAGGATTTCAAAAGTAATGTAGTACCTTTACCAGGGACACAACGAAACGAATGAGAGGATAAAATTGAAAACTTGTCAATGAAGGAAAGCATTACGTCCTTTTTTTCTCCATTGTGAAGTGGCCTGATGAAAACAGTGTTTAGTTTTTCAGGGATAGAAGTATCGTCCAAAAACCCGTTCAGCATAAAAAGAATGCCTCGCATCACATCAAAGCTTCTTTGGAGCATGCGCGCTGAAAGACCATCAAGACCGTGTGGTTTGTTCTGTGTGAAGCTGAAAATAATACGAGGCAGATAATGCTCGGATAGCTTCGGCAGCAAGGCGGGGGCAGATAAAGATTTTTGGAGCATGCAGTCCAGTGCATGCCCGTAAGCTGCTCCATCAAACTAACAAGCAAAGTGACGGTTAAATTTATTAGTGGCTGCTGCGGGGTCGTTAGAAAAGGAATTAATAGCAGAGCTCAGGTCTACCTCGAAGGTGATTTATTAAAGGCCAAGTCTTTGGCGGGTTTCTCGAGGATAGATTAAATTGTAAAAAAATACTGTCGTTTTGCCGATCTAATAAGGGCGACTACCTTGTTTCCAACTGCTGTGTACTCTGCGGGAAGTGCTACATTTTGGGGGGAACGTTTGGAACGTTTCTACAACACATCTCTTTCAGCTATAGCACAAACTATGTTCGCATTTATCGAGTTGCGATTCTTTCGGCACTTCCTTGTTATAGTTTTTTTTTTGCCATGTATTCAAATATTTGTACTTCTTCACAAAAGCAGTTGTAGACACGTGCAGCCTTTGACTTCATTAATACAGACCAAACAAATGCCCTAATTAGGTCATCCAGCTTGCACTGGTCTATTATACAAATTTTAACAACATTGTTAGGTGAGTCGTCTGCGCAAGCGCGTGTTGCTATCGGCACTGACGGCGCAAAGCGGCAAGCCACAAGATAATTACCTACCAAACGTTGTGTTATGATACAGGAGTCTAAAGAATGCTTCGAAGTATGAGCCACAATATTATCTATGCACGAATAGTTTACATGCCCGTTTACCAGCTCTTTAGTTTAAATGTTTACCGCATGTTCAGTCATGTGGGAAGCTAAAAATGATAAGTAGTCCCCCACCACACCCTTTGTGTGGCAAAGAGCATTTATGTTAAAGTCTTCAACTAGGCATATTTCATCCACGGGGGTGAATCATTGCAGGAAGGCTTCCAATTCTATTAAAGAATGACTGACACTATATCATGGAGGACGATAAAATGCGAATACAGATAGCAGGAATCACCCCTAAGCCACTTTGATAGCCAGACATTGCGCAAAAGTGAGTGATACATGAATGTGTGATACGTCACACACGTTTTTGACGAAAACAGCAATCCCTCCCCCTCGCCGATGGGATCGTGCCACAAAGTGCGATTGATAACCGTGCGGAACAAACGTATGCAGGCCTGTTTCTGAGATGTTAATTTATGTAATAACAAATATATCAACGAAACTGCGTGTTGAAGTGACAATCGTTTTAATGTCCTCCCAGTATTTTCGTAAGCTTCCAATGTTAAGCTGCTTAATAATTACGAAGTCGTCATTCTACTTGTGACTGCAGCTGTCACAGAACGACAGCAAATCAGGAAGCTCGTGGCAGGTACTTGCCATTGTATTAGACAATCTTTTCAACGTCTACTACAACGTTGATCCAAATCAGAGCCGAGGATTCATCTTTCTATGGAAGAATTGTTCCGGCTTTGAGCCAGGCGAACTTGTATACATTCTCTTTGGATACTGCCCTTGCTCGCCAGAACAATTCTCGCTTTCGCTTGGTTAGATATTCATTGAAAAATAAATTTGGCAGCTTATTAGAGCGATACAGCTCCCGCAATTTGCCGCGGGCCTCGAACGATCTTTCCTTAGCGGTAACAGACGTGAAGCGCACCAAACCATGGGGATCCAGTCGCGTTTTCGTTGTAAGCGATGAACAGCTACCACCTCTATAAGGGTGAAGTCCGCTAATTCCAGTTTTGCAGCGAGCTGTCCCAACGTCTGCTTCAAGTATTTGAGTTCTTCTCGTGGAAGGACCTGAATTTCCAAATTAGCACTGCGGCTATATTGCTCACTGTCATTTTGAACACCGTGCAGACGCTGAAGCAGCTCTGCCTGCATTTGCACTGCAGGTGATCGAACGGCTATCTAGTTTGCATTTTCAGTCTGGAATTGGTTTAGCTTGGTGACAACCGAGGCGTATTTATTGGACATAAATGTCACCACTTCGTCCAAATGGTGAACGGACTGAGTTACTTTCGAAAAGGCCTAGAAGTGCGTCCATTTTTTTAGTCAAGAACGGCAAGCAGAGAAGGCTATCTTTTATATCCTTGAGCTCAGCCGCCAGTGACCCATTCGGGATCGCGTTTTCCGCTACAAGAACAGCATGAGACTGTGAAGTAGAATGAGCACGACTTTTTGTAGTTATATAGGCTTTGCAGACGGGAGCTTTTTTTTAAACAGTCACATTGTGGTTAATGTATGTTGGGCAGTATCCCAGCCACATTGGCCTAAGTGACAGGAATGGTTACAGCTTGAACGCTTGATTAACTTTGCTTCAGTGGCAGCTGTGTGTGATGTACAATGTAATTTTCATCGTGAATTGTGGATTCACCACTAAGCAGCAAAATTCCAGTCAACAACGAAATCGCAGCGGGCGTCGATACATGCAACAAAATAAAAATAAAGAGGCAACACTCAACCTGTTAAAGAACGAGCTGTCAGCGCTGGGTGAAGGTATCGCCGCCAACTTGCAATAATAATAATAATAATAATAATAATAATAATAATAATAATAATAATAATAATAATAATAATGGTAGGATGAAACTGAATGTTTCATCTTAATAATGCTGTTTAGTGTCTCAAAAGAACCTTTTGGGCTACGAGGACGCAGGAACATTCCTATAGGATGAAAAGGACATTAAAAAGCGAAGTAGGATACCTCTTGCGCGTAAGTACCTGAGATGGCCATACATAACTGTCATGCAATAGAGAAATGCTCTCTCGCCCTAAAACTAAGCATGTGTTATTATATTACACCAGGGCACGTATTAACAAAACTTTCTTACGCTAAAAGCATTCAGGCCAGCCAATAGTGATGAAGGACATATTATTAGCGAAGGCGATCAGCCAATGAAAAACAGCGCTTACGAAAGAAAACCTTTGTGAATTCGCCCCCAGTTGTTGTTGATACTATTGCGTAAAAAGGAGCAGCTGTCACCATTATAGGACACTAAATCACTTTGATTTTCAATTTAAAAAAAAAGTTTGTTTCACGCGCAGTAGCGAACCCTGAAAGAGGGAGATGCGCTCTACAATTTGCTTTCACCCGTTCGCCTGTCATTCCGACGCGACATTATGGGGTCCGATTTGCGTGAACAAACGAACAAGAAGAAACCATCTTGTGTTATTTTTCTTGGCATGGTGAGTGCACGGATCTCTGTGCAGTTTGGGAAAACCATTAGTGGTGGAAATATTATCAACACATCGTATTGTCGTTTGCGGATAAAACGACAGTCCCTCTGGAATATGGACGTCCTAGGTGCAAGAGGAATATATATCAACGTCCGCCAGCGGGCAACATAAGTAAGAGCTTGCTACGAGCGTTGTAGCACTTTGTGGAACCGTTATGCTTCGAGAAAATATACGCAACATTTCTTTCCTCGTAACTAGGCACGGTTGGTGCTCTAAAGTGATTATTGTATCTATACTGATTTTAAATAGTTACTCTGCAGAGATCAAGATGCGAAATAGGTCCACTGCTGCATTTATGTCTCTTAAAACCAAAAATACAAAAAGAAGGAACTACAGCTACATTGCCCCTGTCAAGAAATAATAAACTGACATCCTCGCCACTATACAGATACAGGATGAAGTTTTAAGTGTTTAAAGTTTTGTGAAGGCCTGCTACGTGTGCCAACACGCATGACGCTTTCACCCTTAAGAACTATTTGGTGACAACGTAAGCCTCTTCGTGTTCCAATAAATTTGCTCATTGGCGCTTCTCCAGTCTTTCCCATTTATTCGCTAGCATTCTTCTTTCTATAGAGTATTCTGGGAACTCAAGAAGGACGTGAGAAACGTTCTCTTTTTCTTCGCCAGCAGTCAAAAGAAGTGGGGCGGCATTTTATACAGAGAAATGTGGAACGAAATCATCGATCGTAGAGCGGGTGCCACGGAAAGTCCCAACCAATTTTTCTTCAGCTGTGAATTTTGCTTTTCGAGGACACAGAAATGGTTCTACGGTAGAATTCTCCTATACCGTCCGATTCGGTGGGAATATTTTATTACGTAAAGCTATTCTTGTGTACCAATTCGAATCTAAGACAATGGATCACTTCTGTGTCGTAATCAATGAATTTTGTGTTGCGAAATACCTGCGGCTATGCTGAGTTTCCAAAGTCTTTCGATTTCATAAAACAGGGACTGCTTCGCCGCATCATCGGTGAACTCTTTCTCCTAAGATCAGAGGGAAGATACATGAATTGCAAATATTCGTCCGTGCATAGCAGGTTCGTACGATAAATTTTTTCGGTCAGAACCTTCTCGGCTAGTATCTGGGCTTCCTTATTGCCACATAATCCGACTCGACTAGCAGCCCACAGAAATATTGCATTAAGGCCCTGTTCTGACGCATTTGCGGTGGTTTCTGCAATGCCGCAAAATTATTTCCTGCTTTTGTACGCTGCCCATACTTTCATGATAATTTCAAGCTCATATTTGCAGTCTGAAAATGACCCCAAAAATTATCTTCTATTTTCACAGATAATATGCACTGCTTCACAGACAGCAGTATGTTTAGACGTTGTTGAAGATGATCGATGTACCCTTTCGAAGATTAGCTTCTCACGTAATGCCGCGGCGAGAAACGAAGTATCTGAGGATAAGTCAGCGCATTTAGTCATCGGCATCTATATGGATCCTCCCAGTAATATGCGGCATGTATAAGTGCCATAAAAAAAAAACTGTATGGCTGAATGATCGCTCCTTCAGGGAGGAAGAAGTTCTAGGACACTGGCCAAGACGGGTTTGGGCACCCAAGGCTTTAACTGGTTTACTCAGGTTCTTAAGGATTTGAGAAGCGTACGTGCGACGGACTTTGAAAGTTGTAGCGCGTTGCATCGCATTATTGTGTGCATTTTTTTTCACTTTAATTTTTTTTATTCCTTTTATCCCCTTTTATTCTCTTTAACAATTTCCCTGTCCAGCACAGGGTGGCCAGCCTGTACTTCCACTGGGGAACGCCGCTGTGTTTCCCTCCTTTTTTTTTTCTCCTCTGCTTCTGAAACATCTGCCATGTGAGCTTTCCTATACATGTATTCTAATCAAGATTAAAGCACAATAGGCGGTGCCAAAAGTTTCTTTTGGTGTCCGTCGCTTTACGCTTATGCTGTTGAGCTAATTTCTGACATATTTTCCTGAATGCGAGTGCCAACCCATCGTATTATACTTGCCAGGAAAGATTCACGAAGATTCTGAAGAGATGTTAGAGGTCTTGTTTGATTGTAGTAGTACTGTCAAACGTAGTTGGGGAGACTGCGTGTAACAGAACGCTCGATGCAACTCGCGGTACCCCTAGTACATCGTCTATTCGTTCCACAAGCAGGATTAGGCTCCTTCCAGAGGATGGAGAAATAGTACGAATACAATCTACCTGTAGGGATAACAAATAATTTATTCAGCCGTTTTCTAAGCCTATACGAAGACAGAGAAAGGCGCCAATTCACTGGCTTAACTCTTTTGACCGGTTCACGCGCAGACTTCGGTTCGCAGCTCCCAGGAAACATTGGGTAGGCAAGTTCAACAGCTTGTTGTTGAAGAAAATTATTTTGCTAGGCCTCTAAAGGCTAAGCTGTAAAATTGAAGACGATGCTTTGTAAAATATCGGTTCACACTCTTCATTCCGCCTTGATTAATTGAGAATATCAGCCGAGATGAAAGGGATGCGGGGCGTTTGTATGATGATATAGGCTGTATGTATTGAACACACAACGCTCAGTGGTATGGTTACTACGACTGCTGCGTTAATACAACAGAGTGCGACATAACACACAGCCTTTATGTACTTTTCTGGGTAACAAAGCATGTTCAGACATTGGACTGGCATTAATGAGCGCAAAGATGTGCTTGTTTTTCAGGAAGTCACGAATGTAACCATTCTGTCCTTAAAGTGACAATAAAGAGAAACACTAAAGCATTTTGCACTCAAAACGTCTTCTTTCAAAACTATTTCCCCCTAAGTTTAGTGGTAAGAGATTGAAATTACTAAGAGCGAAAATGAACGACTAATTTCCCTTTGTTGAATTTCGCACAGGAACCCCAGCGTGACATGATGAATATGAATGCATTTTTAAACCATATTTGGGCCGTCATGGAGCTATAAACGTTCTCAAGACGTGTTAATTTCAGGTGTTGGCTCCAATGGGATACCATATAGTAAATCTTTACCAGCAAAAGATAAACCAGGCGCGAGCAGATGCCGTTGAAATTCGTGACGTCACGGGGCGCTGATTCTCGAGGTGGCATCGCGAACCGCCTTTTGGTATTCCGTTTATTTCGACTCAACAAGACTCTTGTCGCAGTAATAATAAAATTTTTTTGCTATTGTACAGGGGTAGTTTGATAATAGGGCTCAAGCAGTTTTTCTTCTCTTTAATGCACCCATAAACACCCAAGTATATTCGAATATTGTAAACATAAATTACTTACAGTAACACATGTTTGGTTTCCACCAAGAAATGCAGCGACAATGGCGTACGTTCCCTTTTGATGGTCGCTCTTCTATAACAATCGATAAATGCCTAATATTCGAAACACAGTTCGACGTGCACGACTGTATTCTGAAGTCCACCATACTTTCTGGATGTGTTTCACAAATTTATGTCGTTCAGAAATAAAGTTTGGTGATCTACTCTCTGTATAGTTTCAGGTAGCATACAATTCCTTCGTCTTTACCGATGCGATAGCCCACCAAGAAGATTGCTAATTCATCACTAGCCTGCCTGGTTGAAGCATTGGTACCCCATGTTACATGTTCCGGCATTCGGAAACATTGTCATGTTGGCAGCTTTTGCCGTAAATATCCTGCAAAGCCGGCCTTCCCTCGTCTCCCAAATTAGCTTCACTGAATCAAGTTGTGGAGTACTGCTTCTTTTCGCTGACGGCAGTGCGTATTGAAGCTCCTTGGTGGTGTCAGCATATTCTCAAAAGTAGGAAAGTAAGACCCGTATGATGAAGGCGAGGAGGGGGGAGCGGGAAGAGGGGGCAATGACTATTGCAGCTGTATGCTTCGGTGTTTCGTATTCTTTGAACGGCTGCTGCAATTCATAAAATGAACTCGCACAGTTCCCCAATGATCACATGCTCATTAACTACCCGAGACAAACTTAGGGTCTGAAGCGATCTCATTCGGTCCACCGGTTGATGAAAAGCGCGCCGCATGTTTTACCGCTGTGATGCCGACGACATGAACGGCGAAAGCAACGCGCATAGATTTTCCCACAATTTTTTGCAGAGCTTCCGCAGTTCATCTTAAATTAGAGACGCACCTTTTCACGCAGATCTGAAGGCGTTCAACATGCCCGACCGTCCGTATAACCCTGAGCTTGACGACGCAATGCTCGGAGACGTTAATAATCGGCGTCAACGTAAGCGTGACCACCTGGCATGGACACCGCGAAATTACTATTCTCGAATCACTTAAATTTCGTAGCCGCAGCTTCCTGCATTTTATGATGTTTCAAGGCTGGGTGACATGAGACCATTCACGCTTTACCGGGGTCTTTATTGCAGCCGTCGCTGCGGCGAGTTAATAGCACGGAGGAGACAAGCGAGAAAATGAAGTCAGACCTTTCACCGCTGGCCAAGCCATCTGCGACTCTAGCAGCGCAGGCATTTTCTTTTTTCTTTATTTTTTTTGTCATCGAAATACGTCCCCGTACTTTAGGGCGGCTTCTATAAAAAATGAAAGTCGATATGTGATGTATTTCTAAAGGCTATATTTAAGAAAAGTGACTCTCACGGCTACTGATTTTGAGTGATCACATCGTCCATAGCTCCCATCTGATCGCTGATTGCTGGCCTGTAGCCTCTAGTTCGGCATTCGTCTCTCATACCAGGCATCCCTTTTCCCGTGTCCTGTAGTTTCTCCTTACTGCTGCGATGGTTCGTCGCTGCTACTCTCTTGTCTTTTGCATTATGATAATGGTATAATAGCAGCCAATAAACGACGAGTTTGTAATAGTCAGAAGTCTGTTCATACTTGCATAGCATCTTGTTTAGCTTTTCTGCAAGGGCCCACTTAATCGAATTATCTAGCATCGCACAAGTGAGAGAAAGCAGATTTACAGCTAGTTCCAGCACGTTGACTTTGCATGCATGGCGATATAGTCGAGTTTTTGCATAGACATTACACTGTGGTGTAGTATAAAGACGTCGTCCTTACGTTTTGACAAACGACCTTGTCTTCTCAAGACAACTGTCAAGAACGATCTTGTCAAGAGGAATATTCATTCTGTCAAGATAAGCAATACTGATTCCACATAAGAAGTAACAATAGCGTCCTTAAGTGCCTCTATGAATAGCGATATCATAAGAAGCCAACACACTCTGACACCAAGGACAACATTACTTGTACTTATTAAATGAATTTAAGAAACAGTAAATTAATGGAAATGAAAGTGGATGAAAATACAACATGCCGCAGGCGGGGAACGATCCCACAACCTTCGCATCGGATCGTTCCCCACCTGCGGCAAGTTGCTTTTACATCCACTTTCATTTCCATTAATTTATCGTTTTTTTTTTATTTCATTCATTAAGTACAAGTAATTTCCCCTATGTTGTCCTTGGTGTCAGTGTTTGTTGGCTTCGTTTCACATGACTAATAAAAATCAGGCCCCTCGGCTAACCCCCTTTCTTCTCGTGTGTGAATAGCGAGACGCGCTCAAAACATCGTGCGAACTGCAGCTATTGAAAGAGTGTGTGTAGGCTAAGTAAATAAATTTATGGTCAGTGGTACGGAAGTTCAGCGCTATGCATATAGTTGTTAATACGCTACGCTTAGGTATCATATATCGCAATTACGGGAATATTTTTTAAGCAAGCATACAAGAAGTACATTGAGAACAACATGCGCTCACTTTAACGAACGAACACTTTAGCGAATGAGTGCGCGTGGCCACGGCCCATGCAAAGTTCGGCTGCATGCCACTTAGACGAGCGTCGATCTATCGCTGATGTCTGCGAAATTCGAGGTAACTAAATCGCACCTGGTCTGTCATTCCAGGTTTTGCCGTCTCCTGAACTTTCTTCTTATTTCAGGGACGGTTCGTCGGTAGTACTCCCCTGCCTTTGTTTTCTGCAGCGAAGCCAAAGGGAAATGAACAGGGGCCCCACGGCCTCAAAAAGGCTTGAAAGAATATCGGGAATCCGACCAAGTCCACGGCCTCAGCCCGGTACAGTTGATGAAATGGGAGAAAGCTTTTATCCGGGCCGAATTCATGAATCAATCCACTGCTTGTATGCAGTGAATAGGTTCTTGGATTTGAGACTACTTCTGACTTGCCACTTTTAAATTTAGTTTCTTCGATCTGTTCGCAGATCCAGAATAAGCTCTCCAAGTTTGCTTTTGTTCTCCGTGTGGCGGACATCAATTTACATCGTCATAGGACCTGCTGCTGGCAAAATCGAGCCTTCAGGGGTTCGTTTGAGTTTTGCAAGAAGAATAACGTTGTGAAGGACCTGATAAGATGTTCGCGCGTATATAGTACCGTAATTTGCTTCCTACAGGACATATAGAAATTGAGCAACTATTTAATAAAAGAAAATGCGCACATCATTGTGTAACAGTGGGAGACGAGGCAAACCTAAAAGATTTCTGCAACGAGGAGAATAGCCGGCGACGGTAGCTGGCGACTGCATTTAAGAAGACGACAGGCTCCTGGAATCCCCAGCGGCATACGGTATAGTTAATGTTCTTGCACTGATGTGGCAACGTACGAGCTATGCTCGTGGTATTCGGCGACAAAACAAGCTGGGCTCGTCAAGCAAGGGATCTTAGATCAGCTGGATGCGCCAACGCGATATCCGCATTAATGCTTCACCGAAGTATCGGCCGAAATAGGATCGGTTACTGTGCATGAATGTTTCCAGGTGACTTCGCGAGCGCTGGTGTCTAGGGAAAAAATTACGACGTAAGAATGACCTACATTTCTTGGCGTAAAATAAGAGCAGTGGGTGTCATGAAATTCGTCTTAAAAGGCTGTAAAGCACTACACATATAGCGCGCACACTGACCTTCCACATGCCTATTGGTCATAGCGATGATTTAGCGAGTTGCTTATTCATTAAAAAAAAATATTTGTTGCGCCGACAGACATGAGGCACAGAAAAGGAGGTATACCGGACACATGAGCGTTGCGTGTGTCCTGTAACCCCCTTGCTGTGTCCGTTTCTGTCAATGTGAAAACTATGTAGTAATCAATATATAATTTTCATCATTTTTACAAAATATGTGCACCTCTGCTCTTTACATGGCGTCGAGAAGCGCAAAGGAAGGCAGTCTCTTTTGCGCTAGGGATATGGGCACATATTTACAAAGGGCATATGGCGCAAATTCGGTGCTTCACTAAACGCCGTTCAGCCAATACCCGTAATCCCAAACAGTATGATCAGACCATCGTCCCAGCGATGGCCGATCGCCGGTTCCAGTGTACGTAAGAGAATGTTTGTGAATCTGTGATTCGGTTTGTGGGCGGTTCAAACAACGCTGAAGGTCACCGCCCAAGGCTTGCATTGGCGCTTACATAAAGTTGACGTCAGGAGATGGCAATAAAAATTGCTGGCTCTCCTGTAATCTGGAGTAGATATAAGCATAAAATCACTACCGGCAAAGCAGATTGGTTGGAGATGGTACTAGCCACAATCTTAAAATCGGTGTAGCGCATTTTCGCAATGGCACACCCCACCACACAGCACCACACTGCACCATGCCATACTGTGCACTGGTCCATATGGACGCTGCCCAGCTAGAAAAAGAAATCCGGCTGAAGGCGGCACGACAAGCAGTGGAAGACGCTAGAAGGACAGAGCGCAGTGCCTAGCTAGAAGTGCCTCAAGGAGGCGCGACGCAGCGTCGCGCCATCTTTCGAGGCAATGCAAAACCCGCGCCGCGGTACTCACGGACCGCTGGCGTTCAAAGAGCACAGGCAACCCTGGCTCAGCACCAAAAGATAACAACGAAGTATATCGTCGAGCCCTGTATCTGCCTTTTAAACGTCCATATTGGAAATGACAAATAAAACTTCAGCGCATTGGAAGCTACAGCTTGAGTGATATCGTGAAGAAATATTAAGAATTGAGAAGCAATATTTTTTTTAACTTGTTTGGGCAGTAACTGGCGTATGTAAGGTGGTCCTGTACAAAGAGTTGGGGGCCAGAGACCGCATTTTCTAAACTTTTGACTGGTTGCCCGGATGATCTGATTTTGTTCTCGCAACGATGCCAGGATAACGGATTGGGATTTCGGCTCAAGGTCACTTGAAGATCGCCGACAACGAGAGCTAAAAGCATTGCATGCTTGAAAATCGCACAACGTGCGTGCCGTGTGTGACGTTACAACCACAGACGGCAAGGTAACGTGTACAGCTAAGCGCCATCGCCAAACTCTCTCACCCCCTCTCTCTCTCTCTCTCATTATTTGTCAAACAAGATTTAAAACAAATAAAGCGCATCAAAGCCAACTTGCTGCACTAAATAAATAAATAAATTTTATTAATTAATAAATTAATTTGGCGTTGTAAGGGAAACATTATATAGTGTTTATCTTACAACACCGAATTTATGTGGTTCTATTTGGACCCAAGATATTAAACTTATTTTTGGAAGTTGGAGGAGTACTTCTAGCCTGCTTCATCGCCGCCGTCAGTCGGCCCAGGATCGGTGCGCACATTCCTGTCGCCTTTACGGCTGTAAGCCGGCCAGGGTACGACCCCTGGGAACGCATGCCCGGTATTGCACAACAGTTCAAACTAGATCTAACGAAACCCGATTTTACAAAGTTACCGACGTAAAGAAGTAATTTCCGCTCCCCGGCAGGTATCCATAGGGTTCAATGTTATCATCAACCGGAATTATCGAAACAAACTTGGCCGAACTCGATTTAGTGAAGTTTTTTGTGAAATAAATGAGCACTAAAAGCGGTGATTTCATTCTAATTTTGACACAGACGTGTTCTTCTTCGAGAGTGTGCTCTAAAGCTATCGCGTTAAAACATCTAGGCGTCATGGTCACATCCTTAGCTTTATTTTGACAAGGCTGCCCGCCGCGCCCATGCACGGAACAGCCGACTCAACACCGCCTCGGTAGACGGTGTGGTGGCTGCTTTCGTTATTTCATGGTTTATGGAACAGATGGCTGGATTAGCGGCAATTGCAATGCCGCGGTAGCCTTTGCGTGTCACTGCGTTACATCGTAAAGATTTCTAAGGACAGAAAAGTTCCTTTCTCGATTTTACGAACTTCTAGATTTAACGAAATGATTCGAGCGTGGTCATCACTTCATTAAATCGAGTTTCAACTGTATTTTTGGGATCGGCGCACACATTCCTGTCGTCCATACGGACGTAAGCCGGCCAGGGCTTACGTAGTGACGTAGTGACGTAATAATTTTTTTTACAGCAAACCTGTATATGGCTAGCCGATTCGCCCGTCCGTCCATCTGTCGGCTTTATGCGGAAAACTCCTCCGGGGTAACCCCTGCGCATGCGGGAAAAAAAAAAGAGAGAGGCGGGCGATTGGCGGCGCCAGTAGTGACGTCGTTGCTCTCCGTCGCAACCGAGTGTGCGCGCAGCAGTTTCTATCCGGCTCCGAATTGGATAGGCCCCGCGTCTTACGTACTCCTGAGGAGCAGGTAGCTTTCGATCAGCAACGCCGTGAGAAGAACAGGAAACGAGCTCACCTACGCCGTGTCGATGCAGCAGCCCTAGCACAAGAACAGGCTCGGGCAGCCGAGCGCCGTGCAACAGGCTCGTGCAGCCGAGGATCCGGCAGCCTATAAAGCCGTCGCTTAACGAAACGTCGGGATTAACCCAGTGATAAACACCAGAACAGCACGCTTCATTTTGCTGGTTAACCATCTGCACGGAGTGCTTGGGTGGTGATTTTTCATATTACGTGACCTTTTCTTCAGTTCCAGAAAAAAAAGAACACGCAAAAGACAGCATTAGGCTATTTTGGAATACGGGCCCCAAAGTATAGGGGGCCCCTAACGATTAGCGTCTCGCCCCAACGCTTGCGCCGAACCCAAACGGTCTCTTTGGGTTTGGGTTTTCGCACGTCCCTAATGATAACTTTTCAAAATAGCGCGGGTGCCCCAAACGCACCTTACCTGCTTTTTGCTGTCTCAACGTCGCTGTGAACATCTCCAAAACACGTAAACAACTCCTCATTGGAATTTATAAATTCTCAGGTATACTTTTCGTCCTATAAAATATTACGAATTGCATTATTTCAGTTTATTTTTTCCCTGGCATTAGGTTTCAATTTTCCTACCGTGTTCAAGAAGGGTGCTGCAATAGTGCTGCAATATTTCAAATGTACCTTATGTCGTAACACGAATATTTAAAATATTACATTATTAACCGTGACTAGTTTTGCGTGTAATCACACTTTTCAATATGTTTGATTAACTAAATATGACTACGGACACTAGGCGTTTATCTCATTTATCTAAGGCGAGACCCCCACTATCCCTTCAGTGGAATAAACGTTCAGTTAGAAGCAGGCAATGGGCACCCTCACGAGGGCCTTCCTTAGCCTCATCTGCCCTCAAGCTCACGTGGTGATGTGAGGGCGAGCGGGGAGTGTGTGCGGGGACGTTGTGAGGTAAAATGAGGAAAAAAAAACGATTCATAATATTGAAGTACAGAAAAGCCTTTCACGAGGGCAATAAGGAAAGGATCAAGCACGGGAATACGCTGCTCTGAGTCGCAACTGCGCTTTCGCCCTCCCCTTCATGAACAAGCGCGCCTCCATTCCTACCCGCGCCTTTCGCGTGGCACAGGCAGCGAAGGTCATCGCCACTGGGTCCAGACTGCCAGCGCTGCCCTTCCATCCCCCTTTTTTTTTTCAGTTTCCAGGCCACAGGTTGCGTGAACACGTTGACCTCGTGCCCATGTGGCGTGTCATGTACCGGATTATAAGAGCCCCAACGTTTTTGTGAAGAGGGTAAGGACCATTGTTTCTCACCATCCACAGCTTCCGAGTGCCAAAATTACTGCTGGAGCCACACCACTTGCCTGAGAGTAAACGTTTTCGAACACGCTGTGGACGGGAAGCTTTTGACCACCCCTGTACATATATAATGTCATAGAGGAAGCTACGGTTGATTTCGTGGACCAAACAGGTCAGCGCCTAGCGTTATGTCCGACACCTCAAAAAGCATTACAGCGAGCTGGAGCTTGTGCAGTTCTATAGTAAATCATGGATAAGTAGCACTGCGCATAATAAAGCTTTTTTGCGCGCAATTCCAACAGCAGACTTTTGTTTACTAGGCAAACCTTCATTTAGTATAGTGCTAGAAAGAAAGGAGTGTGATCTAATCATCATCATCATCATCATCATCATCATCATCAGCCTGTTTTATGTCCACTGCAGGATGAAAGCGTCTCTCTGCGCTCTCCAATTAGCCCTGTCCTGCGCCAATCGATTCCTACTAGCGCCCGCAAATTTCCTAATTTCATCGGTCCACCTGGTCATCTGTCGTCCTCGATTGCGTTTTCCTTCTCTTGGTACCCATTCTGTAACCCTAATGGTCCAACAGTTATCTAACCGGCGCGTTACATGACCTGCCCAGCTCCATTTTTTCCTCTTGATGTCAATTAAGATATCGTCTATACCCGTATGCTATCGGATCCAAACCGCTCTCTTTCTGTCTCTTAACGTTATGCCTAACAATCTTCGTTCCATCGCTCCTTGCGCGGTCCTTAACTTGTTCTCAAGCTTCTCTGTCAGTCTCCAAGTCTCTGCCCCATATGTCAGCACAGGTAAAATGCACTGACTGTATAATTTCTTTTTCAATGATAATGGTAAGCTTCCAGTCAGGAGCAGGCAATGTCTGCCGTATGTGATCCAATCCATTTTTATTCTTCTGTGAATTTCCTTCTGATGGTCCGGATTCCCTGTGATTAGTTGACCTAGGTAAACGTACTCCACCACCGATTCTAGAGGCTGACTTGCGATCTTGAACTCTTGTTCTCTTTCCAGGTTATTTATCATTGTCTTTGTCGTCTGCATATTAATCTTCAGCCCCACTCTTACACTTTCCCTGTTAAGGTCCTCAATAATTTGTTGTAACTCGTCTGCATTGCTGCTGAATAGAACAATGTCATCGGCAAACCGAAGGTTGTGGAGGTATTCGCCGTCGATATTTACTCCTAAGCCTTCCCAGTTTAATAGCTTGAATACTTCTAAGTACGCAGTGAATAGCATTGGAGAGATTGTGTCTCCTTGTCTGACTCCTTTCTTTATAGGTATCTTCGTACTTGTATCGAATTAAGCTGGCTGTGGAATGTCTGTAGATATTTTCCACGGTATTTACGTAAGCGCTCTGTACTCCTTGATTACGCAATTGCTCTAGGACTGCTGGTATCTCTACTGAATCAAAAGCTTTTTCGTAATCTATGAAAGTCATAAAGAGAGGTTTATTGTACTCTGCAGATTTCTCGATAACCTGGTTAATGACATGGATGTGATCCATTGTAGAGTAAGTAGCCTTTCCTGAAGCCAGCCTGCTCCCTCGGTTGACTAAAGTCCAGTGTTGTCCTTATTCTATTGTAAATTATTTTGGTAAATATTTTATATAATACTGAGAGTAAGCTAATGGGCCTATAATTTTTCAATCCTTTAACGTCTCCATTTTTCTGGATTAGTATAATGTTTGCATTTTTCTAGTTTTCTGGGACCCTTGCCGTCGATAGACAGTTCGTATAAAGAGCCGCGTTTTTCAAGCATTATGTCTCCTCCATCTTAATTAAATCGACTGTTATTCCATCTTCTTCTGCCGCTCTTCCTCGTTTCATCTCTTGCAAGGCCTTTCTGACCTCATCGCTAGTTATAGGAGGAGTTCCGGTATCCTGTTCATTACTGTTTCTAATTGAGGTATCCTGACTCCTCTGGGTACTGTACAGGTCAGTATAGAATTATTCCGCTGATTTTACTATATCTTCTATATTGCAGCTGATATTACCCTGCTTATCTTTCAGTGCATACATCTTGGTTTTTCCTATTGCAAGTTTTTTTCTCACCGATTTCCGGCTGCGTCCATTTTTTTACGGCTTCTTCCGTCTTTCTTACGTTATAGTTTCGAATAACCCTTATTTTCGCCTTGTTCAGTTTTGACAGTTTCGCGAATTCTATCCTATCTCTTGAGTTGGACACTTTCATTTTTTGTCGTTTCTTTATTAGGTCCTTTGTTACTTGGGAGGACTTGCCTATTGGTTGCCTTGGTGCCTTCCCTCCCACTTGAATTGCTGCCTCTGAAGCCAACCTAGTTACCGTTTCATTCATCAGCTCTATGTCATCATCATCTCTCTGTTCTAAGGCTGCATATTTGTTTGCAAGTACCAGCGCCTGAATTTGTCTGCTTTTACCCTTGCTGCTTCTAGGTTGACCTGTTTCTTCTTGACCAATTTTACTCTTTCTCTATTCAAATTGAGGTAAATCCTAGCCCTCACTAACCTATGATCACTGCACTTTAGCCTACCTATTACTTCTACATTTTGCACTATGCTGGGATCAGCAAAAAGTGTGGTCAATTTCATTTCTTTTTTCACCATTAGGGCTTTCACAGGTCCACTTTCTGTTGCTACGCTTCCTGAAAAAGGTGTTCATTATTCGAAGCTTATTCCTTTCTTCGAATTCTACCAGCGACTCTCCTCTAGCGTTCCTAGAATCGACAGCGTTGTTGCCAATTGCTTGTTCACCAGCCTGCTTTTCCCCCACTTTTGCATTGAAGTCGCCCATTAATAGAGCATATTGAGTTTGCACTTTTCTGATCGTTAATTCAACATCTTCATAAAATTGATATACTTCCTCATCATCGTGACTGTACGTTGTAGCGTAGGCTTGTACTACCATTAATCTGTACCTTTTACTAAGTTTGATTACGACCACACCTATACTCTCATTAATGCTGTAGAATTCGTCAATGTTCCCTGCTATGTCCTCAGGGATTAGGGATCCTAACCCGTATTGCTTCTTGTATAGGAGACCTCTACAGCAGAAGATATGTCCGTTATTCAGCAATGTATAAGCCTCACCAGTTCTTCTAATCTTACTAAGGCCGATGATATCCCAAACAATGTCTGATAATTCCTCAAAGAGTCCTGCTAAGTTATAGCCTCCCTCGAGAGGGTTCGGGTGTTAAACGTTGCAAGGGTCAGTTTCCATTGGCGGCCTGTCCGGATACAGAGATTCTTAGCACCCTCTGCTGCGTTACAGTTCTGATCGCCGCCTTGGTCAGGTGCTCCGCAGCTGCTGGGGACTGAGGGCCACTGGGTAATTGAGTGAGCCAGTTGGGAGGGGGTGGCCGAATACTGCACCAGGGAGGCCAATTCCTTACGGACTAGTACGGACTGCCATGGAGGGAAGGAGGGAAGAAAAAAGTAGAAGGCAGGAAGGTTAACCAGAATAACGTCCGGTTGGCTACCCTACACCGGGGGAATGGGAAAAGGGAAAACAAAGATCACAGGGAAAGAGAGGAGGGAAGGAAAGAACGAAATTGCGGCGAGTTCGCTGACGCGTGTGGTCTTACAGAAATTGCATTAAAAGTCACAGATGGTCGCGCAAACCCGTCGTCCTTAAGAAACACAAAAGCGCCTTCACCGCTTTATGGGCCGACGGGCGATGGGGGCGGTGTTCCAGCAGCACTTGCACAGAAAGCGGCCGATTGTCCAGTTTTTGAAAAGCTTTGGCAAGTTCTTGTCTCTCAGCGGTGTATCGTGGACAATTGCATAGCAGGTGGTCGATGTTTGCTTCCGTGCCACAGACCAATTACCGTGACAGACCGTGACAGACCAGTCACTCCAATTAATGTAGAGTATGCCTTTGTGAAGGCAACTCCTAACCAAAAGCGACAGAGAAGCGTAGCTTCACGTCGAGGAAGTACGAGTGGAGGTAGGAGTTGCAGGGAGGGGTTTAGTCGATGCAGTCGCGTAAGTCGTAAGTTTGGCGAGTTCCACTCGGTCAGTGTGAGACTGCGTGCCAGGTGTCTAAGCTGCCTTGCAGCGTCAGTCCTCGAAAGCGGAATTGGAACGATGTGTTCTTCTTGATGTGCTGTGCGAGCAGCGTTATCAGCAGAATCATTGCCACTGATACCACAATGACCATGTACCCATTGAAAAACGACCTCGTGACCTTTTTGTTGGACATCATGGTAAAGTTTCACGACTTCGTATGTCAATTGGTCATGGCATCCGTGTCGGAGAACTGACTGCGTGCACTGTAATGCCGGTTTTGAATCGCAGAACACAGCCGATTTTCTAGGTCTTTCAGAATCAATGAATTTCAGTGCTCGACGCAGGGCCGTTAGTTCTGCCGCCGTTGAGGTCGTGACATGCGATGTCTTGAACCGCAGTGTCATTCCTCGCATTGGTATAACCACGGCACCAGAAGAACTGCACGACGTAGTCGATCCATCGGTATAGATGTGCACGTGGTTGCTCTACTTTTCATGCAGAAGAAGTAAGCTCAGCTGTTTTCGAGCAGGGGCCGGTAGATCTGTCTTCTTCTGTAGTCCCGGAATCATGACATGCATTTGTGGACGGCTCAAACACCACGGAGGATACGCTGGCTTGGCCGCAGGTGCGTACCCTGAAGTAAATGACGCACGATGTGCACTGACAATGCCACTAAATGTAGAGCAGGGCCTTGCAGCAGTGAGGCTCGCCAAGTGGTGGGAAGGGGTCCTAGCATAATGCCTGAGATGCATACGCATTGTCTCAACAGTAATGTGCGTCGTGATCGGGTAATCCTGCGCAAGGGCAATGGTTTCAGCCGTTGATGCACTGTGTGGTAAGCCAAGACATATCTTAAGGGCTTGGGCTTGAATACTCTGAATCGTACGCAGGTTAGTCTTGCAGGTGTTGGATATTGCAGGCAGGCTGTATCGCAGGAATCCAACGAACAACGCCATGTACAGCTGTAACATAGCGTGTATAGATACTCCCCAACTTTTTCCTGCAAGGAGCCTGAACAGGTGACAGATAGCAGACAGCTGCTTTTTCACGTAATTCACGTGCGGAGTCCAAGATAGGTCTCTGTCAATTACGACTCCCAAGGACCTGTGACTTCTGCTGTATGGTATAAGTTGCCCGTTAATAGATACGCCTAAGCAGACATTCGCTTCCTCGTGAATGCCACCATTGCGCACTTTCCGCATGAAATTTCAAGTCCTTGTTCACGAAGGTAGCAAGATGTCATTGTGGCTGCCTTCTGAAGCCGAGCACGAAGCTGAAGTCGTGTCACACCTGATGCCCAAATACAGATGTCGTCCGCATAGATGGAAAGTCGTACGGTGCTTGGCAGGTTGTAAACTAATCCATTGAGGGTGAGATTGAAAAGAGTCGGGCTAAGCACTCCTCCTTGAGGGACTTCTCGGCTACCGTAATGCTCGGACGTCGGGCCATTTTCTGTGTGCACGTAGAATGGTCTCCTCTGTAAGTAGTTGCGCACCCACATATATATATTACCACCCAGTCCGACGGCTTCTAACGTGCTAAGGATGGCTTCATGGGTGACATTATCATAAGCTCCTTTAACGTCTAGAAACAGAGCAGCAGATAGTCGCTTACAGGCCTTTTGGTGTTGCACAAATGTTATCAAGTCAACAACGCTGTTTGTTGACGAACGGCCCCGTCTGAATCCGGCCATAGCATGTGGATAGATTTCATAGTACTCTAAGTACCATTCCAGACGTGTTAAAATCATTCTTTCCATTGTTTTTCCGACACAGCTGGCAAGTGCGATCAGACGGTATGAGGAAATGTCCAAAGGCGACTTGCCAGCTTTGAGAAGTGGAATGAGGCGAGTTGACTTCCACTCTTGCGGAACCGTACCCGTCTGCCAGGAGTCGTTGTAGAGGAGCAAGAGTGCCTTCCGAGCTTGATCTCCTAGGTTACACAGGGCACAGTATGTAATGACGCCAGGTCCTGGCGCCGAAGAACGCCTGCACAAAGCCAGCGCAGCTTCTAGTTCTTCCATAGAAAAAGGGCATTCCATGCGGGGATCGCGTGAGAACAGTGGGTGGTCGAGCGTTCCTGTACCCGTTTCATCGGAATTTGCCTCGCCAGCAATCTTTCTGCTGAAAGATTCAGCGACATCAATATCTTTACATTGTAGATAAAGTGCCAGAGATTTAAACGGGTGGCGCTGACCAAAGGTCGTGCGAAGGCCACGAACAGTCCTCCATATAAGCGACAAAGGTTTTCAGGGATCCAGGTACTCGCAAAAAGATGCCCGTTGTCGTGAAGCCAGCTTGTTCATGTGACGCTGTATTTTCTTTTGTGTTCGTCTAGCCAATCTCAAGTCATGATTGGACTTCGTGCGTCTATATCTTCGCTCCGCACGACGGCGAATTGCTCGAAGTTTTGCTAGTTCGATGTCGAAATCGGTGCGGGAAGAACTCCTCGAAAGCAAATGCGTGGTTGTTTGTATGGCATCCTTTATGGCGCCCTGTAGGTTATAGGAGGTGCCGTCACGACAACAGTCTTCCATTATTATTTTGTATTTAGGCCAATCGGTGCACTGGACGGTTCTGGAGGAATTGGAGCTAGTCAAACCTTCGATCTTCAAATAGGTTGGGATGTGGTCGCTACCCCGTGTTTCTAAATCCGAAAACCAGTGCACTCTTCTCGAAAGCGAACGTGAAACGAAGGTTAGGTCCAAGCAGCTGCTATACGCTGATCCACGCAGATAAGTAGGGCTTCCATCATTTGACAAGCAAAATTCACGTTCAGAGGCAAAGGACACCAATGTTCTGCCTCTAAAGTCAACTTTGGAGCTTCCCCATAGGTAATGGTGGGCGTTAAAGTCACCAGTGAGCACTCACGGCTGTGGAGTCGATGTTAAAATTCCTCGTAGGCGCTTACAATCTAGGCGGCTTGCTGGAGATAAATAGGCTCCAAGAATTGTGAACGTGAGCTTTTTCTTCTTCACTGTTAAGCAAACGTATTGATTTGCTTCGTCATAAGGCACTGGGTGATGTATATAAGTCAAGTTACGGCGTATAAACACAACAACCTTGCTGCACTCTCCGTGGGTAGAGGACATGAAGCACTCATACCCGGACAGTCTGATGGGAGCTGACAGGTTAGGCTCGCAAATCACGATAATGGGGAACTGGTGCGCAAAGACAAACTGTCTAAAGTCGTACATGCGTGACTTAAGCCCCCTGGCGTTCCACTGAAAGACAGATGCATTCTTGAAGCAAGACTGCGAGTCGGCCTAGTTGGAACAAATTCATCTTAAAACTTATTGTGCGCAACAAACAGGGACGAAGTGTTTCTTCTATTCTTCGTCCCTGTTTGTTGCGCACAATAAGTTTTAAGATGCATTCTTGACTTCTTCTTGAAACGACGGCATCTCTCGGGCTGTGGTTTTACCCTAGAGCCGCAAGCACCGGACTCAAGATGTCCAGCACCTGCAGTGCGCTCTGTGCCGACGGGGTTTTTATGCTGCTCAGTAGAATGCGCATGGCGTCCATAAGTGATTTCAGCATCACTATGACTTGGCGATTCTCAGTCGTCGTCCCATCCGCGGTTCGTGAGGTCATTGAGGGCAGCGCAATTTGATGTGACTCCGAGGCAGGTTGTGCTCGTGGAAGTGTAGGCCACTCTTCAGGAGGTGAGAGTGTTGCCCCAGTCTTCGTTTTCGCACTGTCGGTCTTTGTGGAAGTTGGCGTTGATACCGTAGCCGCTTTGCCGGAAGATGGCGTATATCTTTCAGTAGACGTAACTCTTCGTGCTGCTCTTCGGTGCCAATGTGGTCGTCGCCTGAGAGTAGCGGCAGCCTCTCTGTGTGTTGAATGGTCCCGTACCATACGTTTGAGTACTGCTCGCTCGTTCATCACCCGCGGGCAATCATTGGATGAGGCCTCATGAGTACCATGGCAGTTAGGGCACTTTAACACAGTTGCGCGGCAGGCATCTGCTGAATGAGATTCGGCGCACCATGGGCACACGAGGTTATTCCTACAGACACCTTTTACGTGTCCCATCTAGCAGCATTTGTAGCATTGCAGGGGCTTCGGTACGTATGGGCGGACTGGATGGCGGACGTGACCAACTTTGACGTGTGAGGGGAGGCTGTCTCCATCAAACCACAGCTTCAGGCAACGGGTGTTGCCAAGTCTTGTGATGTGCGTGATGAGAGTGCCTTCTGTAGTTGGCTTTATTAATATTGGTAAGTCGTCGGTTGGTATAGAAATATCGACATCATAAATGACGCCGATAGTGCCATTGCCGCCAGTAGGTATCATGGATCGCACTTGCACTTTGTCGATCTCCGTTATGTGCCGCAGGCTTTGCAGTGCACTACGGTGTAGAACATCTACTGCAAGGACATTCTTCCGTGCGTTTATTCTCACGTCCTTTATCTCGTTTGGCGCGATTCCCTCAAGAAACGCAGAAAGGACTTGCCTGTTTAGGAGTCTCAGATTTGACACTGGGTCCACAGGCATGAAGAGCATAGTGTACGGCCAGCGCTGTGGTGTTGTCTTCACGGTGGAGACACTTGGCGACGATGACCTCCGTAGCAGCCTTCTTTTTGTCGTTCGGCTCATGACAAGCGTGAAATCGTAGTCCGAGGAGTCGACGCTGTCCGAGTACAACTCGGTTGCCTCGCTGTCCGTGTCACTCGACGCATTTCCACGTTTCCTGGACGTGACCCCACGTGATGGCTTGGCTCCAGGATGGTCTTCGAGGGCTTCTTCGTCCATTGCCGCAACACGGGAGCGGCAGCTCCCAGAGTTTGGAAAGAAATAAAGCGAGACAAAGGTACAAGCGTTCTATGATAGAAACACTTCGCCGTCGTCTCTCACGGACTGCCAAAAATACACATGCGCCATAGAAACAAAAGCGCGCGTTCATTGCACGCACGCACGCACGCACGCACGCACAAACAAAAACAAACAAACAAACAAGAACTTGCATTTTCGTTTAAAGATCCCTTTCGCACATTTTATCGTTAGGCGAAATAAATCATGTGCTGAGAAGTTTGAGCGTCATATTTATTTAGTTCATACAGGCATTGTGATGAACAAGGAATAAGGAAATTAATTTATTGTATATTAATGATTTTCGCGCATACTTTTTTTTAAATAATAAGCTTTTGTAATCACTCTGCATTCCCTATATATTAGCCTGTTATGAAGGTATTTTTATCATTGATATGTTCAATTTAGGAGAAAGTCTGAGTTCGTGAGATCTCCGAGTCAATAAGACCTTTCTGGGTCTGAGTGAGCGAGTCCGAGACACCGCAGCTGATTAGAATTCTGGTGAGTTTGGGTCGGAGTCATCCCGGCTGAGCATTATTCTGATGAGTCTCAGTGTGAGTGATCCCGACGGAGCAGAATTTTCGACAGTCTGAGTCCGAGCGAGCCTGGCTGATTATAGTTCTGGTGAGCCTGAGTCGAGTGCTAAGTAGCCTTTTCTTGAGTGAGCCCGAGTGAACCCGGCTGAGTAGAATTTCGGTAAGACTGAATCCTAGTGAGCTCTAAGCGAAAAAAATATAATTTGTGAATGCGTCTGAGCAAGCTACGTTCATTCTGCCGACCTATGGTCAAGCGCCTAAAAGCAAAGCAATGCAGCACGCTTTGACAATAGGAATAACACAAGACGATCAGTGTTGCAAAATGAGCTTGCGAGTCAAGCAAATGGTTTATTTGAAATAGTAGAAAACAGAAGGTAAGAGAAGAATGGCAGCCTTTTCAGAGTGAAGGTGTTGGTGAGAGAGGGTGGGTAAAGTTTTTGTGTTGAGGGTGAGGGAGGACGGATAATTTTTTTGTAGGTGAGGACTCGAGTGATCGAGGGCTGTCAAATTTTTCAACGTGAGGGAGAGGGTGAGGTGAGGAAGGAACTTGCAGTGCGAGGGTGAGAGAGAAAAACAAAAATTGTGGGCACTTGCCAACCTCTAAGTATTGTCGTCTTTCCCTCCAACTCTGTGCGAGGCACCGCTCCTTCTAGATCACAGAAAAATGCATACTGACACATGACAGTATTTCGTTTGGCCGACTTCAAAACTAAATTCTTTTAAACTAGGGCATAGAACGACCTTGGAGTTGTACTTATTAGCTCATAGGCGCGTGCGTTTTCTGCATGCAAAGAAGGCAAACGCACCCAAACGAAGGGAGATTGAGTAATGTGCGTGCAGCAAAATACGGGGACAGGTAAAAAATATTCAGATCGCTTCTATCTTTCGGTAGAAAGTTAAATCGATTTCTGGATGAGTTGAGGGACGCATTCTAAATAAGATGTCGCGGGCGTTGGTTCTATTACTAAACATACGCTTACGGTCAAAAAAAAATTATATATATATATATATATATATATATATATGTATATGTATATATAGCTGCTCTAGATCTACTAAAAATGATGTAGCGAGTGATAGGACCCAGTGTCATCTACGGAATTTGAGCGACTTTTTCCCCCAGTAGGTTCGCACAGCATCATTGTTATACATGAAGGCTGTTTACGGGTAAATTTAAAGATAGGCATATAAAAGCGCCGTCATAAGCTGAGGCGATCTTTGTCAAATATCTCGGATTATTCCAGAAAGAGGAAGAGTTTGGAACGGCACGGATAGTTGCGACAGGCTTCGTGAACAAGAGTTTCCGCGTGGAAGTGAACTAAAATATACTCTCATCCAAAACTACAGCCACTAATGAAGTTTACAAGGGAACACTATCGAAAATTGAAAAAAAATGCAAGAACGGGGGGGGGGGGGGGGGGACCGTTGAACGGCGAGACAAAGCGTACGTTCATCTAGCTCATCTCGCCAACCCGTAACCCGAGCATGGCAATAAAGGCTTAATTTCTGGGAATAGACGTCATTACTATTCTGTCACTCACGATTGCGGAAATGGTCAGCGCATCAACTCTGCAATATAGATTGTTAAATCACTGCGGAAGGTCTCATATTACTTTGGTCGGCCCCAGCACGGCTCACGAATGAAAGTCCACAGAAATATGCCTCCTCGTTACGTCTGACTTTTCTTTCTTCGCAATGCGTTGCCAATTTCGCCCCGTTCTCAGCGTTTTTCCACTCGGGTTCCCTTTTCCGCTGTTCTTTCTCGTCCTCATGCCGTTTATTATTGCATACCTTTTTTTCCCCTTAACTTTGTTCTCTTTTCACTCCACGTACAAGCGGTTCTGGCGTGGCTGTGTTTCCATACCGTTTCGTAATATCAACCAGCTGTGCCCAAGTGGAGAGGCGAATTTAATTAGGAAACTTACCCGGAATCCACGGGTCACGTCGTCGTTTTATATTTCGCCCGTTTATCTTTCCTGCCTCATCCACCAGGCTCCATTTTCTCTCGTCAGCCTTCATTTGTCGTTAGCGTGGTTTATTCCCCTCTTATTTGCGGCGACTCCCACCCACGCCGTTCCCCCTTCTGTCCCACCTTCACCCATCGCTGCTCCTCACGGAGTGCGGTTTCACACAAGCGCGCTGCAGCTGCCCGCGCGCCGAAACGTCCGCCATTTGGTAGCTGTCTTTGTTTCCCGTTATCTTTGCGATAACTGCGAGCGATGCGAACGGTAAGAACGTCCTCGAAGTCCCTTCTTCCCCATCCGAACAAGCATTGAGTCCCAAACGCAAAGCCCAGCACACGCCTGCACGCACACAGACGCTACTGCCCGCTGAAACGATGCAAGTCCAAGTCGTGTACAAACGTACATACAGAGATAGGTACATGAGTTATAGCTTCTCCTCTCTTGTCTGCAAGCTCCCGGTTACTTTTCTTCCGATATTTTTCTAAC
This sequence comes from Dermacentor andersoni, assembly GCF_023375885.2. Classification (NCBI taxonomy): domain Eukaryota; kingdom Metazoa; phylum Arthropoda; class Arachnida; order Ixodida; family Ixodidae; genus Dermacentor; species Dermacentor andersoni. The sequence continues at coordinate 168,820,295 of NC_092814.1, read as the reverse complement.
TTTTCTTTTTCGTACCGTCGACACGAAAATGTCTATCACTTGAAACCCCTACACACAGCGAATTCGCTACAATGAGTTCGTATTCCCTTCCTGGATATCTCTCGCCACGATTTCTACTTCCTTTCGTTCTAGCACGACGTGGAAGCACTTGCAAGCACCTGTATTTACTTAATTAAAAGTGCCGTCGTGTCCGAGATTGGAGCGCACTTGTTGTGTTACCTTTTATTCGTAGTGGGAACATAGGCAGCGGAGCCGCTTTGTAAGACGATATAAGGATTGTTTTGCTCCAATTGTTTCGTGCTGCGGGCAAAGCCTATTTCGAATAAAGTAGAAAATTGAAGCAAACAGCAATTCCGAATATGCGGAAAAGTCAGCGGGATTAAAAAGGGAAAAGACAGACTGACTCAACATAATACTGCGCAGCCGGAATTCAGATCGAACGGCTGGTCTCTAATAAAAAGACTTGAACAGCTTCATATGCACGTAATTGAGCACCACGCCCCTTCCCAGCAGGAAGTACTTCAATAAAAACGAAGTAACAAATTGCAGAAGCATAAGGAAATTTGGACAACTTGCGCATGCAATACCGCCACTGGTACATGACAAAGCAAGCATTGCTCGTTCGGCAAGGGCCACCCGGGCGTTCCTAGAATGTGCTACACCTTTTCACGCACCAAGGGAACATGGTAGACGGCGTCAATTGTACCATGCACGTGCTGTTAAATATGCTACTTCATTTCGATAATAAACGCGGGCTGATAAGAACAGATACTACAATTGATCTTAGCCGATAGGCCATGAGAACTGATTGGCGCGTAGACTCTCATGATTACCGCAACGTCAACAGTCATATCCGTAATGCGAGGTAAATATAAAGAGAATCATTGTTTTACACAATTCACAAACTAAGAATTTAATTCGTAACTTCAGCATACAATTACAGTTGCTGACCTGTTGGGCACCATAGCACCAGATTAGATAATTTCGCCTCGAATCTCGCGGCGCTGGCGTTTGTAGCATTGGCATTCTACTTATAATTTTTCCAAGGTCTTTCTTGGTCAATGTGGGGAAAAACGCACGCTGAACATGAACTATGTTGTTGCTGATTTTGGGTTCGGCTATATCGAAATTTTCGCTATTACCAGAATTTCTTCTTAGGAAACGTGTGTTCTCACTTAGTGGTCTAAATTCCGTAATTGCGATGCGCGTGCAAGAAGTTAGCCATTAAAATATTGATTTATGAATCTTAATGGTTTTATCGTGGAATTTTTATGACTGCCACTGCTGTGAACCAGTTTGTTTATTAGATACGACATTATACATGTGGCAAGTTAGGCTACTGAGTAGCCTGCTTCCTCAAAATTGTAGGTTATAAAATCACTAAACGAGAGAAAAGTATCGATAGAATAAATATAAATAAATAATTTCGAAATCAATTAGAATAAAAACAAACTCATACAGCATACTAAAACTGGACATTAGGTTGCAAATATCTACTCATCATGCGTAATGCAAAGACCCCACGTGACCTGTAACAAGCAGGAGTAGCCTATGTATAGCACCGGAGCACTTCGGCGCCATTTCGGTGCCAGCACGGAGGAAAAGGTTGACGTTCGTGTGTGTCTCGCTCTGTCGGTTTCTCTGGCGGTGGCTGCCTTGTGTTAGTGGCCTTTTTCCAGACGCCGTGCCCCCGTTGCTGAGATGAACACAACTGTTACATTTGGTGGAGTTGCTCGGTAGTCCCTCTCCTCGTCCTGGAGCTCCGCAGCCGTACTTTACCATATCCCGCTGCAATTACTGGGGACGCCACTACTCCTCAAGCCGTATCCACCCCCGCGCCTGCCATGTGTGCTGGTGTGGTTCGTCATCGTGACCCGCCGACATTGAGGGGCACTGCCAATCGCGATGTCGAAGGCTGGCTTGTCGAGTATGAACGCTGTAGCGCTCATAAGAAGTGGGATGATGCTGCCAAGCTGACTCACGTCATCTTTTACCTGACTGATGTAGCCATTTTATGGTTTAATAATAACGAAGCCGATTTTACGACCTGGTTGGTTTTCAAGGAAACCCTCACTTCGTTCTTCGGTCGGCCAGCCATGCGCAAGCTTCGCGCTGAACACCATTTGCGTGGCCGAGTTCAACAAAATGGTGAGACCTTCACGAGCTATACTGAAGACATTATATACCTTTGTAGGTGGGTGAATGCTTCAATAGCGGAAATCGAGAAAGTAAGGCACATCCTGAAAGGTTGTGGGGATGAGGGACTCTCACGCGTCCCCTTGTGTGTTGTTTTCCCCGCATGTCTCGCGTCTCCTGTAATCTGGCTTCTCCGCGTACCTTAGTGCCGGATGCGGTTCGTCTGGTTGCAGCGCATTACGAGAGATGGCGCTGCTTAGATGGCGCCTAACGGCGGGGTTGGTCGGGCGCGACCGGGAGTAGGCTCTACCTCTTTGGCTCGGAATCGGCACGCAGCGCGGAGGTTCCGCGCGTGCGCCGATCCATGCTTCTTCGAGACCGCCTCGCGAGGCCTCGTTCGAACGCGCCATCGTTCGTGTGACCATACGCGCGAACGACCAGGCGTTGGTGTCCAGCATGGAGCGAACATATTCGCTCGCTATCCGGTCGCGGTGAGCCGTACTTCCTCGATTTGTCGCGCGCCCTTCGGCAGATTTTGTGGATAGCAGTTCGGCTAGCAAGCATTAGTGTATAAAAGGCACAATATGCCCTTTCACTGCTGTGTTGTCGTTCCTTTGTCCCAAGAGCACGGGCGATTACCCCACACGATATAGACGACGATGCCTTCCATATGCTGGTAGCCAAGAACCCTCAGACCATCACCCTAGTAATTGAACTGTGCCAAAGTTTTGATGAGCTGCGTTAGGAGCGCCTTTCCACGTATCGTACCACTACGCAATCCGCGGAAATTTCAGCCTTGGGAACCACACGTACTGGCGCTGAATATTCCGCCCTGCTGCCGCAAATTCAGCAGTATATCCGCGAGGAAGGGGCCCCCCAGCTCTCCCTTGTGGCATCTGTTCCCGAGACCCCTACCGCATTGGACAACCTACTCTATCGTGTCATTCAGACGCAAGTCGCTGAGGCACTGCTATCCCCTGCGGCACCAACACGCGTTACAGTGCCTCTCACTTAAGCTGAAGCCGTTACTCGCTCATGTGCGCGACCGCCGCCAGCGCTAAGCAGCCCAGTCACCAGCTGCTACTCGCCGCCACGTCCCGTACGCCCGGCTCACGTACCAGCGTACCCACCTCCCGGACCCTCTCATAAGCCATGGCGTAAACTGGATAACCGCCCTATCTGCTACGCCTGCGGTATCGCTGGACAGGTTGCGCGCCACTGTCGCCGCCGTGTAGGGTGTTTTCGTGACGTCGCGCCAGCTTTGAATACACACCTCAACGACCAGAACGCCATGTAGACGCTGATGCTTCGGACTCTTACCCCCGTATTCAGAAATGCGGCTTGACTCGAACTTGACTTGCGGCCGCCTCAAGTCGGCGCCAACGCGCATCATAAACCTCCCTTGACTTGAAGCGCCTCCTCGCGGCGGACTTCACTTGATCAAGTACGCGAAAACTTCAAGACAGGGCCAGCGCTACCTTGAAGTGGGCTTGACAGGTTGAGGAGCCATGGCGGCTTATAGGAGCGACGTTGCCAGAAGAATCAGCGCGTACGAATTTGCGTGTAGAGCATGTGATGTCGTCTTCGGTGATGCATTTTACATGCAAACTGTGCCACGGCCATGGATGCGCGACAGATTGAACCCGATGGAGCTGTACGACGACGAGGAGTTTAGCCTGTTTCACATGATGCGATTTTCGTCGCACCGGAAGTGCGATTTCCGTCGTTTGCGATGAAAATCGCAGTCGCAGTGCCGACCCCCCGATTTTCGGCTGCGACCAACCGGTTGGTCGCACAGTCGCACCGTCGCACCGATCGCTGCGATTTTCCGTCGAAATTGCGCGGAGAGCTGTCAACGGAGCTATTTCGCCGGTTTGTTTTGGAAAATGGCGTCTCGTACGACAAGTGCAATACGCGGAGACGTGGATCGTCGAATTCGGTACGTACGCGAAGGGAGAATAAAAAAACTTGTACCGCAGATTGCATTCTCCGATTGCTATGCGTTTGTTGACACGCTACACAGCAAATGAAGTGCATTTTCACGTTTGCTTCGTACGCCTTTGCGAGTTGTCAGTGCTAGGAGGTGTTCGATCCCCAGCAGACGACGAGGTCGTCACAATGTTCTTTTGTAAAATCGCGCTTACGGAGCAGCTTGAATTATTTCAACCTCGGCAAGGGCAAATGACAAGACAGCAAAGTACCCGAAGTTTCAACGTTGCGCTAAACGCGGTACCGTTCAGTTGCATTTTCTTGTCAGTTTTCAAGCATGAATTTCCCGATGCATCTTGAAAGCTTATCTTGCCTCTTATTAAATTTGACAGAGCAAAAGTGTAGGCTATCGTAATGAATTTGCTACGATAGCATTAAATCCGTGGTTTGAATAAAATATTACATGCACGTTAAGTTGCACCTCTTCTCTGAAGAATTTTTTTTTCTTGCACAGAAACCAATAAACATAGACTATGTTGCGGACTTTGTATCCTTACTGCATCTGTATGAACACTTGCTCTGCAAGGTAATTAACTGTACAGCTAGTAGATTAAGTAAATTGCTTGCTATAGTGGCACAGTGACAACGTACCCTCCTGCACAATCATGTAGAACTCGTGCAACAATGCGAAAACCAGGCAAACGGCCTGTTCTTGTGGAGATAAAACAGTATAAAACGACACGCTGAAGAAAATTAAATCAAAACTGTGCAGTGAAGTCAGCCATTAGAAGCAGTTCTTGCACGTTCACAGCTGATCAAGTGTGCAGAAACATTCATGCCTTACATGTTTCTAGTAAGTTTCTAATAAGTTTGTGATCACATATATTAGTGTGTAAACCCATATAACAATATCCGCTGCGATTACTATCTTTATAAGTAATGAAATACCATGCTACTTGCAAGAACATACATCACCCGAGGATTTTAGAACAAATTTCTGCATTTCAACTACACACAATATGTTGTTTATTCAATAAAAGACCACAAACTGGGCTTTTTTTGCAATGACAAGCTTATTCCAAACTTTACTTACATATAGGGAAGAAAAAAAATTATAGACAGAAATATTGTTCTTCAATATGTTCACCTGCCACTGTGGCTATAGCAATCTGCTGCTAACACAAGGCGAGGGGTTGATTTGCCAGCCATGGAAGTCGCATTTCGATGGGAGTCGTAGGTGAGAAAAAAAGCTCTTGCACTTAGGTTTAGTTCACCTTTTATTGAACCCTTACACTTCAAAATGCTATTGCATAGGGGGGCATGCTTATGCAAAATCTAACACCAATAGAAAGCAAAGGGCAGAATTGTAAAACAACCATCTTTCGTGATAATTCGAGTGTGTAAATATTCATTGCATCAATATGTATTGTTCAACAGCACTGCACAAATAAGCATGATCAGGTATAGCAAGTACTCTGTCAGGAAGCTGGTTCTACAGATGTATAAATGTCAAGGCATGAATGCTCATACTACGTCGCACACATAGCACAAAAAAAAACCTTTTTCAAGAGTTGTCCCTTCTGGCATATATGAGTGGGCCATAAGCAGCAGAAACTTTATTGCAGGACATTGTGTAATACCGCTTATGAAAGAATGAAGAGAGTGAAGAGGCTTTTAACAGCAGTACCTCATGCTGCTCTAATAATAGGAATGATGAGCAAAAACATTTCTGGTAGAGCACTTAAACAGTAACTTTCTGAAAGACAGAAAATTCCAGGTGAGAGTTGGAGGTACATTAGGCCCACACACACCAACAACACGGGCATACTACAAGAAACACTACAGCCTATGGTGTATTACAGTCTATGGGAAAGCTATCTTGTACAGAAATCAAGAATGATGCAACAAGCCCTCGACAACACGGCAGACTTTCTTGGCCAGTCTGGCCTCTCGCTTTCTGATAAGTCAGCTCATATCGACGTCGGAAAAAAAAGAAAGACTAGAATCAAGAACTACCCCAGATTGCACATTGTGATCCACATAGCTGGACAAATATGCCCGCAAGTCAACATCCACAAATCCTCGGCTAGTGTAAGCCCATGACGGCAGAGCCAGCACGTGGGTGAAACAATTATGCAATGCCTGGACGCAACTTCCACACCTGGTGAAAAGAACAATCTCGAAATAATGGGGGTGTACGAGTGGATACTATGGAAAATCACAGATGCTGTGCTTGTGTCCAAGGTATAGTACGGTATGAATTACCAGCAGCACACAAAAAAGACAACTCATCGAATACAGGCATCGGGTAGTAATAACAGGTCTTTCCAACTGTACCATGCTTGAAGACCTCTATGAGAAAGAGCTAACGAACAAGCACCTAGACAGAGTAGAGTTGCAGCCTGCAGCACAAATTCTTTGTCTCAAGAGCTCGGAACCTCGTCCCAAGATACTATGCCAGCTAGCATATGAGATGCAACGACGACTACCCCTCCCTTCAGAAACACAACCTCGGGAGTACCTGAACTTGAAACATAACAGGCCCGTACCGTGGAATATGGGGCCAAACAATTAGGCCAGGAGACTGTATGCAACTG